>NW_004955478.1:7846424-7925593 GCF_000276665.1 Chinchilla lanigera | reverse complement strand
TGCTGAGCTAAATCCCCAGCCCCTTCCAATGGTGTTTCTTACTAAGGAGGTAATAATAATATTTTCCTGATGAAATTACCTTAGGAAAAATGACATGGTACTGGGAAAACATTAACATGGTACTGGATACGTATGTCCAAAAGTGACAGTTTTTATTATCACGCTAATAATCCCAGTGGCAGCACACCCTTACTTATAATGATAATAAGTTCAAGGCAAGAGTTAGAAATATATGGCAACTCTTGAGGACCATCATGAACAATTTTATTTTTTCCATTATGTTCTTTTTTTGTGTTTGTTTTTGTTTTCATTTGTTTTTTGGGACAGGGTTTCACTTTGGGTTTCACAGGTTTCACCACCCAGGCTGATCTCAGGGTCATGGCGATCCTGTCTCAGCCTCCTGAGCGCTGGGATTATAGGCGTGTGCCACCCTGCCTGACCCATTGTGTTCTTTCTTCCTACTTGCTAGTCTTGTCTTTCTTCCTTTCTCCTTTTTGGTTTCTTAGGATTTAGAAGTGCTAGTTAGATGATTTCTTTTTTTTCAGTCCTGGGGGATGAACCCAGGACCTTCACAGTGAGCTACATCCGCAGCCATTTCAAATTTTGTTAGTTTATTTATTTATTTTTGAGACAGGCTCTTGCTATGTAGTTCAGGCTGGCCGTGAAATCTCAGTGATCTTCCTGCCTCGGCCTCCAGAGTGCTGGGATTACAGGTGTGTGCCACCATACCCGGCTCAGATGACCCATCTTGATAGCTCAGTTTGTACTGAGTTTAGGGGATCCTTGGACACTACGTTTTTGGTGGAAAAACTGGGACAGCTTTCTGCCAACTGGGCCCAGCTGGTATAATTGCTAATATCATTCAGCATTTCTCAGCCGTGTCAGCACCTTCTGTATTTTAATTTAGTTTCATTTAATTTTTTTCAGGGCTGGGGAATCAAACCCAGAGCTTCACACATGCTAGGCAAGGGTTCTACCACTCTGCTACCCGCCAGCAAAACTTCCAAATTAAAGCTCTAAGGCAAATGCGAGTTTGCCTCACCCAGAAGCCCAGATCCTGTCTTTCTGAGGACTTTGAAGAAAGGGGAAGGTGTCAGTTCTGCTCTCAGATGTGTACAGAGGGACAAAGCTCGCTGTGCATATTTTGCGAGTGCTTGTGGAAGGAATTCAGAAACGGCTGTCTTGTTACAGTGAATTGAAGATATTGTGTGGAATCAGAAAAACACTACCGCAGGGGCCAGGATTAAATTTCATTTAATCCTCGTATAAACTTGCAAGGCTGTATCTTATCATCTCAGGGTGTTAAGTAATTTGTTCAAGAACGCAAATTACAAATAGCGAAGCCTGCTCAGCAGCATAAGCTCCCGCCTGGCAAGCATAAGGTCCTGAGTTCGATCCCCGGTACCAAATAGCCAAGTCTTTCTGATTCTTTGCTTATGTCGAGTTATCCTAATCCGCTGCCCTTAGGACAAAGCTGGTCCTTGCCAGCTTGAAAACCAGATGTGTTAGGGTTCATTGCTTGCCCTTAAAATGTTTTCAATATGTATTCGTGGCCAATGTTTAAAAAAATTAGATTTTGCAAAATAAACAAATAAATAAATAAATGAATAAAACCTCGGGAGGTCCAGTGGCCTCGAAGAATCAGAAGGTCTGGCAGCCTTCTTGCTGCAGGCGAGACGCCCCTCTGCGGGCCCCATCCTCTGCGTGGCCCCGTTGGGAGGAGGCTGGGAGTCAGTCGCTCATTACCCCTCCCGCGCAGCCCCCATCGCTTAGGTATTGATCGACTTGGCACTTCTTGGCTTTGGATTTGCAACCCCCAATTTAGATCTTCTCTTCCACTTCCTTTGCCCAATTCAGATGCCAAACACGCTGGTTTTGTTCATTTTGTGCACGCATCTCATTTCCTACGGGTAGCTGGACCTAATGACTATTTAGCTTAAAATTTTACGCACAGAAATAATTCTGTGATTTCCCTCATATTTTCTCACGGGGGAGGGGGCGTTTTGTTTCTGCGCTTAATAGCCTGTCTTGTTTTCATTTCTTCCCGCTCTGAGGGAGCTGAGTTTGGCCTTGCTGGTGCAGGTGGGAGAGGGACAGAGGCTTCCAAGTACTTTATGACCTTGCGAACCAGTGACTACCCAGAGAACTGGGACACCCACAGGTGGGGGAAGTAGGGTGATGGAGCAGCAATGTGTTGGCTTTTTTCTGCCACTAGAAGAGCCAGGACCACTATCTCAGTCGCCCAGTTCCGCATAGACCCCACAGGATCCCCGCAGGCTGTCTGCCCAGTCCACCCCTCCTCCCACACTGCCCCCCACCTCCAGTCCATAGCAGAAAGACAGGGGCTGGGGATTTAGCTCAGCGGCAAAGCGCCTGCCTGGCAAGCGCAAGGTTGTGAGTTCGGTTCCCGGTACTGGAGAAAAACCAATAAACAACAACAACAACAAAAAACAACATAGCAGAAAGACACCTGGTCGGATAATATGATGCAACTTAGTTTTATTAGGACAAGGACAGTGGGCCCTGGGGTGGCACTTTGCAGGGTAAGGGGAGGTGCTGGGTGGGTGACACAGACAGTGTGCAACTAGAAGGCACAGCTGTTTTCCGAGAAGCGGCGACACTTCATGACCCGCAGGTAGGTCTCAGTCTTGTGCATGTCCTTCCGGAAGCAGGAGAGCAGCTCGTAGGTCTTGAGCAGCGAGTCACTGCCGCGTAAGTTGGTGTCAAACTTGTCGTAGGTTTGCTTGAAGATCTGCCCGGCCCGGGGGCTGCCGTCTTCCAGCTCCTGTAATGGGGAGGAAGGACAGCAGAGGCCGAGTTCCTGGGAGCCCTGCCGCCCGCTCCCATCCGCCTTCCCCTCTCGCTTCAGGGGCCTAGAGGACCGCCCGGAGGACTCAAATGGGGAAACAAGGAGTAAGAGTCTTCCTCCTCCTGCGTCAGGCCTGACTGGTAAAAGAGCAGCAGCGTCGCCCCCACCGCCCGCTCTGCAGCCACCCCCAGCCCTTAGCTGGCCAGCGGGCGGTGGCCGCGGCCCCGGGGCCGTCCTTACCTGCATCAGCACCTGAATGCCCTCCTCCAGATCCTTGAGCTTCTCATACACGCGGTCCGAGGTGCCGAACACCAGGCTGTTGGGGAAGGCCCTGCTGAGGAACTGCATGGGGCCCAGCCACGACTGGATAAGCAGCAGCGAGAAGTGCAGCAGCTCCATGTCCTGCGGGAAGAGACCCGGAGGTGGGTGCACAGCCAGGGTGGCCTCTGCTCGGGCCTCCCACAGCCTCGCCTGGGAGGGAAGGTGACCCCGGGCCTGGGCGTGGGCAGGGCTGCGGGGAGGGAAGGGAGAACTGCCTCCCAGGAGCCCGGGTGGCCACTCACAGACTTCTTCTGGGCGTTTTCCTTGTCCGTCGGGGCCCCGATGGTCTCGGAGAAGCAGTAGGCCGGCAGAGTTCTCTGGGTGGAGAAGCGCTGTCCCTCGGGGATGTAGGTGCGCTCCTGGGGGAGGCACCGTCCCTCAGGCCTGGGCTGGGGAGCGCCTTTCCTGCTACTCTATTGGGAAGCCACGCTTGCCCTGCACACAGCCCTGGGCCCCTCACCTTCCTCTCATGACTTTCCAGGGGGAATTCACCACCCCGGCCAGGTACCCATCCCTGGGGAGCTTACAAATTCTTTGTAGGTATCAGCGGCCAGCTGGTGCAGGTGCTGGGCTCGGAGCACCGCATTGCCAAACAGGCTGGACAAAGGCACGGCCGGGAAGGCACCGGCCTCCTGAGGCCAGGGCCGGCAGAGCAGGGCGAACACTAGGAGCCAGGTGGTCCGAGAGCCTAGGGAGAGACGGGGAGTGGGGAGGCCCGAGGGCGGGGGACCACTCTCTCCCTCCAGGCAGTTCCTTTTCCCCCCAGCACTCCTAAGTCCTGAGAACATTCTATAAATTTTTTTTTGTCTTTCTGAGACAGGGTCCCACTATGCAGTTCAGGCTGGCCTTGAGCTCACTTTGTAGCCCAGGTTGGTCTTGAACTTGCAGCAATCCTCCTGCCTCAGCCTCCCAAGTGCTGGGATTACAGGCGTGGGCCACCACGCCCGGCAACAGTCCTGAGAACGTTGTCGGCATGGCCAAATGTTGGGTTTAGATGGCTAGACTCACATTCAGAAACCCCAAGCCCAGGGATTATTACCCCCATCCTACCTGCAGGGCCCCCACATCTCCCCTTGGTCCATACCATGCCCAAAGGGACTTCAAGGACTCACCTGTAGCCATTGCAGCTGAGCAAGCTGTCCACAGGACCCTGATCCGTTTGGGGAGCTGGACTGTGGGATTCTGGAGCTGGTCCCCTGCGGGACCTTTTTATACCCTGGCCCTTCTCCCCCACCCAAGGCTGCTGCCTGTTTTCCCCATATATTTATGCATGGGACAAATGACGGTTTGTGCTAATGGATAATTTAGAAGCTCCTCCTACTCATCCTGTCCCCGCTGGTCTCCGGGGGCCATGCCCCTGGGCTTGTCATCGTCCCCTTGCTCGTTCACGGGGCTCCTGAGGATTGGGCGTAGAGGGCTTCAGACTGACCACCCGCTCTGAGGCCTTAGGGGAAGGTAACAGCAGCGCAGTCCAGGGTCGTCCCCGCAGGAAGCCGTGGTGGTACTGTCCACCGGGGTAGAGGGAGCCCGCCAGAGCTCCCCAAGATGGGGCAGGGCCGGGATGCCTGTGAGCGGGGCTGACTCATTCCTGTTCTCTCTCCTATCCCTTTCTTCTTTGCTGCATGGATTCCCGGCACCCACCAGCGAGAATTACGTGCTTGGGAAGGAGACGAAAGACAGTCGATCAGTTCTAGGGGGTTCTGGGCACCGTTCAGCTCCAGATTCCTTACTCGTGCCACCGCTCCCATGGGTGGGGCTGAGGCAGCTGAGTGTGCTGGTGACAGAGCCAGCAGGGCGCATCGACCCCACATGTCGCCTGCCTCTCTCCCCCTCGTGTCTGTGGGTTAGAGGAGCCCAGCCTGAGGTGCTGCACTAGTCTTGGTTAGGGTCTCTAGAGGAAGAGAATCAGTAGGTAGGGATTTATCAGGTGAGCTTACAGGGCCACAGGTAGAAGAACCCAACACGACCATCTGCTCTGGAGAGCCAAGGTCCAAGGCCTGGAAGCTCACCGTAGTCAGCAGTGCGAACCTGCATTGCAAAGCTCAAGAAACCGGAGACCAGTGTCCAGTGGCAGTGGCAGGGACCGGAGCTCCTCTGAGAAGAAATCTCCCTTCTCCTTTCCCTCTTCATTCCACCCAGGCTACAAGCCTATGGTTGATGCCACAGACATCCGGGGTAGGTCTTTCTCTCCTCCACTCACCGGCCTGCACATCAACCATGCAGACGCAGCCAGAACTTTCATCTGCCGGGCAGTTCTTACTTAAGTTGGCATGTCACGATTCATGATCAAACCTCGCCTCAGAGCTGCCACAGAGACGCAAGCCGAGGAGCACAGGTCCTGGGAACGGAAACAGGTCAAAAACGCTTCCTTGCATGTGCCCTGAAACCTCAGAGACTCCAAAGGAGGGCGAGCCTCTGAGGGCTTGGGTCTTCCCAGCAACAGAGCTCAAGGGAGAGCACCGCGACAGTGCCCTAGGTAGTCGCTTAGTTTCTTGCGCTTTTTCCTTGTTTGAGTGTCTGTCCAGAGCTCTGCATAGGTATAAAGAGCGTAGCTAGGCGTTCTCACAGCTGTTGTGTGAACAGGGTGTTATTCACACCCATGTTGCAGAGATCACCATCCTGGGCCAAATCCGCCGCAGCCGGAGCCCTCCGCAGCCTGGGTCTCCCAGGGTTCCATGATCCGGGGCCCTTTCTCCCAGCAGACTGTGTGGTGCCACTCAGTTATTTTTAACTCTAAATCCCTCTGAATGCCAGGATCCTGCCCTTCACTACAAGGGTGCCTTGGCCTCACTTTGTCTTTCCCTGGGTTGGTCTCCCTCTGGCCCCTGGCGAGAGCGACCCAGGAGATGGGGTACGTGTGGGAAACCTCCCGGCAGAACACAACGAGGGCTGAGAAGGCTGGACTGTGTCCTCTGGCCTCTGGTGCCAGGTCCAGGCAATTTCATCATCTGGAGCTCTTCAGAGTCAAATGCCCCCGGGCTGAGGGCAGGAAAGCACACACCCCCGGCGGAAGCCTTCCATCCCTGTCTCAGAACATCAAGCGCTTGAAGATGAGCAAACAGAAGCGGTCAGTTAGACGTTGATGATGACGTGGACGGCCACAGTGCACAATCACGCCCCTGTGGTCTAGAGCGGGAATGCTTGGGCCGTGCCGTGGCTTCCTTCTAGGACTCCCACGCGTCACCTCCTGAGAGGCCTCGGGGACGCTGGGGAAGGTTCTCCAGGCAGGCTTGGGGGCAGTGTGGTTGGAAGTACAGGCTTGAGGCAGATGGGGCCGCAGGGAAGTCAGAGGCATCCTTTTCTGTCTTTCTCCCAGCTCCACGCAGAGCGGGGGCCAGGGAGCAGGCGGAGGAGAGCCCTGAGCCCGGGCAGCCTTCGCCTCCCCTGCTGTCTTTCATCCTGCGTCCCCAGGGGTGGGGCGCTCACCTGGAGCCTCCACGTCAGACACTTCCAGTTAACGCCAAGGACATGGACACTCTGGGCTTCGGAAGAAGCCTGTCCCGGAGCAGAGGCCTGAGGTGGAGACTTTGATGGTTACACAAAGTGGGTACAGCGGATGTGTGCCAGAAGGAGCTGCACTTTGTCTTAGATTTGGGAAGTCGCCCATGCTTGGGGCACACAGACACCTCTGACTCCTTCAGGTTCGGAGACCGCCCAGCCATGGTCTCCGGATAGCCTGCGGGGAGAGGCCGTGATCAGCATCCCCCATGTCAGCCTCCACGGGCTCCGAAGGAAGCCTGAGTCATCTTTAATGAGCGCTCGCTTTGTAAGTTGGAATGCACGCATTCCTCTCAGCGTATCTGGCAGTTTGTCAAATAGCTCGACTGGCCTACACATCGATCACCCCCAGGCGCACCCTGAACGTTACTAAGAAAGCGCCTTCTTGCCAAGGTCTCCCGGTTCCTAAGCAACAGCCTCCCAGGGCCCCTGAGCTTTCTGCCATGCCACGCCCTGTAGAAGCCCTCCACTGTAAGGACGGTGGCATTGCCTGGCATGCACAGGGCATCCCTCAGTGCAAAGCCGGCGGGGAAGGTTCAGGCCCCCGTGGAGAAGACCTTCCATGAGACTGGCAGGAATCGAACGCAAGGAGCATCAGCTTCAGAATAAGGCCCTAAGAAAAGCAGCAGAAAAAACAACTCGATGGAGCCTGACTCCGTGAACCGGCTCGTGTCGTGATTCACATTCGTACTGCACGTTTCAGCGTACATCACATTTTCACTTCCTGTATCTCAGTGGACCCTTGCGTTTGCCCCACTTTGCGGCCAGCGGATTCAAGCGTGGAGGGAGGACCGTGAGAGCTGTGGCGAGCACGGGGCAGGCGCGGCTGTGTATTGATGTGGGTGTTGTTTATACTGAGCGGCGGCGCTCTCCAAACACCACAGAAGTACCTGACAACCCGCGTTCCTGGACTTGCTAAGTAATCGTCACTTTGGGAATTACTCCCTAGGGAGAAAATCCCCATTGAAAAAAATTACTATGGACTAATGTCCAGAAGTTGTAGGAAGTCTGGGATACTTTTCCTCAGCTAGAAATAACCGCTGCCTCCTTTTATCTTGTCCTATGGTATTACTTCTCATCTTTTTGGTTAAAATCAAGTGTATTTTTTTTTTTTTGTGTGTGTGTGTGTATGTGTGTGTGTCAGGAATTGAACTCAGGACCTTGTGCTTGCCAGGCAGGCACTGTGCTGCTGAGCTATATCTCCGGCTTAAATGTAACATCTTATCCTCTGGTTATCTGTGGACGTCTCATTCCCTTTACTGCACTGCAAGCTCTCTGAGGATTCCTGCCTTTCATCCATTCATTCATCCTTTTATTCAGGCATTACTGATTCAATAAGTACTTGCCGTCCATACTTATAGCAGACATCGTGCCAGGAAGATATGCCTACCTCGATGAACAAAAGACAAGATCCCGTCTCTTCTGGAGTCTACTGGCGAGAGAGACAATAGCAAACAGACAAATATGCTACAGAGTGGTAAATTAAAGACTGAGGTTTCAAATTGGAAAACTACCAGAAAGGAAATAGCCGACATAGAGGTGAGAGAATAAACCAGGGAGTAGAGGGAGCAGGCCAGCTGTCACAGTGCCTGGCTGGAAATTCAAACGCATCTGCTGCCGGGGATCTAGCTCAGCAGCACAAGTGCCTGCCCGGCAAGCACAAGGTCCTGAGTTCGATTCCTGGTACGAAAAGCAAGCAAACAAGCAAACAAAAAACCAAATCAAATGCATCTGCCGAGTGGAACAAGTGAACAGAAGGACAGAACCAAGAGAGGAGCTCACAGGCCCAACTCTGGAATGCTTCAGCTGGGAATGGCAAGGTAGACCACGCCATGCCTCAATATCCTCCTTCAGTTATTTTAAAATAATGAGGACAGGAACTTGAATGCACAGCAACACGCACATGAAAAAAATAAAATGAGGGCTGGGGATACAGCTCAGTGGCACAAACACCTGCCTGGCAAGTGCAAGGTCCTGAGTTTGATCTCCCGTACCCCCAATAAATAAATAAATAAATTTAAAAAATGAAAAATACACAAGGCCATGTGTGAGTCAATGCCCATTTCAAGTTCACACCAACATTCTCATCAGGTTGCAACTTGTGGAACCTGGACCCTAGAAGAAGTGTCTCCCTTCCCTAGTTTAACTCCAAGGAGAAAGTACTTTTTAGAGATCATATTAGGATCAATCAAGATGCATTTTAACATTGCTGGGAATGGTGGCCCGTGCCTGTAATCCCAGCACTAGGGAGGCTGAGGCAGGAGGATCGTTGCAAGTTTGAGACCAGCCTAGGCTGCAAAGTGAGCTCAGAGTCAGAGGACATAGTGAGACCCTGTCTCACAAAGACAAAAACGAAAAAAAAAGATATATTTTAACATTAAAACTGCACACTGATTGAACTCTGTATTTAAGTCCACTAAGTTTCGCTCTCGGTAGTCACCTTTGTTTCCAAGTGAAGCCCTTTGGGGTGGACAGGGCGGTGGAGTGACTCAAGGGGAAGGGTGGTGGTTTGCAGGACAACGTGGCACCAGAGTGAGTCATAGCAGGGCAGCTCAGAGACCTCGGAGGCATCTAGGAACGTGGGGTCTGACTCCTGCTCCGAAAGGGACCAAAGGGAGTGGACAGAATCCAGGAATCCCAAACAACGCGGCCCCCAGGGCCTTTGAGCGGGCAGCCTAGCCAGGTCACACCCTTGCTGAGGATGAATGCTACCTGCCCTTGTTGCCCAAACAGCAGCGGCTTTTCACATTTTTTGTTTTTTTTTTCTTGCCTCAGGAAAAACACCCACAGCCTTGGGTCAGATCAACCTAGGCTAAGCAGCACCTGCAGAGAGGAGGCCGGAAGTCAAGCTAGAGTGGAGGAGGAAGTAGCCTGTGCTTAAACCAGGGTCCCCAGGGACCCAGCTGGAGTCCCCCAGTTGTGGGGGGTGGGTATATGCCCACCGGGGGGTCTCACAGCTGCCTGCTGGGGAGGGGCCGAGGCGCTGGGCTCCTGCAAGAATGCCTGAGAGCAGACTCTTGAGGATTCTGGGCAGCTGGTCCAGGCCTGTTCACAAGGGTGGGAAGAGCAAACTTCTTCGCAGGGCCAACTCTGAAGGTAACCAAACTGTCCCAGGATTCCCTTCCTTCAGTCCTCTCCTTGCTCCTGTGGTTCAAATTCTTGCTGCTGTGAAGTCTTTTAAGGAGGTCGCTGTGATGTAGTGTCATGTGTTGCTCGTTTGGAGTCAGGAGGCCGTGTGTGACTCCTGGCCAAGTCTGACCATTTCCCTGGCCTTGACTCTGTTTTGGGGGGGGCGGGGGTAAGACAGAGATAAGGTTACCCTCTTTCAGGGTTGTAGAGAAGCTTAACCAAGGTCATGTAAATGAGAGTGGGAGTGCTCAATAAAATTTGGTTGGTATTTCTGGCAAAGCGGTGCAGGCCTATAATCCAAGCTGCTTGAGAGGCTGAGGCAGGAGGATTGAAAGTTCCAGCTCAGCCTGAGCAATTTAGTGAGATCTTGTCTCAAAAACAAACAACCCCCCTAAAATGCCAAACAAAATAAAACGTAAATAAAAAAGGCTAGAGATATAGTCAGTGTGAAGGCCTTGGGTTCGATGCCCGGTATTGAAAAAAATAAATTATTGACATTTAAGAGGTGTTCAGTGGGATACTTACTGGGCCCAATAAAAGCTTTTGGTTCATGTTTTGTTTTTTGGTTAGTGTTTTATATCCAGGCAAGTGCTTGTGTCGCTGAGCTGTCTCCCCGGCCCTAAGTCTTTTATATCCAAATTATGGAGGTAGGCCTGGGGATATAGCTCAGTGGCACAAGTGCCTGCCTGGCAAGTGTAAGGTCCTGAGTTCAATTCCTGATACCAAAAAAATAAAAAAAAAAAGAACAAATTACAGAGGTGGCTATACAAAGCTATATGTTCTAGAATTCATAGAACTGTACACCAAAAGAAAACAAACTCAGGCTGGGTGTGGTGGCACATGATTGTAAACCCAAGCACTTGGAAGGCTGAGGCAGGAGGATCTCTGTGAGTATGAGGCCAGCTTTGGCTACATAGTGAGTTCAAGGCCAGCTTGAACTACATGGTAAGACCCTGTCTCAAAAAACCAAACCAAACCCAGTGAACAAGAACAAAACAAACTCAGTTTTGTTACATGATTTTTTTTTTTTTTTTTAAAGGCAAATGCTTCAATTCCTTTCCTTTGGATAGACTGGGGGTTATTTTGAGATTGGGTTGCTATGTTGCCTAGACTGGCCTCCTACTCCTGAGCTCAAATGATCTTCCTGTCTTAGCCTCCTGAGTAGCTGGGATTATAGATGTGCACTGTCACGCCTAGCTCCAGATAGGTTTTATGATTCCCATTTTACAGATAAAGCAACTGAGGTCTGGAATGTTCTTCACCCTGCTATCATCACCCAGGAAGGTTTCTACTGCCTGAGTCGATTCTGGGAGGATACCAAAAATATGAGCTCCTAAACAAAAGCATCTGGGAGGGCTTCTCCATTTTAACCTAGGAATACTACCGCACTTTGGGGGCGTCTGGCGGTGATGGGAGCTGCCTGCCCAAATGACTCTGTCAACAAGCACCTCAAAGCCTTAGGGGAACGCAGTTATTCAGAGGTGTTAGTTTTTTGGTAAAGCCAAAGCTTCCCCTGAGCCAGGGCAGCCCCAGCAGGGGCAGACCTTGCCTAGGGCAGAAGTGAAGACTCCCCCACCTTGGCTGGCTGCCTGGGTCCCTGGTGGAGGGAGGGGACAGAATTAGCTCCACTATGCAAAGCAGCAGGAAAGCGAGGGCTCCAGCTCAGTGGAGGCAGAGCTCAAAACAAGCCCGTTCCCTCTGGCAACCTCAGACCAGGGAGGGAGCCGGGCCTGGCTGCCTCAGCCTCAGCCAGCGGGGCCAGAGCGGGCCCTGTGGAGCAGTGAGATACTGACCTGAAACTGGAGGTGTGAGTGCCTTCCCGCCGGCCACCCGGGAGCCCCAGAGGGGACCTGCTAAAAAGTGATGCTTCTCAGGTGGCATGGCGGCACACACCTGTAAACCTGAACCCAGCAGGGAGGCAGGAGGATCGCAAATCCAAGCTCAATCTGGGCAGTTTAGTAATTTACCGAGATCTTGCCTCAAAGCAAAACAAAATAAATAAATAAATAAATAAGGGCTGGGACGCAGTTTAGCATGAAGCCCTACTGAAAAAAAAAAAAAAAAAGCTGTGCTTCTCTCAGCGGCCCCCACATGGCTCTTCAGGTAAACTGGAAGCTCCCTCGGGGTGGGGATTTGCCGGCCGAAGTCCAGAGCTCAAATGGCAGAGAAGAGTTTTGGGGTTCCCCTTAGGTCAGCGGGAAGTGGAGCACAGACTAGCTTGGGGGAGGCTTTGCCTAGGCAGGTTGATCGCCCTTCACCTCCCAGCTATGAGCTGATTCCAGTTATTCCTGAAGCTGGTACCCCGGGACCGTTCTGTGGAGAGCCTGAGGCCTTAGGGTGCCTCTGATGTGATGATGCTGGGAACATCTGAAAGCGTCCCTTAAGGACCCTCAAATGTTATCACATGAAACCTTCCTCTTTAGGAATTTTTTCTCTGAGTGGCCCTGGGTCAGGTTGTAAAGGAAAAGTTCCAGGCTTAGTGGAGGAAGGAGTATTGTACCCGGGTACAATACCCAGGCTGGGGAGGTCCAGGGACCTGGGACCCTGGGAGGGGAAAGAGGTATTGTAGAACCGGGGAAGCCCTACTCTCAGGCAACTTCTAGTCTAATTGGAGAACCACAGCCAAGTGAACTGCCCAGGCAGCAGCCGAGCCCACAGCTGGCCAGTTGGATCTGCACCCGGCAGGGGCAGTGCCCAGGGTGCTTTGGGAGGGCTGCCCATGGGCAGAGGGTCTCAGGTGGTTTGGGACAGGTTGGGTGGGAGGGAGCCCTACACAGCAACCAGGACTCAGTTGCTGCTGCAACCCAATGGGGTGAAGGTGACAGCACCCTGCCCAGCGGAAGGAGCAGCTGGGTCACCTTTCTTCTTTGGCCCGGCCAGAGCCAGCAGGGAGATGACAGGGGGTATAACCACCGACCCCAACTGGGCCTCCAGTCCCTGCTCCCACAGCCTGGTAGGCCCCTGGTGTCACATTCAGAGGCCGTACCCACCCACTCTACCCCTGAGAAGTCGTGTGCCCACGTGGGGGTTGTCAGACACACGGTTTATTCCATGGGAGAATGGGCTCCGGCACGGTGCGCCGTTAGGTGGGAGAGGATGGGAGAGAGGAACGGAGTTCTCGATGGCCGTCCTGGGGTCCTTGGGGGCCACGGCCCTTCCAAGGCCCTCTATGAAGCTAGTCTGCTTTGAGTCCATTTGCAGCTTTCAACCAGTCTCTGCTTTCGTGTCCCAGAGGCGGGGATCCTGCATAGCACCCACAGAAGGCTGGGCCCAGTCTGTCCCCAGAGAACGCCCCGCTCCAAGTCGCTGTGTGTTGTCCTTCTGTGCTAGGTCCTTTGTAGGAGCTGGGGACCCATAGCTGGACGGGGAGGTGGCTCTGGCGGGCTGGCCTCAGAGGCCGGCGGGGGGTCCAGGGAGGAGGGGGTGGGCCATGAACCAGGCAGCTCCGATGCAGTCAGTGAGGCCCAGGTGCCGTCCTAGGGTGAGGGGCTAGCTCCTCACTCCTGACCCGGGTGCTCCCCGACAGACCACTTCACCTCCCCTGTCCGCAGAGTCACTATATCCTCATAGGTGGCTGTCTGGTCAATGTCCAGGCCCTGCAGACATGAGACAGAGTTCAGGCCCAGGCCACGCCCTGACTGCACCAGTACCTGCGGGGCCACCGACCGCTCAGCTCCGGCCTCTAGGCCAGCCTGTTCTTACCTCATAGGTGTGGTCTTCCTCCATCCCGGCTTTGCCTTCATCCTAGGGGGTGCAGGGAAGGGGTGGGGATCAGAGTGCGTGCCTCCCCCAGCCTCAGCCCATGTTGGGCCGGGCTGGGGAGGACCAGGGACCCGGGTCTGGGTGAGGGGGCGGGAGTGAGAGAGCAAGTGAACGAGTGGAGGAGTGTGCGTGAACAGGTGCGCCCGTGGACGCGCTCGGGGGCGGGGCTAGGCCAAGCCAGAGGCTACAGGGGCTGGGCACATGGACACCTCGCCCATCTGGCTTGCCCTGTGTCTCCACCCCGGGGCCTATGGTCACCTTGTCCAGCAGCAGGAAGATGGGCACAATGATGAAGAGGATGATGAGCAGGGTCTGGATCATGATGATGCCGTCCTTCAGTGTATTCCGCTGCTTCAGCTGTGCCACGGTGCTGAACCCTGAGGGAGGGCCAGGATGCCCGGCTGAGTGCTTTATTGGAGTGCCCGCACCCCACCCAGTGAACTTGCAGGGCGGTCCTTCGTAACCCCTCAGGACCTGCTCTCCAGCAGCTGTGCTGGGTGCTCCGGGGCCCGTAGCTACCTCAGTGTGCGGCTGCTCACCCCCCGTGGCGGGCTGGCTAGAGCTGGGTATGGGCGGCTACATGAACACCCCGTCCACCCGGCACACACCCATGACTCGGAGTTCTGTGCCGCAGCCCTGGAAGACGCTGGGGTGCTTCCCGCTGCACTCCTGCTGGCAGAAGTAGATGCCGTTGTCCTCAAACTGGATGCCTTGAATGGTGAGGGTGTGGACGGTGCCGTTGTGGGTCTGCAGGATGTGGCCCTGCTCCGGGGACAGCTTCTGGGACTCCTTGTCCGTCTCCTGCTTCCGGAACCAGGTCACGATGCTAGAGAGGCTGGAGCTGTCCGTGTGGCACCGCATCTTTACCACAGAGCCCCTTTTCCTGGCCACGAAACGGGGGTGCTGCCAGATCCGGGAACAAGCACTTCCTGTGGGCAGCAAGGCCAGGCTCAGAATCCACGCTGGCATTTCCCTGGGTGCCAGCCTCTCCTGCAGACGCCAGCCCTGGGCGGGCAGCGACCGTGGCTCAGTCTGCCTTGCCTGTCCTTGCTCCTGAGGGTGTGGGGTAGTCAGGAGGCTCAGGTGTGTGTGGGAGGGGGGTCAAGCCGTGTGCCGGGCCACACACTAAGTCACTGGATCCGCCTCTTCCTGACTGCCCCTCCGCCCATTGGAGTGTCCTTTAGCAGGGCGCTGGAACCTTCTGACCTTTCTCTATGCCCTTTGAAACAGCCAGACCCAGGCTTCACCCCTAGCCCAGGTGGCCCACGGGACAGCCTGGGACCTGGCCCAGTGCTCCCAGCAACTCTTTCCCTGAACTGCCCTGCATCTACCTGGAATCTTCAAGGGCTCCCCGTAGCTCCCAGGGGATAAAGGCGGAATCCTTAGCCTGCCCAGTGAGAGCCTCCTCCAGCAGCCTCCTCTACCCTACTGAGCGGCCCTGTTGCCCTTTGTGCCTGGACTGTCAGCTTGGAAGCTTTCCTACCTGCTCTGAGGAGGCTCCCTCTGCCTTGGGCTCAGCTATTGGCTTCTGGGGAACCCCTGAGCCCTGTCCTGATGGGCTCATCCCCAACCTGGGGCTGACTCCCCCCTAGACAGACCCAGGCCTGAGGCCTCTGTGGAATCCTCTCTGCCTCCCAGCTCTGACCCAGGTTGACCCAACACCCCAGGGCCAGGCCTGGAGCACATCGGTCTGATGACGGTGACAGCTGGCTGGGGAGGGGCCTTAGAGGGGGGCCCGAAGGAAGCCTGAGGACAGGACTCGTGGATGGGGAGGCCCAGGCAAGGACGGGAAGAGAGCAGTCCCGGGGGCGGGGATGGGGGTTCACCACAGAGATGCCCCAGAGGTGGCGAGCGGGGGTACTGACCGTTGGGGTTCAGGTACATGTCCTCGCTCTTCATTGGTGACACCGGCTCACCTGGAGGGGGGGAGGAAGTGCGTGGGACCAGGTCAGGCTTCTCTGTCCTCAGCTGGCCGTCCCACCCCTACGACTTCTGCGTTCCTAAGCCACTTCCTCCTCCCAGCATGTAGCTTCAAGGTCCCTCAGCCGCCCCTGCCCTGCACTGGGGAGACAGGAGCGCGGCAGAGGTGCCGGAAACCCCACCTCCGGCTCCTCTCTGTCCTGGACGCTCAGGATGGCGCTAAGAGGCGTGCAGTGAGACAGGAAGGAAGTCGCAGCTGGGAGGGCTCTCCCACCTTCCAGACAAGGGGGGGGGCATTTCGGTAAACATGCACCTCCCTCGGTCTGGTTGGGGAAGCCTCTCCCCTGTGTCCCCCCATGTAGGGTCTTCGAGGGCTCGGCGCAAGCCATCCACAGCTCTTCCACCATCTCAGCTGCCGCCTCGGATTGCCCTGGTGCTCAGCTCAGCCCGACACCCTCCGGGTGGAAGAGGGGCTGTGGCTGCCGACCCTGAGCAGGCCCACCGCCAAGGCTGAGACGCACAGACCTGGGCTTGGGGTCAGTGGCGGGGAGGCAGAAAGCAGAGCGCGAGCTGTAGGAGGAAGCGGAGAGAGCGGGAGCTGAGCCCAGGCCGCAGAGCGAAGCCAGTGGCCTCGCAGGGAGCCGTACCTGAGAGCAGCAGCACCAGCAGCACCGTCCAGCTGCCGGCTGCGGGACACAGCACCAGCCCGGCCATGCTTGCCGATCTGTCCCTGCGCCTGTGACCACGTCCAAGTTTCTTGAGGGAAATGTGTCACTGCTGGGCTGCCGCCTGTCCCCTCCCTGCCTCTTCCCCCTCGGGCCCCTTCCTGCCATGCAAATTGGGACCCAAGGGAGGCACCAGCTCTCTGGGGACTCTGGGGGAGGGCGGGCAGCGCTCATCAGCTGGACCACTAGGGCTTGAAGATGGCCCAGCTTGGGCAGGATAGCCGGGGCCCTGGGAAGATGTCCTGCACAGGGGCGAAGCCTTTATTCCCTCCCCGGGTCCCCGCCCCATTGGTGCTCATCCCGGTGTGCCGGCCGACCCTCTGCAGTCTGCAGAGCCCTATAAGTGTTCTTCCCTTGGTACTTAGCTACGCATGAATGAATGAATCTGAGCTCAGTCCCCCTGCATGAGACCACACTCGCCCTTTGGGTGAGCATAGGACAAGGGCATAGGACAAGGGCAGGCGTCCACAGTGAAACCGGGCCAGGCGCCTGACAGGGTCCAGAGCAGAGACTCTTGCCTGGCCAGCAGGTGGCCGTATTGGAAGTTGGACCTGTGGAGGAAGGGAACCTTCGACGTTCTTGAGACCAAGGTGGCAGCTACTTGGGAGCAGACATGGTCTGGCCCTGATGAGGGGCCTCTTCCTCAGGCTGTGCCGAGTTTGCTATGGGTTGCCAAAGGGAGCGGACATGGCAGAGGTGGATTAGAGACCGTCTACGGCTTAACAATGAGGGGCGTCTCCTAGGAGCTCTTTGGGACTCTGAGGCCACTGAAATATTGCCCACGGCTCCAGAGGATCTTGGGCGGTGTCCCCGGGGTGAATGTGGAGGAGCCCTCAGGTTCTGAGAGCTCTGGCTGTGGCCTTCCAGTGAGCAGAGCTGAGGATGGAATCACAACGTTCGGGAGTTCATCTAAGCTTAGCTTTGTGTCCCTTCCCCAGGGTCCGCTTGGGGGTGGCCCTCATGCATGGTGCCACCTGCAGAGCTGCACAGAGCAGGCTTGCAGGCCTCAGCCCTGCAGCCGAGACTTCTGGGAGTTTTATGCCTCCCGGCAACTATTTTCTCTCCTGTCCCCTCACTTGTTCTCATCTCCCGCTCCCCAGGAGAGGAAAACAGATGCAAATCTTCAGTGCCTTCTGTCCACGTCTCCATTCCCATGAGCCTCCATTCTCAGCCTGTGAGGTTGGCGGGTCTGCTTGGGCTTAGGGAGCTCCTCCCACGGCGGGGTTGGAAGGCAGAGGGTCTAGGGGACACCCACCTCCATCCTGCTCTGAACATTGCGGATCAGGACCTGAGCCATGTAAGCCAGGGCTACAAGGGTTACGTGTTCATCTAAGGGACAGCTCGTTCTGGGCAGCCCCAGGTGTTCTTGATTATTTCCAGATGTTCCAAATGGAAAAAAAAAAGAACAACAACATTTCTCTGAAAAGGTGTCAGGTGTTCAGCTCACAGAACAAACAGCTCAGGGATAAGAACATCACCTGAGGTCAGCGTAGGGATCACGGGCCCTGACAAGTGCTGGTGACAGTGGCTGCAGAGAGACCAGCCCAGGGTGTAGAAGGAAATCTGGGGATTTCTCCCGTTAGCAAAGTGTACCCGCTGCCGAGCCCCTGGCGATGGAGATCTTAGGTAGCTTCGAGGCTGGTGTCCTCCGGGATGAGAGGACATCGGGAAAGGCTTGGGTCACACACATGTGCAAGGGCGCATGCTCGCATGTGTGTGCTGCCCAGGCCATGTGGGGCCTGCTGAGCAGCTGGCCCTGGGGCCTGGGGTGACTGCGGGGGGGCACAGGGATTGTAGGGGCAGTTGGTATCGCCAAGCGCACGTGCGTCATCAGCCCCATGGGTGGGGTGCAGATGTGCTCTTTGGACCTCATTCCCATTCATGCCAACCAGAGACTTGTTTTCAGGAGGGTGAGACAGCGGGGCGGGGCTTGTGGCCACCTGCAGAGTTATTTGTCTCAGCTGGGGCTGTACTCTTCCCTTCCTGGTGACAGCAGCTCCAAGCCCTGTCCTGGGCTCATGACCCTTTCTTTCCTGGCCTCGGGAGCCTGCCCCCGCCTCTGTCCTGGCTGCCCCGGGCTCCACGCGCTGACACCTGGCATTCCCTGCTTTCCAGGAAGACAGAGTCAAAACAAGAGATGGGAGGATAGGAAGACGGGCGAGGGACTCAGGTGGGGCAAGGGACCTCAGTCACCCCGGGAAGGATGGGGGGGGGAGTCTCAGGGAAGGGAGAACTCCCACCCCCTCCTACTCCCCACCCTTTGCCTGGGTGGCCTGCTGAGTTCAAATCCTAGGGTACCAGCTAAAGCCTCCCCATGTCACAGTGGTTCTCCAGGGTCCCCTGTCTGGAACCATTTGAAGGTAATTATGCAGTCAAATGCTCTACCACTGAGCTATACCTGCTGGAGGCAATGCTGCTGCTCACAGCAGGTGCCTTTGCATGCGTGGGTCAGAAGTACTGACGGCAGGAGCGGCTTTGGCAGCCTGCAGTCCTCCTGTGCTCAGAGCCGGAGGTCTGGCGACACCGGAAGTGAGAATGAGCCGTCTCCAGAGGCAGGGGTCAGTGCCCTGGCTCAGAGACCCCTGCAGGGACGCTCAGCAGCCCCCTCCACATGCAAAGAGAGCTGTGAGGTGGGAAGGGACGCAGCGACAGCCGAGGGACGTCTTGGGGCAGCTTGCGGGTCAGGGATGACGTGTGCCCTTCATTCGCCATGCTACACAGCCCCAGGACCCAGGAAAGGTGGGCACAGAAACTCGGAAAAGGAGCGGGCGTTCACTAGCTTGGAGGAACTCAGGAGTCAGAAGTCGTTACAGAAAATGTACTTATCAAATTACATGTCACCCACCGGACCTGGGGGCCGAGTTTGCTACGTAAGAATACTCTCTGTTGCACACGGGTCCATGTGACCCTGGACTCTCTGGTTCAAGGACGGGCACAGAACTCTCCCAAGGGGACAGAAGACTGTGAGCTCAACAGTCTCCTTGGTGTCTCTAAGGGAGCAGAGAGCTGGCGGGAGCTCGTGGCGGGCAGTGGCTGGGACACAGGGTCGCCACGTGTGTGTCTTGGGAGCTGCCTGTTTGGAGGGATAGGAGGGTGGGACTGGGCCCGCCATGTCCCGCCCGGAGGCTCCCTCATTATCCCCTCTCTCGGCAGACTGCCCACCGCCCTTCTTTCTTCTTGCTGCCCTCAGCTCTCACCCACATCCACTTGTGGAGGTGCAGAAAGGAGAAGCCGCACTTCTGAGGCACCAGGGGAGGGTTTATTTAAGAACTGTACAAAGAACCTCGTCTTCCAGCCTGGCTCCAGGCTGGTTCCCACCTGGCCGAGGTAGGAATGGGTGTTTTAGTGTGCAGGGAAGAGGTTCCACAGGCAGGGAGAAGCCAGGCCCTGCCTGTCTGCTCTTCCTCTGCAGTGGACGGAGAACATCCAATCCAACAGGTTCCCAAGGCTCTGGGGTCCATGCCAGAGGGGCAGAGGGCTGGGAAGGGGGCGGCACAGGTACCTTTCACAGGGGGAGACAGAGTCACGGCAGGACAAGATGGAAGGCGCTGAGGCGTCCCTCCATAGACAGGGAGCAGGGAGCAGGCATGATGACTAGAAACAGGAATGGGAAGAGAGAAGCTTGTAGGAGGAGGGGAGAGGGATCCCAAGGCAGGACCTGGAGGGGCAAGAGAACAGGGCAGACAGGAAGGAAGGCTCTGGCCCGCGGGCACGTGTGCATGTGCACACATTCGTACACGTGCACGTACACATCTTGTTTGGAGGGTTTTGCTGCTTCCTGAGTTTTAATCAAACATTCACGAGAAACAAGAAGAAAAAGAAGAGGGACTTAGGCCAACAGGAGACTCAAGGCACAAGCCTTACCACACACGTCACACTCACCCACACCTTCAGGGCACGGGTCTGTTCTCTCAGATACAGGCACACCCACATGAACAGGCTGACACAGAAGACACACACACATGTGCACACTCACACACTCACCAGCCACACTCACACAGACTGCAGACGCTCCGGGGCACGCTGACACACACAGATACGAAGATACCCAGGCACACACATGCTTCCACAGACACTACAATGGTTCATACACACAGCATGAACTTGAACACACATACAGCTGTCTACTCAGGCCTACAGGCAGACACACAGCCACACACACACAGGTGACAGAACCCACAGGCCCCTGAGGAGGACTCTCAGACCCTCCCAGTTGGGCCTCTGTTCTCCAGGAGCAAAGACTGATGTCACCATGTCCAGGTCAGCGGTGCCAGGCAGCAGGCAGTTGGAAGGTGGAGCCCAAACCAGGCGAGCCATGTCTGCTGCACACCCCAGCGTCCACCCCTGTCACATGAGCTCCTCTAGAACATTCTCAGGCTCACGTTAAGCGAGAAGGATGCGTAGGCATGAAGAGATAGGCAGGGGAAAACGTGACATGGGGCTGAGGGTGGATGGGGCTGCAAGGAGCCCTGATGGTCTAACGAAGGCAGGAGCAGACAAGAAGGGAACGCACGGGATCTTCCTATCAGCGTCAGGATCCCTGATTTACCCAGGCCAGGTGTAGCCACACAGCCGGCAGGGCCTAGCCTGTATCTCACACCCCTGCTTCACAGGAAAGGTACTTTCCGAGTGGAACCCTTCCCTCTGCTCCTCTGCCGGGGTCAGTCGGGGGCTCTATCCATGGGCCTAGACATGGCCCAGGAGGAGGTTTCAGGAGTCAGCACCAGCCCAAGATCCAGTAGCCAATCAAGTTTGTGGAGCAATTTCTGGACCAGTAACACCTCCCTTCTCCAGGGAACTCCTGAGCAGGTAGGAGTGAGCGGGGAGGCTGGCTGAGTCCAGAGGCCGGCTGTCTGTACTTGCTGAGGTGAAGATGTCTGGCCTGGAGCTGGGGGCCTTGGGCCACTTCCTGGGGGAGAGGGCAGTAGCCCTTAAGACTCTGGTGACAGGAGGGCGGCCAAGCCTCCATTGTAGGCTGGCTCATCCCTACCTAGGGGGCAGAGATCCTCGTGTTCTGACCTCTCTCAGGCCAAGAGGAGGGGCAGCAGGGCCCCTGAGGAGGTCAGAGCAACCCGAAGATGAAACCACGGAGGCAGGGGCGTCAGCCCAGCTCGGGTCCCTGAGTGCAATTCCCACGCTCAAGGCCTGGGTGTCAGACCCAGCCAGCACGGCCAGCTCCCGCCCCCCACCGGGGAGCGGATGTAGTCCCAGACTCAAAGCCCTGCTCCCTCAGCCAGCACGCAGGCGCTCGGGAAGCTTTGGACCTGTGCAGAGGCTCAGCTGGCCACCTTGTCAGCCGCCTGCTAGACCAGAGACTCTTTGACCCCTGGGCGCACCGTCTGCCCTGGTGGTGGGGAGGGAGGCAGGGTGGCGTCTGAGGGGGTGATGGGCGTGAGCCCCATGGCCGGTCCGGGGTCCGCCGTGGAGCCCTCCTCCTGCCCCTGGCTCTGCACGCCGCTCTTCCCACTGCCAGGGCCGTACATCTGGCTCATGGCGTTGGCGATGAGCCCCTCCTTCTCAGGGGCTCCGTCCCCACTGCCGTCCTGGCTGTGGCGGTACATGTAGGACGCCTGCTTCACGGAGCGCTGTAGCAGGTGCCGGCGGTAGGCTCTCTGGATCTTGATGGCGCACACCTCCTCGTGCTTCCTCTTCAGGGTGGTGGTGATGGGCTCGTAGGAGACCTTAGAGGGGTTGGCGGCCATGAACTTCTCCTCCATGGTCTGCTTGAGCGCATCCATTTCCCCAGAGTCACCCAGCACCTCCTTCGTCAGGGCAAAGAGGATGTCCAGGCAGTGGATCTTGTCCCCCGGCACCATGGGCAGGTCCAGAGTGATGAGCTTGATTTTGTTGGGCTTGGCAATTTTCAGCGGTTCCTGCAGGGTGTCCACAAAGTCAGAGAGGCGGCTGTAGTCAATGAACTGCGTGGCGTCGGGGTCAAACTTCTCCCACGTCTCATAGAACATCTCGAAGTCGTCCTCGCCCAGGGGCTCACTGCTCTCCTCGGTGGCCACGTTGAAGTTCTCCAGGATGATGGCGATGTACATGTTGACCACGATGAGGAAGGAGATGATGATGTAGCTGCAGAAGAAGCAGATGCCGATGGATGGGTTGCCGCAGTCGCCCTTGATGCTGGTGCCAGGGTTCTCCAGCGTGGGGTCGCAGTCTGGGGGCCCGCTGTTGAGGATGGGGTTCAGCAGCCCGTCCCAGCCCGCCGAGGTGGTGATCTCAAAGAGGCAGATGATGCTGTTGCCAAACGTCTCAAAGTTGAACATGTCGTCAATGCCCGACTCCTTCTTGACGTAGGCAAAGTTGGACATGCCGAAGATGGAGTAGATGAACATGACCAGGAAGAGCAGCAGGCCGATGTTGAAGAGGGCGGGCAGGGACATCATGAGGGCGAAGAGCAGCGTCCGGATGCCCTTGGCCCCGCGGATCAGCCGCAGGACGCGCCCGATCCGCGCCAAGCGGATCACACGGAACAGCGTGGGTGACACGAAGTATTTCTGGATCAGGTCAGAGAGCGCCAGGCCTGCAGGGAGGAGCGGGAGCTGGGTCAGCGAGCAGGGCTCAGGGCATCGGCTGTCCTGTGAGGGGCAGGGGGGCTTCACCCTCTAAGCACAGCCCCGATGCCCCGACCGGTCAGGCTGGGCTCTCCGAGGGGCCCTTCTCTGCCCTGGTGGAGCTGGGGATGGCATACGGCAAAGCTGATGGGGTGAAGGCTGTTTGTAGGTGCCGTACACGAGACGGCGTGGCATGGGTAAGACAGTTGTGTGACGCTGGGCATGTCTCTTGTTTGCGACTCATTTCCCCTTCTGTGAAATGGGAGTGATGACAGTACCCGCTTCACAGAGTTGCTACAAACAATGAGTAAGATGATACCTGCAAAGTGCATAGCACAGTGCCAGGAATATAGCAAGTGCTCAGTAAAGGGTGGCTTACCTATTACAGCGATATGTGTGTCCATACACTTTTCAGGACTATGCAGACAGTGAGACTGTCTTATGTTTTTCACAGGACACCCAAGTGTACATCTACTGGTCAGGCCCATGTCTGTCTGTCTGCCTGTCTGTCTGTCTGTCTGTCTTTTTGGTGCCATGGGGTATTGAACCAGCCTTTTAAAAATTTTTATTTTTAATTTTGAAACAGAATCTCACTAAGTCACTAAGCTGATTCTTCTGAGCACTGGGATTACAGGCATGTGCCACCACACTTGGCTAGGTCCCTGGATCTCTCCAGGCGTGTTTGTGTGTGCGCAGGTCACAGGCTGCCTACGTGTATCTCTGTGTGTTAAGAGTGATTGGCAGGTATACACGTGTGTGTTTGGGTGTGAGTGTGCCAGGCGCGTGCAGAGAGCCTTCCTCAGTGACCCCCGTGGGCACCGCCCTGCCAGCTCACCCACAATGGACAGGATGACCACCACGAAGTCGAAGATGTTCCAGCCGACAGTGAAGTAGTACTGGCGCAGGGCGAACATCTTGAGCACACACTCCCCCGTGAAGATGATGATGAAGATCATGTTGATGTTGTACAGGATGTCCACTTTGAGCTGGCTCTGGTCATCCGTCTCCACCATCATGGTGACCATGTTGAGGCAGATGAGGATCATGATGGTGATGTCAAATACCTGTTTTGTCACGAAGTCATACACCAAGCCCTGGATCTTGTTCTGCAGCACGTGAGTGGATGCGGGGTGGAGCACAGGGTCAGCGCCGGGGCAGGATGACAGGGAGGACACAGACAGAGCTATCAGGAGTGGTGCTGGAACCGGCCACAGGCGGGGAGGGCCTGGGACACAGCGTTCTGCGGGTCCGTGGAAATCCCTCTTACTCTGACCCTCCCTAGCTTTAAATTCTCCGCTCCCCACTCACAGTCACCTCCCGTCACCCAAAGCCCCGCCTCCAGAGGCCACTAAGGGTCCCAGGAGAGGAGGTGGGTGGACACGGGTGGTGTGTGTAGGGGCAGGTGAAGGTTAAGCCAGTGACCTGAATCTGGGTGTGCACACGTGCGGCCATGACGCCCTGAGGATGGACCCTGCCCGCCCAGTGGGCAGAGCGCAGGCTGAATTTCACCCTCATAAACCCCTTGGGCAGAGCCAGGGGCAGGACACAGGAGGAGGGCCCACAGTACCTGGGGCCGTGGAATCGGCTTCTGGGGCTTCTTGGAGCCCAGCTTCTTCATGGCATTGTAGTATTTCTTCTGTTCCTCTGTCATGAAGATGTCTTTTCCTCCAAAGTACAGTGGGATAGGGCTCATAAGGTTGGGGTGAGGCCCTCCTCTGCCTCTCAGACTCCCTTACCTCAGGCACCACCTTTAAGGCAGCCCCCACCCCTGCAGAAACGCCTGGTAGGCAGGAGGAGATAACTGGGGGGGGGGGCAAAGATAGAGGGACAAAGATAGAGGGACCGGGGAGGGATTAAGGGTCCAGAGAAGGGCGGTGTGGGGGTGACAGAGGGAAAGCACCAATGCTGCCTTGAAGCCTGTGTTGGGCTGATTTCCAGCAATATCTCACGGAGCCCTTAGAATAACCCAGCAAGCTAGGCTGTAGCAATATCATTTTATGGATCAGGAAAATGAGGTCACTGGGCAAGGTCCCCTGGTGGGATCTGGAACTGGGCTGGCTGTCAGGCAGCCGGTGACCACAGGGGCTGGGGGAGGGGAAGCAGGAGACAGGGCGGGGGCGGTGGGGCCGGGGAAGGCGGGCCAGATACTCATCTTCTTCTTCTGCTGGTTGAAGTTGTCGATGATGACGCCGATGAAGAGGTTGAGGGTGAAGAAGGACCCAAAGATGATGAAGATGACGAAGTAGAGGTACATGTAGAGGTTCACCTCGTACTGCGGCTGCTCCTCCTGCTGCAGGGAATATCGGATGGGACGGAGTGAGGTGCAGACACGAGTTTCCCCCTGCTCTTCAAAGACTGTGGCCAGGCCCCCCACCCCCAGGCTGCGGGGGCTCCCAAGGAGACGGCGCGGTGGGGTAGGGATGCGGAATGTGCCGCTGTGGCACTCTCCCCCGGCTCACTCACCAGCCGCGTCTCAGCGACCCGACTCACCTCCCGGGAGTCCACGGCTGCGTACATGATGTCCATCCAGCCCTTGAAGGTGGCCTAGGAGAGGTGAAACTCACGCATGCCTCTCCCTTCCTTCCCCAGCAAGGCCCTGTCTGGGGGCGCCCCTTCCAGAACTCCACTGAGCAAGTGTCAAACAGACGAGAGAGACCTGGACGCTACCTCCGGGTCCACGGCGCTGGAGGCAAGGTGGGTGGCCCCTAATAGGACTGACAGTGGTTTCCAGTACAAGCATAGGCTGGAAGGCACCGAATCCCAGTTCTGGGCAGGGGCAGCGGGCGACACTCACCACCTGAAGGAGGGAGAGGTAGCCCAGACCGACGTTGTCATAGTTGACCTTGACGTTGAGCCAGCGGACCTGGCCGGTGTGCATGAGGCTCTCGCAGTCGGACTTGTTGTTGACCTCCGAGATCTCGAACCTCTCGGAGGTGGTGGTGTTGATGCAGTAGTAGAACTTCCCAGCAAACAAGTTGACGCCCATGATACTGAAGATGAGCCAGAAGATGAGGCAGACGAGCAGCACGTTCATGATGGAGGGGATGGCTCCCAGCAGCGCGTTCACCACCACCTGGGGACCGGCGGCTGGTCACTGCGAGGGCCCTCGGGCGCACAGCAGCCTGAGGACCTCAGGAAGGCGCTCTGGAAGGACGGCCGCTCTGAGCAAGGCCTAGCGGGGAGAAGCTGTCTGCCGGGGGAGGTGTTGGGGGTGGGGTGGGGATGGCCAGGGCTAGGGATGGGGAACTGCTGGCCTGGTGGTTGGGCAGGGTTCTCTGCTTGGCTGGAGCCATCAGGCCAGAGCGGGGGCACTGGGCTTCTCTGGAAGCAGCCCCGTCACGGGCCACCAGGCCGGAGACAAACACTCTTTCCTTGGCCCCCGTAGGAAACTCAGCCCATGTGACTCGGTCTTTGCGCACTGGCTCACATAATTAGTGACACACAGACGCATAGAAAAAGCACAGAAAAGAGGCCACCGGGGCCTCTGCAACAGCCAGACTCCAGGGCCAGCCCCCCGACTGCCCACCAGCCCTGGTCACACAGGCCCACCAAACTGTTGCAGTCTGGGGTGAGTGTGAGCATCGTCCCTTTGTGAGGATCTGTTCCGTGACCCGCTACGGTGGATGGCAGAAGCCCACGGGGCCCAGGGGAACTGTTTCTCCTTGCGCTACTTCCCAGCTGTGTGGCCACGGGCGGGTTATTTCCCCTTAGCGGGGAGGGTTTCCAAACCCAGAGGGCGGGCAGGCTCAGCCCTGCAAGGGCCTCTTGCTCAAGCAGCAGGGAGCCACTGGGTGAGCCTGCCTCTGGCCCGCAACCGGTCTGTCCCCGAGGTCCCCACGGGGTGAGTCTTGCCCCTTCCCTTCACGGGGGGGAGTTACTTCCCCTCTCAAGGGCCTGAGGGGATCTTCTCCAAACTGCCCTCAAGCTCAAGGGTACAACTCCCCCCGGGCTCACGGGGGCCAGGCTGGGGGGGGGGCACAAGCACTTTCACACCTGCTCAAGTTTCAGGCCTCCCCCCCCCCCCCCCGCAGTCTGAGGCAGGGACAGAGGGACAACCATGATCCACAGACCTGCTTGCCTTCACGCTCTTCCCAGCTGCAAGCCCTTCAGGACACTGCAGCAGCCTCTGCTGCCCCCAGTGGTGGCGGGAATGCGGCCGGTCACGGATGGGCAGCAGAGGTCTCCAGGGCCCCAGCCTGGCCAAAGCGTGTCAAGCCCTAGTGGTAGCTAGAATACAGACACGCGCCTTGTTGCCCTGTGGATGGCTGCTCCCCCCTCTGGAGCCCCCTTCAGGGGCCCCCTTAGCACCCACCCTCATGCCCTCGAATCGAGACAGTGCCCTCAAGGGACGCAGCGCCCGCAGCGTTCTCAGGGATTTGATGGGTCCCAGCTCGGAGTAGCCCAGCCAGTTGGCTACCAGGCTGATGATGGAGACCTGCAAAAGAGGGATGGGTGTGGTCAGTGAGCGCAGGACCCTTGCACTCCCTCAAGCCAGGGCCACAGCCCCCAGGAAGAGACCTGGCCTTGGGGGGGCACCTTCCTGAGCGTGCAGCTCCCTGGACCCCCTCCCTAGTGGGTGATGCTGTCTGGTGGGATAGCAGCCCTGGGACCGGCCCCAGAATCTCTGGAGTCTGCCTACCCCTCAGAGAGGTCACCAGGCAACTGGGGATGACAGTAAGTGAGAGACACCATACCCGCCTCCTGCGTGGGCCTGTACACTCATCGAAAAGGGCACGGAAATCCTCCCCACATATCGGCAGGGATCATGTGGCCCCCAGGCCTGCCTGACCCTCATGAGAAACGTGGTCTTTTATTCCTCCTCTTTGGGAGCTGTGTCTGAGAAGCAGGAAGGTGTCTTAGCAGGGACTGATGCTGATCCGGGGGTTTGACTCTCTGTGTGGCCGTGGCAGGTCCCGCCTCCCCAGGCCTGAGTTCCGGAAGCTCCACAGTCACCACAGCCTCGGGATCTGGCCCGGGGGTCAGGGCTGGCACACTCACGTCCACGATGAGGAAGTCCAGCCAGCACCAGGCGTTGGTGAAGTACACCTTGAAGCCGTACGCCACCCACTTGAGCAGCATCTCCACGATGAAAATGTAGGTGAAGACCTTATCCGCGTACTCCAGGATGGTGCGGATGACACGCCGCTGCTCGATGTAGATGTCTTCAAAGGCCTGGGGACAGCAGCACGACCCGAGGTGGCCAGGGGACCAGAGCCGGGGGCAGCAGCTACGCCCCATATCCTGCCCCATGATGCCGGTTGCCAGGGGCCTGCCATGGGAGCCGGGCTGGGGGGGCACTGCGGACGTCTCCCAGCCCTTCCCCATCACGGAGAGGGATAACTGGCCCGTGGGGAGCAGTCTCCGTTCTGTTTTCTGCTGGGACTTCCCGGTGCTACGTCTTTAGACCTGCCCCCGACCTTAGCCCCAAATCCCAGGGCCCACCCAGCCTCCCCAGTCGCCGGGGGTTACACCCGACAGCCATGGAACAAGGGGGCCTATCTGTCACTTTACGAAGCGAATGCATTCTAAATCGTATCCCGGAGGCATGGGTGAGTCCCCTTCCCGGCTCTGAGTTTGGGACTCTCTGGGCAGGAGCCCTCGGGGGGACTCCTTGCGGCCTGGGACGTGGGTCTGTCCCTGCCCTGCCCCCTGGGGAGGTGCCTACCAGGGCCCCGCTGCTGAGCAGGATCATGAAGACAATGAAAGTCTCAAACCAGTTGTGCTCAACAATCTTGAAGCAGGCCCTGCGGAGAGTCCACCACGTCTTCCCTCGGCCCTGGGAGGTGTCCACGTAGAGACAAGGGAAGCGCTGCACACAGGCTGGGGAGCAGGTCGGGCCCACGTCACGTGGCTGCCCCCTACAGCCTCCACCTCACCGCCCGCCAGGCCCAGAGCCCCTTCGTCCACATCTGGCTCCATCTGGTGCGTGGGGGGGGCTCAGGTGCCCCCTCCACAGCCCGCTCCACCCATGCCACCCCTGCCAGGGGAGGGCACAGAGGAAAGGTGCTCTGCAGCAGGCTCAGGCCCGCTGTCCCCCTTCCCCACCTCGCCCCGGCAGGTCACTCAGCTTAGCACAGGCCCAGGAGCCGGTTCATGCCCAGGGAGAGGCAGGGAAAGCAGCGTCAGGGAGGAAGGCCACCTGCTTTTGCACGGCCTCCTCTAGCCCTGGCACGGCCTGCCTCTCACAGGGACACCCAGGCCAAGTGAGGGTGCTGCGCGCTGGCTCGCCCTCACCTTCGGTGAAGCACTCCTCAGGCTGCTCCCCCTCAGGGTTCTCCTCGGCCTGCTCCTCGGGGTCCTCCTCGGGGGGCTTGTAGTCAGCAGTGCTGCAGACGGAGGAGTTCCCATCGTAGAGGGGCTGCGGCAGCTTCTGCAGGGGCCACAGGGGCACGTGACCCCTGGGCCCCAAAAGACCCTCTCCTCCTCCCGCCAGGTGGGGCAGGAGGGGCGATCAGAGGGAGAGGAGAAGGGAGTGGGGCAGGTGCACGCATTCATTCCTCCGTGCTGGGGGACCCCTGCAGAAGCCCACGGGGACAAGGCGGCCTCTGTCCTCCCCGCAGGACATGCGAGGCCTGAGAAGGGGCAACGAGGGGGTGAGGAGACGGTGCGGGCCTCAGGTGAGGGAGAGGCTGACGGGGAATCCGGGTGGGGGCGGCTGGAAGCGGCTCGGTGGGCTGGAGGCCTGGGAGAACGAAGGGGCCAGGGGAGGAAAGAGGCCTGGAAGGACTTTTGAGGATATGGAGGTGAGCAAAGGGGTCACGACGGGGCTGGGCGCCACAACCCACACAAAACAGACCCCTGGCGCCCCCAGAACCCTGGCCCTCCCACCCCGGGATCTGTTTGGCTGAAGGATCCGAAAAGGATGGAAAATTTTCCCCTACTGAGGCGCCAGTTGGGTGCCAAGGGAACTTGATCAGCGCGGGGGTGGGGCTGTTGCTCCGTCCTGGCCGGGCCTCCTCCCTCCTCCTCCTGGCGCTGCCCGCGGCTTCTCAGACCCTGCCTCCCCTCTGCAAGGAGCCCCTACCCTGCTGGGGGTGAGGCCCCCGGAGGGGACGGTGGATTGGGCGGTTTGGGGGCGGGTGTGGTGAGGGCAGCTCTGCAGCCACAGCCGTGGCCAGAAAACCAAAGATAAGGCATTCTTGTTACCAGCTGACGAAAGGGAAACTGAGGCAGTGTTCGGCTGGCCCCAGTATCCGCCCAGCCGCTTGCCTCCCCTGCGCACCTGGGCTCCCCCTTGTGCTCCGCCCAGCTCCCTTCAGAGAGATCCCACTCTCAGCCTTCCCCAGAGCTTCGGGCCTGGTGTTCTTAGCGCCTCCCCCACCGAGTTCCTCCTATCGAGGTCCAGGTCCGGTGCCAGCTGCCTGGGGTATTTATAGCTCGGCAGGCACTCGGGCCCCTGGTAAGTCACCATGCCACATATTTGGGGAGAATAAGAAGTCAAGAGCTTCCAGGACAAAGTTCACCAGGGTCCAGTGGGCCCGGCTGGGGTCAGGTTCCCATCCTGGGGCTGCGCCGCAGCTCCCTGCTGTCTTTGTCCCCAACTTCCTTTAGCCCCATAGCTCCTCCCCTCAGAGCCTCCGGGCTGGACCTGACCCGCTGGAAGGCTGGTACCAGCTCCAGGTGGGGTCTACGCGGAGGCGGATGACTGTGCAAGGACCTGAGGCTTCAAACTCAGAGGGGTTTAAGGGAGGCCTCTTAGGCGCCATGGATAAGCCGTCCTGTCCAAGAGCGCCACCTGCTGGTAAGAGGGTCAAGGCGGCGTTTTGGCCTGGTTGACCGTAACCAGTCTTTTTTTACAAAACTCTTAGCGCACAGCACCTCACGCATGCGCACATCGATGTCACGTGGTGGGCATCATCACCCCCGTTTTACACACGGAGAAACTGAGGGTGAAAGGATTTGTGACTTGCCCGAGGTCACACAAAAACTTGAAGCCAGGTTTATCTGGCCCCCAGCCCCTCTAGCCAGACTCTGGATAGGCTCACCTTGCCATCCTCAGGCTCCGAAAATGTGTCCGTTTCCTCCTCGGTGGGCATCTCCAGGTCGGACTCCTCGGAGGCAATGGGCACCTGGATGGTCAGGTAGGGGTTGTTGATGAAATTGAGGTGGTCCAGCTCGATGGTGGAGGGCGGGCCGTCGGCCAGGCCCACGTGGTTCAGGATGTGGTCGTCCTTCTTCAGATCCTTGTCCCCTTCCTCCGGGGGCGGCTCCTTCTTCTCGTCCTCGGGGGCACTCTCCCCCACCTCTCCAGCCTCTCCAGTGCCCCCGGGCTCCCCGAGGCTGAGCATTATCTCCTTGGGGCTCAGGACCTTGCCATGCAACAGCCCCAAGAGGAAGGCCTTCGCAAAGCCGATGCCCCACTTGATACGCCCGATGGCTATCTGAAGGTTGTTCATCTCCCCGTCCTCATCTGAGGCTGCCAGGCTGTCGGCGCTGAAGGAGCTCAGCAGGAGGGCCAGGAACAGGTTCAGGACCTGGCGAACAAGGCAGGGAGAGTCTCAGGCAGCCTCCGGGGCTCTGGGGTGGAGAGGGCACTGATGTTACCATCCCGCTTTGCAGATGTGGGAACTAAGGCTTGGGCTTCCGGAAGAGCTCAGCAGCCCGGGGCAGTGGCAAGCTCTGGGGAGGCGCCCTGGGTGACAAGGGGTCTTTCTGTGGCTCTGTCCTCTACCTCCGCTGTCAGGGGGTGCAGAACACAGAGCAGGGCTCAGGTCTCCCAGCCTCTAGCATGTGCTGGGCTCTTAACCGTTGAGTCTTTTTCCTGATCTGTTAAATGGGACTTCTCAGACCCCGCGCTCAGCTCTGACCCTGTTGCTCTGGAAGGGAACCTAAAATAGCAGCTATTCACCCCTTCCTCCCCTTGGGACTCCCTACCGCACCTACCCTTGGTTACCTTCTCCTCTCTACTGACGGGGACTAACGGCTACCGGTCACCCTCCGCCCATCCCCTTCCCACAATTTATTTTCCAGTGGACAGACAATTACTGAGCTCCTGACACTGAGGGGGAACAAGAGGCCTTAGGAGTCCACAGCTTAGAGAAGACAGATGTGTGATCAGACAAATACAACACTGTGGGTTTGCATGACGATAAGGTACCGGATGCACAGGCTGGCTCTGAACCCCAGTTTACTAGCTGTCTGTCCTGAGCCAAGCTGTTTCACTGCTCCATGCCTCAGTTTTCTCATCTGTTAAATGGGGATGATTTCAGCACTCCTCACACTGTTGTGACAATTAATAGATTGATATAAGAACAGCTGCCCAGGGCAGGTTGGTTGGTATTATGTGTGCAATGGAAAACTGTACCAGGTACAGTGAAGAGCATGAACTCTCGTTTTACAGATGAGGACACTGAGTCCCAGAATGGTAGAGTGATTTGCTGTGGGACAAACAGCACAGTCAGAATGAGAACCAGGCTGCCGGTCACTGGACCTTCTTAGGGGGCACAGTTTGCTTCACACTACAATGTGAATGGCATCCGCAGAGCGCCAGGGTGCGGCAGTCCTTCCTTGCACCATGCACGAGGGCCTGGATGGTGGGAGAAAGGTGGAGCTGGTTGGGGGCGGTGCCGGCCCCGTCAGCCAAAGGCGCAGCCCGGTTCTCACTCTCAGGGTGGGGGCGGGGCACCCCTGCGAATGGACGTGAGTGACCGGGGCCCTCGTGTGTGAGGCTGTGCCCTTGACCCCCCGGTTCCACGTGCCTCACTGTCTGGCTGGACCAGTGTCCTTCAAGGTCTTCTTGTCATTGTCTGGACTGTCATGCAAATACAGTATCTTTAAAGTACCATGTTCAAACCCTCTTGGACAGAGTGCGCTGGGGGGAGGTCCACACCCACACCGTGCCCTCTAGCTCCCGTTCTGCCTTGGCCCCACCCGCATTTATTAGGCTTCCTTCTCCCTCTTTTGGGGAGGAGGCATCCAGTTGCCAGAAACACATCTGAGATGGGAATTAGCTGCTCTCTGGGTCAGCAGGGTTTGCACACGGCTCCTGCCTGGGCCAGAAATAGCCTCCTCGGGCAAAGGAGGGGGGCAAAGGAGAGGAGGGAGATGGAGGTCATGTTCCCCGGGGGGCTCGGGGGTGGGGTGGGGTGCCTGTGACCCAGTCACTTCCTCTTCTCCACCATAACCCAGAGGAGGTGACCAAGTACCACAGATGCAGGGGGCACAGGTCCCCACCCTCCTTGGAAGGGTGCCCTGGTGCCCGCTGGCAGACACCTGCTTCTCTGAAGCCTGGGGAGGAGGGCGGGAGGGGACAGTGCCCAAGGAGCTGAGTGTTCCGCCTCCCTGGGCCACTGCGCTCCCTGTGAGCAAACTGGAAGAGCCACAGAGCTGGGCTGGGAGAAAATGTCTGTGTGTGTGTGTCTGTGTGTGTGTGTGTGTACACGCATGTGCAAGTGTGCACATGTGAGTGTGCCTGAGTGTGTGTGGGAGGAGCGATGGCAAACACACAGTGTGGCACAGCGGCTGCAGACTCTGGAGCCAGATCCCGTGGGTTCGAATCCTGCATTCATCACTAAGTTACCTCCCCACGCCTTTGCTTCCTCAGGTGGGAAACAGGCCAACCAGCGCCGCCCCTGTGGATGGCGGGTGGGGCCAAGTGCGCAAATACAGGCCGCACACTCAGAGTGGGGGAGAGACTGAGCAAAGGCGCAGCGCTGCCCGGGCACTGCTGATGTCGAGGCGAGCAGTGTTACCGCTGCTGCTCTCAGTGGCCGCGTGGTTACTGGAGTCACAGACCCAGGCTCCAGCCCTGGGTCGGTCCAGCTGGCGCTGGCAGCGCCTCCTTCAGGCCACGGATGCAGCGTTACCTGCCTCATAGGGTTGCTGGAAGGATTAGGGACAATACACCAAAAGCCCTGGGCACGGGGACTGGCGCATGGCAAAGGCCTAAAACTGACACAGAAGCATTTTGCCAGTGGCAAGGACCATTGCCTCCCTTCCGTGCCCCCAGCAAGGGCATCTCCCCAATTTTAGGAGCTACCAATGTTATTACAGCAATTTTTAACACAGAGCCGCTTGCCTGGAGTATCTCCCCTCTGCTGGCCTCGGGTACCAAGTGCCTTGCTAAGCACCGAGCCGTGCATCATGCAATCCTCACGGCCACTCCCGGTCAGCGTCCCAAGAATTAGCATCCCCATTCTCCAGGTGAGAAAACCAAGGCCCACAAGGCTAGATTTCTTGCTCAAGTTCTCCCAGTGAGCAAGTGGCAAAAACATTTCTGAGTATCCACCACAGAGACAGAAACCCTCTATAAATTCTTTATACCCCCAGACTTCTGCTCAGAGCCTGGCCCGAAGTTCAGCCTCAGCACCTTCCCCATCTCTCCACTCCTCAGGTGCCACCGTGTCAGGGACAGCGAGCCCGGGCCCTCTTCTCTAGCTGCCCCACGTCTCCTCCTTCAGCCGAGGTGACCCCCCCGCCCCCCGCTGCCCCTGCCCCCAGCCGGAGCTCAGCGATATCTGAGAAGCGCTGACCCAGCAGCCCGAGGATTCCACAGGCCCTTGCGGAGCGTGGGGACTTCCATGTGTTCCACCCCCCGTTGCCCAGGCCAGTGCTGGCTACCGCGGGGCAGCTGGGTCCGGTGCTCCAGGGCGCCAACAGGAGCGACTCCCCAACTCCCACCCCACAAAGAGGAAGGGCCAGGGTCGGCATGGTCAGGAGAGACACATCCATGGCGCCAGCCACAAAAGTGCCAGCCGGGGGACCCCGGCGCCTGTCCCCACCTCGCGCTCGCCTCTCCTGTGGAGCAGAGCCTCACACACCACGCCCCGCGCCACAGAGAGGGGCAGAACGGGCGGAGCTCTGGATGTCATCTCTGCGTTCTCCCAACCCTGGAGACCTCCTTCTTTTTTCCAGAGCCTGGGCTCACAAACCCAGGTCAGAGGAGGGTGAGAGGGTAGGAGAAAACCAAGAGACTCAGGGCCCAGTCGCACCCCACACTGTGACTTTCTGTGTACTCGTACGGCCAGGCTTCCTAGCACCTTCATGAAGTACTATTAGTTTTCATTTTTTATTTTTTGCTTTTCTGAGACAGGGTCTTGCTGCATGGCCCAGGTGGGCCTTGAACTCAACCATTCTCCTGTCTCAGCCTCCTGAGTGCTGGAATTGCAGGTGTGCTCCATCACCCCGGGCTCATGGGCACCTGTTGTTTTTCTCCTATGTGACAGTTAGAAATTCCCACCTGGCTAGAGATAGCCATGGGTTCAGGCTGACAGCTCCAATGCAAGCGGGGATTGTCATGCAGTTCTGTCTTATTCATCACCGTGTTACTTTCCTCAACGTACTACCTACCTAAGGCTTGATTCCCAAGGCCACGCCTGGAGTTTGTCTGGAATGCAGATTCCCAGGCTCTGGCCTAGAGCTGCTGAATCAGATTCTCTGGAGGTGGGACCAGGAATCCATGTTTTAAGAAATTCCAGATGATTTTTTTTTTTTTTTAAATCTTTTTGAGACAGGGTCTCGCTATGCAGTTCGGGCTGACTTCGAGCTCACTTTGTAGCCAAGGCTGGCTTCGAACTCAAACTCGATCTCGAAGTGATCCTCCCGCCTCAGCCTCCCAGGTGCTGAGATTACAGCCATGCCCCACCATACCTGTCTTAACTCCGGGTGATTCTTAAGCAGTTTTATGTAAATTGCCATTGGGAGGGGGGTGGGGAGTAGAAAATAATCAAATGCCAGCAATTTCCTATGGTTTTACCTACTAGGAATAAGACCCTCAAACGCAGTCTGATGGAAAGGCGGGAGAGGGGCTGCACACACCTTGTACACTTCTTGGGCGAAGGTGGGGAAGCCAGCTGGCCAGGGGCACTCACCACCAGGTTGCCGATGACCATGACCATGAGGAAGACGGTGAGGCACATGGCCTGGCCAGCCACCTCCATGCAGTCCCACATGGTCTCGATCCACTCCCCGCACAGGATGCGGAAGACGATGAGGAAGGAGTGGAAGAAGTCATGCATGTGCCAGCGGGGCAGGCTGCAGTCCGCGGCGATCTTACACACGCACTCCTTGTAGCTCTTGCCGAACAGCTGCATGCCCACCACGGCGAAGATGAACACGATGATGGCCAGCACCAGTGTCAGGTTGCCCAGGGCCCCCACTGAGTTGCCGATGATCTTGATGAGCATGTTGAGCGTGGGCCAGGACTTAGCCAATTTGAAGACCCGGAGCTGGGGAGAGCAAGGCTACCTAAGGCCCGGGGACTCCCTGAGCCAAAGCCTCGGGAGAAACAACAATTTGGAAGAGCCTCAAGCTCTACTCTCTGGGTGGTCTGAAGCCTCAGTTGGCCTCTGGTAAATGGGGCCATTTATACCCTACCGCCCCTGCTGCCGAGGTGCTTAAAAAAGTCTCTCTCTGTAAAGGACACAGACTAACGCATTTACAAGTGAGACTGCATGTCAGGATTTGCTTTAACACACTCCCCTGTCACCAGTAAAAACAGTAGAGGGTGAAAGAGAAACTGTAGAACAGTGATAACTGTTGGAGCTGGGTGGTAGGTACTTCTAGCTTTTGTCTATATTTTTTCATACACATGAAAGGTTTCATCACAAAGTTTTAAAAAATAATGTACCTAATCCTTATGGGCTAGAGGAAAGACTAGCTCTGAGGTCCCAGGTGGACATTAATGAGCTGCTGAGCCTCTGTTTTCAGGCCTGTGAGGTAGCACTGGAGTCCCGGCTGTGCTGCTGCCCAGGTCATCCAGTGTCAGCTCCTGGGACTTTCAGCCTGGTACCCGATAGGAGGGGGCCTCCCTTTCACCTTGTTTACAGATTAGAAAGATGCACACAGGCCAAGTGGTACGCACAGGCCAGAGAGGCTCATCTCCAGCCCTGTGGCTTCTTGGGGTTTTCCTCCCACCTCCTTCTTAGCCCCTGGCCCCGTGGGTCTCTCATACCAGGCGGAAGGAGCGGAGCACAGACAGCCCCTGCACGTTGGCCAGGCCCAGCTCCACCAGGCTGAGGGTGACAATGATACTGTCGAAGATGTTCCAGCCCTGCTGGAAATACTGGTAGGGGTCCAAGGCGATCAGCTTCAGCACCATCTCCGCGGTGAAGATGCCCGTGAAGACCTGCGGGTGGGTGGGGCCCTGTCACCGCGCCTCAGGAAGCACAGCGCCTTAGGAGTCTCCCACCCTCTGACACCTTTTGGCAGAGGCTTTGGAAAGTAGGGGGGAAGTGGTCCAGGGCAGTGAGCGAGGCGGGGGGTGGAACCCATGGCCCATGTGTATGTATCTGAGTGTCAGATGCCAGGCCCATGCCATACGCAGAGGTAGCCACAATGCAGTGACCACGGGCAAGTCGCTTAACTTCATGGGTCCTTGACCCAGGCACCGTATTCAACATTCCTGGTGCACACCCTGGTCTACGCTGTGACCCTCATCGGTATCCTCATCTCTACAAAGGTGGGAGGGATTATCACGCTTGTTTCATCGCTCACGGAGGTCCGCAGCCAGGTCTCGGCCTCTCTGCACAGTTCCCAGGCTGCAGGCTCTTGCCTCTGTACCCCGAGCCTCTCTCCTGGGTCCAGTCCGAGAACCTAACCCACCTCAGTGGACTCAGGGCAGGGCAGGGGCCCAAAGGGACAGAACTGGTGAGAAGAGCCGCCTCGCTGATTCTGGGGGTTGCCCAGCCTCTGAGAGCTCCGTGGGCATGACCCCCATCGTGCAGGCACCAGCTGCCCTGGGGTCACAGTGAGCCTGGGCACATGCTGAGCCCTCCCAGGAGCTGTGCCTGGCCATGGCAGGCGCCCAGACTGCCGCATAGTGGGGGCAGGGAGTGGGCAGGCGGTGGGCCCTGCCCGTCATGCACACTGCAGCAGCTGTGCCCCGAGTCCAGAGCACGCCCTTGGCCTCCGGGGCCAGCCTGGCCATGGCCACGCCGGGCATCCGTGAGATAAATATGCCTGCCTCGAGGGCTGGAGAGTCCAGAGCCTGACTTTTGTGCCCCCCGTCACGTCTCGGTCCTGCCCCAGTCCCATCTTACTCTCCCGAGCTTGCCTCTCCCTTGGGGGTGGGGGAGCATCGCGCCCAGCTGCCATGCTGAAAAACTGCAAAGGGGCTTGGGAAGGGTGGGGTGGGGCTGGAGGAGGCGGCGGCTTTTCCTTTGTCAGGCTCCGCCGGGGCTGGCAACGAGGTGATAATGCTCCTAACGGCCGGGATAAGCGAGCGGATCAGTGCATGTCAACAATAGCCGAGCAGCAAAGGGCTGGAGCAGGGAGTGGCCTGGCCGGGCTGGAGATGGGGGACACCGCCCCCTGGGGGCTGGCGTGAGCTGGGGCCTCCTGGACGTGGGTGCCTGTGGGTACGTCAGGACCCTGGGTCCCCTTCAGGCCTGTGACAACCTACAAGAGTGGAGAAACCTCTCACCCACCCCCACCCGGTCCCCATGGGCCCGCCTCCCCACCCCCATCTCCAGAGCTGGCTTGAATCGCAGCCGCCCAAGAGACCAGCACCTCAGCTCATGCCCTCTGCCCTCAAAAACCCTAAAGCCCCAACTCCATGTCTCACAGTCCCCTGCACGCTTTCTCCCTCGTACACTCACCCCCTCAGATGCTGGGAGCCCCAGCTGTCCCCACGCCCTCTGTGGGGCTCTGAATTTGTGCACAGCCCGGGCAGCCCCGCCGGCTCCTGCTGCTTCATGCCACCCTGCCCCCACACCGCCACTCTCTCCTCTCGTCGCCCCCCTACCAGGTTGCCCACGGAGAGCACGTTGTCGAACTGCTCTGTCATGGGGTAGTGCTCCATGGCCATGAAGAGCGTGTTGAGCACGATGCAGATGGTGATGCCCAGGTCCACGAAGGGGTCCATGACGATCAGGTAGACGATGCGTTTGAACTTCACCCAGGGCGCGCAGCAGTTCCATATGAGCACCGTGTGCGCGCACTTGTACCACCACGGCGGGCACTTCTGGTGGGCCTCTTCCAGCTCTAGGAGCAGGGTTGGGACAGGAGCCTGCTAAGAACTTCTCTACCCAGCCCTCTGCTCCCTCCTTCCACGCTCCACCTCTCAGCATCCCAGCTGCCAGCACAGCCTGTGCTGTGGTTTAGCTGCAAAGAGTCCCCGAAAGACTCACTATTGAGGGGTGGATCCCCAGTGCAGCAGTGTTCAGGGGTGAAGCTGCGAGAGGTGACCGGATCAGGAGGCCACCAACCTCACCGGTGGGCTAGGCCTTTGACGAGCCCTTTAGCTCAGTGGGCGGTTAGGAGGTGGAAGTAGGTCGTGGACAGGGTGTGTGCGCCTTTGAAGGGCACATCTGCTTCCTGGCCCCTGACTTTCTGCCTTTCCCCTGGCTCTCTGCCTCCGGCTGCCCTGAGGTGAGGAGCTTTGCTCTGTCACGATTCTGTCTCTCCTCAGGCACACAGCAACGGGACCAGCCAAGATGGATGGAAGCCTCTGAAACTGTGAGCTAAGATAAGTCCCGCCTCATGGGGGTAGGTACCTCAGAACTCAAGAGGCTGAGGCAAGAGGGTAGCGAGTTCAAGGACTGCACCCTGGACTACAGAGTGAGACCCTGTCTCAACCAACCAACCTTCCAACCAAAAAAACCAAAAAACAACACTCTCCTCTTAAGTTGCTCATGTCAGGTATTTTATCCCAGTGAGGGAAAGTTTTTTTTTTATTTTGGTTTTTTTCAGGTACCGGGAATCGAACTCATGACCTCGTGCTTGCCAGGCAGGCGCTGTGCCACTGAGCTAAATCCCCAGCCCCCAATGATTAATTTTGTTAATATATTGTTCTAAGAAGATATAGAATTTTTGTTTGTTTGTTTGTTTGTTTATTTTTTTCTGGTACTGGGAATCGAACTCATGACGTTGTGCTTGCCAGGCAGGCGCTGCGCCACTGAGCTAAATCCCCAGCCCCCCAGTGAGGGAAAGTTAACACAGTTTATTCCAAATCCCATTGCCTTCATTGTACTCCCTTCCCTATCAGCTCCACTCACACAACCTTGCGCCTTCAAGTCCTGGCCCTCTGGGCCTTGCATCTCACAAGCCCGCCCTCTAGAAGGCCTTCTCCAAGCCCCTCTCAGTGTCACGGCAAGGCCTGTCCCCACAATCCCCCACATGCCCACGCTGACCCTGCCCTGGTAGCCAAGCCCTTCCAAGGGCCTCCTCTCTGGAAGCCTTACCCAGGCCCTGCTGTGATGGGCTCCTTCACGCCCCGCCTACTTGGCACACCACACAAAGCCCTACGTGGTGAGCTCTGGCTCACTGGGATCGCGGCCAGCTTCCAACGGCTGGGATCCTGGCAGGAGAGAAGCCCTGACTCTGGCTGGGTTCCAGAGGCCTCAAGCAAAGGAGGGAGCTCGCACTAGGGGGTCAGGTCTCAGACTCACAAGCTTCTTGGGAGCAGACCGAGAGCCCCCTGAAGATTGTCTCTCCCCTCTGCCAGTGTTGCCAGCTCCTCCAGACTGTCCCTAGCCAGACCCCCTCCTTTCTTTCCAGAGGGGCTTTCTGGAAACTCCCCGTTTTCCTCCCCCGGAAGCCGTGGGCTGTCAGGACCGTGGGATGCGGCTGCTCCTCTACCTGGCTGCTTTGGCTTCTGGGAGTGGCCTAGCCTAGGCTTGGTCTCGTTGACTTGATCACCAGGGAGTTATAAGGTGAATACTATTAGCGCCACCCACTCTGTAGGCAAAGAAAAGGGACTGGAATGGGGGGCAGCCTCATGGACACTGTGGGTGTGACCCCACCCCTGCCCAGGACGCGGAAAACTGCGCCTTCGCAAAGATTGGCAGTGAATCTAATCTGACGGTGCCCTCGCCCGCCTCCAGCCCCACCGCCATGATACCGAGGTGACCCAGTGTCTGAGGCCTAGAGCTTCTCATACAGACAGACCCCGGCAAGGGCGGGGGTGAGGGGCCAGGGTGACTTGGAACATTCTCTGGCAGGGCACACAACCGCCTGAATGCACCGTGCAAGGCTGGGTAAGATGGTGCCCGGGAGGGGTCTGCAAAGTCCTGAAGGTCCCCCAACTCCCGGTTTTCGACCCAAGGCAAGCTGGCCTGGTGAGGGGCCGGATCGCTCCTCCAGGTCAGAGCTCCTTTCTGCTGTCCTCCCTGTGTCCTGTTTCCTGTCTTTTCCCCACCTTTCATAGCTCACTCTTCCCTCCCTTGCTCCCTCCTTCCTGACCCCCATCAGTACACCCAGCTATCTCTTTCCCTCGGCCATCTTTCCATCTCTCAGCCCATCCATCCCTCTGCCTACCCACCCTTCCTCCGCCACGGTACCCTTGCTCTCTTCCTGGGACTTGGGGGTGATACTGGGCATGCAGGTAGCTTGTGATTCTACCTAGGCCACTGAACGTTTGACTTTCAACTTTTACCCAAAGAACACTGCGGGAGCAGCAGGCTCTCCAGTTTCCGGAACAGCCAGCCTTCCTGGTTAGTATTATTAGCCTGTCCTTCCCCATTGCCTTGGCAGCCCCCAAGGCCCTCCCGGAAGCCCCTAGTTCTTACAGCCGCCTGGCCTTACAGTCAGAACTGGGCCAGGTTAAGACAGCACTATATTTATCACAGTTCATTTCTTCGATGCCAATATTAAGTTACTGCTCTCCTGAAGCTGGGTCTAGCCAGACGCCATCTACCTCTAAGGAGGCTGAGTGGCCTGGGGGGCAGGACAGGCAGAGTAGAAGGATTTGGGGTGCAGGGCACTCACCTTCCATAGCATCTGAGATGGCGCTGTCTGCACTGCAGCTCGGTCTCGGCGGCCCCTTCTCCCCAGACGTGTCCAGGCTGCCATTGCAGTCTTTGCCAGGAGCCAGGTCTCCATCTGCCTCCCCACCTTCCAGAGCCTGCGCGGCCTTGGCCTGTGGGGGGATAGCTGTGAGGTCCAGCCCTGAGTCAGGGGACGGACTCATGGACTCTCAGAGCCTCTTGCAGAGTCCTTCAGGACGACAGCGCCGTTCCTGGCTTGTGCAGGTGGGGAAGGGCTTCAGTGGGATCAGGTGACAAGGTAGGGACCAAGTGACTGAGAACCTTCATCCCTGAAGACCCTCAACTCTCTGAGGCCCTGACTGACTCTACACCTCGTGAGACTGAGAAAATGGGCAACTGTTCCCTGCAGTTGCATGGGGACCTGCGTCTCCCTCAGCCAGGGCCTGTAAAGAAGCACAAAGCCATAGGTCTTTAAGCTGGAGGACCCTTCAGTTTTCATGACTCTAGATTCCTTAGTACTGCTGAGGAAACTGAGGCACAAAGCAGAGAAGCACAGTACAGTGGACCCTTGACTTATGACCTCAACTCGCTCCCGAGGGCTGGCTGTGACTCAAGTTGTCCGCTGAAGGCTCAGCTCCTCTACACAGCCGTCAGAGTCCCTGTCCTGTATACAGGCGGACCTCAGTGTCCTCAGAGAGACCTTGGCCCAGGACTCCTCAATTGTGTGGTTCACAGGAGAGGACGCTGTAATGTTCCTTCCAGAGCTCTTCAAGGGTTAACTCTGTATCTGAGACCACCCGGAGGCACAGGCAGCTGGTACTCGGGTTGTAAGTCAAGACTCTGGTTGTAAAACTAAAATTCCGGTCATAACCCAAGTTGTTCATGTGTCAGGCCGTTGTAACTCGAGGGTCCGCTGTACTGCCTGGATGGCACCATTCCACCAAAGCCCCCAGCCTGGGACCTCCTCTTTCCCCCATCCCATGCTTCCCTGTCGCCCTCAGTCTACCCAGGAGAACCCAGTGGCCAAGCACCCCAGGCCCAGGGCCGGGGGCGTGTCTCGGTCCTTAGCCCCGCCCCATGGTCATACCTTCTCCAGCTCCTCCTGTTGCTTTTTGAATTTCTCAAGCATCTGCTGAAACTCCTCCTCTTTCTCCTGATCTTCGGCTAAGGTGGCCTCGTTCTGCTCAGCATACGCCATGGCCACCACTGCCAGGATCAGATTGATGAGATAGAAGGAGCCCAGGAAGATGATGACCACGAAGAAGATCATGTAGGTCTTGCCGGCTGCTCGGAGAGTCTGGAGGTGGGGAAAGAAGGAGGGAGGGGATCCCATGGCACCTACTGACCCCACCGCACACTCATCACCCAGTGAAGAGGATCCCTTACAGAGCCTGAGGAGCTGAGTGCTTTTGAAGCAGGCTAGGGCACATTCTGCAGAATTTTAAAAGGTATACCTCAGACCTAGGCATTCCTGGTGTCCTAGGCATTCCTGCTCAAAGAGCCCAAGGACTCCAGCTAGGCATCTTGAGATCTAGGGTAGAGCATGGTGAACACTGGCTTTGGGAACAGCTTGAATCCTACCTTTGTCTCGGAGCCTGGTACCTAGTGAGTGCTCAACAAATAGTAGCTATTACTATCACTGCAGTTATTGTTAACATCATGGCCGGGCGTGGTGGTGCACGCCACCCTGGAAGGATGGTACCAGTACTCGGGAGGTTGAGGCAGGAGGATCGTTTTTGAGTTCAAGACCAGCCTGGGCTACAAAGTGAGCTTGAGGCCAGTCTGAACTGCATAGCAAGACCCTGTCTCAAAAAAAAGAAAAACAAGAAAAAAATGTCGTGGATGTTAGAAGGGGTCAGAAGGCACTCAACCTGCCTGCCCTGTAAACACCAGGCATTAAATATAGGCATCCCTTGGTATCTACTGGGATGGGTTCCAGCAGCCCCTTGGATATAAAAATCTGCAAAGGCTCAAGTCCCTTATATCAAATGATGCTGTATTTGTGTCTAAACTAGGCACATCCTCCCTACACCTTAAATCATTTCTAGATTACTTATGTAATGTGATGTAAGTGCTAGGGAAATAGCTGTTATACTGTACTATATACTGTACTATTCAGGGAATAATGACCCCAAAAGTCTGCACATGCTCCATACAGACAGTTCTTTTCTTCTCAGATACTTTCAATCCACAGTTGGTTGACTCTATCCATGGGGACAGAGGGAGGGTCAGCTGCAACTGTGTTTGGTCAGAGTTGAGGCTTTCATATTCCTTTTCTGAAGCTGAGTTTCCAAGCTGCCCTGCTGGTTTCTGTGAGACCTGGGGTTCCTGGGTCCGGCCTGTGCCTGCCTCAGACCTCAGCTCATAAGCAAAGATGGGGAAAGCGGAGAAGCAGTGACTTGGCTCGGGGCAGGTGGCGGGCGTCAGAGGTCTCCGAAAGGTGGTAGGAACGTTAGTGGGGTTTGGGAGAGGAGACGGCCCAGCTGGGGGCTTGGCCATCCGGGGAGGCTCTATGAGGCCCTGAGGAGACACCGGGGACAGGGCAGGGTAGCTGTGGGTGGGAGGGCAGGGTAGGGCAGCTGTACCAGCTGGAAGAGGTTCTCCCAGTAATCCTGTGTCATGAGGCGGAAGAGGGCCAGGAAGGCCCAGCTGAAGGTGTCGTAGCTGGTGTAGCCATAGTTGGGGTTGCGCCCGGCCTTCATGCACTCATAACCCTCGGGGCAGTGCCTGGGGATAGGATGGGGGCTGGCTTTAGCTATGGCGGACTCCAGCCGGAGGACACACGGGGACCTCAAGGGAAAAATACCCTCAATCCTGTATCCCCCAAACAGGAAAGTCTTCCATCCATGTCCATGGGTTTTCCTTACACTCCCAGGTCCCTGTCCCCAGTCGGCTCCCGTCCTCCAGGACCCTTGGGGCTCCTTTTCCCCGCCCACCCCCAGCACCACTCACCCAGCGTCACTGCTGTTCCCACAGAGCAGAGCATCGAGGGCACCCTCCAGGAAATAGTAGTTCCCTATGGGAGGCAGAGGTCACAAGCAAGGCGTGTCACCCATGTGGACAGTCAGCACCTGCGCCCACTGCGCACCTGCGGGCAGCTTTGTGTGCACCCCACACACCAGGTGGATGTTCCCGGGGGTCCCTCCCACTCCTTTACAGATAGTCCAAGTTCCAAGGTCTCTGGGTAGACAGAATCCAGGAGCTCTCAGCTCCTAGCGGTGTCGGCTTGGTGCCTACTACGGTTATAAGGTCAGGCTTCAGCAGGGGCCCCAGGAGAGCCAGAAGGGACACGTATGTACGTTTGTGTTGGGGCTACCATGTACCTGCGCCAGACCCTGACTAGAATCGGGAGCTAGAATCCAGGGGCTAGGTGAAGAAGAGTAACTTTTTCAAATTGCAAGAAGACCCCATGTGTCTTCTTCCAATGTTGGCAGTGCGGGGGGGGGGGGGGTACTCATGAAGCGTGGGTGTGTGAACAGGACGTGTGTGGTGTGTGGGTGCCCGGTAGTGGCCTTGCCAGGGTGTGAGCACAGGGCGTGGCGAAGGAGAACAAGGTGGCCGATTAGGGAAAGAGCAACTACAGACGTTCACTTTGTGCAGTGATAGCTTTAGGACTGTGAAAGCAATTTGTCATTTGTTATTACAGTAACCTCTTTCTATTTTTGAGGCAGGGGTCTGGTTAAATTGCCCAGGCTGGCCTTGAGCGTACCACCCTCCCACCACAGCCCTCTGAGAAGCTGGGATCGAAGGCGTGCTCCACCACGCACTGCACACTGACCCCCTGAGGAAGGCACTGGCATCTCAGTTGCATAGCCAGCACTCTGAGGGCCAGGGAGACAGAGGGGCTAGCCAGAGGTTACGTGTGGGCTGGAAGGGATGGATTCAAACTCAGGTCCCTTCCCTATTCCTATGTCACATGAGAGGTTGCCCTAGAGCCGGGACAGGCCCGTCCCTACCTGCCCACCCCTGCCCCTACCTTCATCATTGATGTAGGCGTCCCAGTCAAAGGTATAGTTGCTGGCCCAGCTGTCGGGGCTGTTCCACGTGTCGTTGCCGTACCACGTGTCGTTGCCGTACCACGTGTCGTTGCCGTACCACGTGTCGTTGCCGTACCACGTGGCATTGGTGTCATTGAAGGGAGGGGGCCAGCGGACGCACTTCTGCCGCAGGTTTCCCATGAACAGCTGCAGTCCCACCAGGGCAAAGACGCTCAGGCAGAAAACGGTGAGGATCATCACGTCCGACAGCTTTTTCACCGACTGGATCAGCGCCCCGACAATTGTCTTCAGCCCTGACCGTGGACGGTAAGAGCGTTGGCAGGGATGGGGCCCCACCCTGCCCCTGCCCCTGCCCCCAGCCTTTGCCTACTCCATCCTCAAGGCTTGACTGACTAAGCCGCACCGCTTCCCTGAAGTCTTCCCAAAGAAACCCCGCCCTTTTCTGAGCACATCTTCCGCGTGCAGCCTTGGAATTGCCACGGACTCTCAGCCACTAAGCGAATGAACTTTGAGCTCAGTGGGCTATTGCCTGACCTGTGGAAGAATGCAGAAGCACACAGAGAGGCCTACTAAATGTCTCTAGGTTAGCACTCCCAAGGTATGTTCTACAGAGTTCTAATCTCCCAACCGGGGCCCTTAAATAAGGGGCTTGATGATGTTTGGGAAACCTGGCCCCTACAGTTTGCTCTTAGAATGCCATTATATAGATAATTCTGTCAAAGTCCTGCAGAAGCAAACAGAAACTTTAATGCCGTATTTTCTTAAATTCTTTTCAAAAGGACCCTTTTTCTTATAATGACTATTCGTTCCCAAGGACCAGCAGGATTTATTTTGACAAGCTCTAGGCTGAAGAGCTAGAAACATCACTGCATTCGATCTCTTCGGACAGACAAAAACATAAACCATTCTAATGGTACAGGGCAGGGCTTCCAGGGGCCGATCCTCATCGATGGAAGGATCATAACTTCTTCCTTGGGTCTGATCATTGTGTCTTTGCCTTTCTCTCTCTCTTATCCTGGTGTGGAAACCAAATGCGCAGCAGCCTCCTTTGGGAACCCTCCTGAGCCCAGAGAATGCGGGAGCCTGTCACAGAGGACGGGCTGGCGACCTCGACTCAGCGGCCAGTGTGAAGTGAGGTGGGTCCTGTGAGCACCTCCAGTCCCGTCTCACCTTCTTCCACCCAGGAGAGGGCACTGGCCTGGAAGGAGCCGCGGGGCTTTTAGCTTGCCCGCTGGCCATTCCTTTCAGATCATCTTGCCTCGTTGCAGTATAGTTCACTTGTCTGCATGTTTTTTTTTTTTTTAAATGATGCTGGGGATCGAACGCAGGGCCTCCCTCATGCTAGAGAGGCACCTTCCTCTGACCTATACCCCCAGCTCTCTGCACGCGCTTTGAGGGGCTGGATGAACTGGATCCTCTGTATGTTGTGCTTCTTTTTTTTATTTTTTATTTGTTGTTGTGCTTCTTGATGCATTCATTACTTTTTTGTTTTTTTTTGTTTGTTTGTTTGTTTTTCCGGTACCAAGGATTGAACTCACGACCTTGCGCTTGCCAGGCAGGCGCTGTGCTGCTGAGCTAAATCCCCAGCCCCATGCATTCATTACTTTGGAATCATCCCACATGCATTTCTGGGCACACATAACAGCCCAGGCACTGCTCTGAGCACCTCTTGGTTATTAAGGCATTGAATCCTTATAGCAACCCAATGAGTGGCACTGTTCTTTCTTTTTCTTTTTCTTTTTCTTTTTCTTTCTTTTTCTTTTTCTTTTTCTTTTCTTTCTTTCTTTTTTTATTTTTGGTCTTTTTGACACAGGGTCTCACTATGCAGTTCAGGCTGGCCTTGAGCTCACTTTGTAGCCCAGGCTGGTCTTGAACTCCCAACGATCCTCCTGCCTCAGCCTCCCCAGTGCTGGGATTACAGGCATGTGCCACCATGCCCAGCGAGTGGCACTGTTCTAACAGGTAATGGTACTGAGACACAAACAAACTATGCCACAAGCCTAAGATCGATGTCAGGAAGTAATAGAGAAAATTGAACCCAGGCTGTCTGGCTCCAGATCCTATGCTCCTACTCGCCTTGCTACGCTGCCCCTCAAATGCCCAGCCTCGGGAGGAGGCCCCTACTGTTCTCTGGCCACGTGGGCCCTTCTGCATCCAGGCTGTGGTGTGTGTCCTACACAAACACAAGCCTGGGAGTGTCGTGAGCCTGGGTCAGGCTCCTAGAACTTGAGCGTCAGGTTTTAGGCCTGGGCGTGGTGGCAGGCCTAGCTCCCCTCCTTCCCAGTACCTGGGATGACCGTGATGGTTTTCAGGGCCCGAAGCACCCGGAAGGTCCTCAGTGCTGAGATGTTTCCCAAGTCCACAAACTCTGTCACATACCTGGGGGGTGGGGGCTGTGTCAGAGCTGGGGTGCGTGGGGGGCAGACCCAGGACAAGGCTTCCTGAATCCTTGTAGTTGGGGCTACCATGGCGGGTTGGGGGTAGGTCAAACACCCCCAAGGCTCCTACGGGGGCCCAAGAATTGGAGAGGGCAGTGCAAGGGCAGTGCTGCTGGTGCGGGTGAGTGGCACAGGCAGCCCAGCCGCCCAGTGAGTGAGGGCCTGGGGGCTGTGGAGATGCAGGCCCGTGCTACAGGGTGCGGGAGGGGACATCAGCAGAGCCTCCCAGCCAGACCCCGGGGATGCTGCTCTGAGAATGGTGCCACGCACCATCCGCGTAAGTAACCAATCACCCCTGCTGCTCACCCCTTCGAGAGGATGACAGCTCTTTGAAGCCTGACCTCCTCCTCTTGCCCACCCCAGCCTGAAGATGCCCTCAGGCCCTTGCTCACGCCATCAAAATGACGCTGAAGTCCAGCCAGTTCCAGGGGTCCCGGAGGAATGTGAAGTCGTCGATGCAGAAGCCTCGGGCCAGCATCTTGATGAGGGACTCAAAGGTATAGATCCCTGTGAAGGTGTACCTGGCGGGAGAGGGCCAGCCAGGGCCCAGCATGTCACCTGAGCAGGGGCATATGCGGCGGTGACAGACCTTGTAGGAGGGAGGGCCACAGAGACGAAATATGCACCCAGGGGCTGAGGACACTGGGAGGGTGAGAGCGTGCACCTCCCAACCAAGGGTGTAGGAGCCGATGAGGGTCATAGTGACCGTGTAGTGTCTTCCCCTGGAAGTCACAGGCAGTGTCACTAAGCACCCTCAGAGGTGCAGACAACCAGGAAGGGCTGTGCCCCAGGGCTCGGGGGTGGGGGGGGGCACTTACTCCACATTCTTGGACCAGGGAGGCGGGTCACTCATGGTCATGAACACACAGTTGGTCAAGATGGTGATCATGATGAACATGCTGAATAGCGTGGGGGCGGGTCAAGGAAAGTACAGGAGGGGGTGGGACGAGGAGCCCGTAGAGGGTCTCCCGGCCCAGAGCACCCCATTTCACCTGTCCCTAACCTCCCCGCCTCTCCTTCTTGTGCAGGATATGAGTGGATGAGCACCTTGATGGCGCCTCGCCTGACGATGCTGAAAGGGCTCAGCACGTAGAGGGCAGGCGTGGCGGAGAAGCGGAAGATGGCCTTGCCCTTGTTGAGCACGATGAAGGTCTGAGACAGGGAGAGAGCCTGTGAGGCTGAGGACACATCGGTGGACAGTGGACAGACAGAGGGAGCCCTCCCAGCCCCGGACCTTCTTGTCACTGTAGTAGGGGTCTATGTCCTCCAGAGGAATGCCGATGACTTCTGGTGGGGGGTCCCCAAAGATAAGGGGCAGGTTCTTGCCGGCTTCCAGGTCGCTGCGCGGCTTCCGTTCGGGCTCATCAACCTCCATCTGCTTATTCCGCAGCAGCCTGGCCTCCTCCTCCACCGCCCGCTGCTCTATGGCTGCCAGGGACTCCCGGGTGAAGGGGCGCAGGCACGGGGGGCCCAGGGGTACGGTGGACACAGATGAACTGGCCATCCTTGCATCCTGGGCTCAGGGGCCAGGCGAGCGGCAGACAGTCAGCCGGCTGCAGTGTGCAGTTGCAAGGTGCCGGGTGGTCACTCCACCTGGGCCTGCAGTCCACTCCTCACCTCCTGCCTGCCCAGGGGCTGGGCCAGGGAGGTGGGTGTGCAGGCCCTGTAGGGACTGGGAGATGTGCCTGCAGGGTCCAGCTGCTGCTACTGCTGCACAGGTGCTGGGCGCAGAGCATCCCCCTCCCGGCTCTGCACTGCACTCTCCCCAGCAGTGGGGTGGGCCGCCTTCAAGACCGACAGCAAACCAAGCAGCTCCTCCCCGGCCTTGGAGACTTGGGGCAACGCCACAATCCCTCAGTACCTCCTGGGCTCACGCTCTAGGAACTGCATGGCTTCAGCCTACAGGGACAGAGACAGAATCACAGCTGATTGTGTCCATGTGATCTCTACGTGGGCCGGGACAAAAGGCTCTGCAGGATCAGCCTAATGCGCCAATGGCAAATGGATTTCATCTTGGAGCCATGTGGATTGGGTGATACAAGCTACCTGGAGATGTGGGTGGAGAACACTGAGGTCTCAGCCAGACTCCAGCAAAAAGATGGCTGTGATTGATTAGTAATGTCTACCAGGGGCACATCTGAAGAATGTGGTATCACTGCCTGCATTGGCCATCCTTGACCTGGATGGAGGGAAAAGGGGAATGTGGGGGCGTGGAGTTCTCTTCTTGATCTTTGAGGTGCTTAGAGTTGGGCTCTGAGAGGGGAGAAGGAAGGGAGGGCCTCAGGCTTTGGAGAGGGTTTGAACAGCTCATCCTGTGGCCTCTGAGAGCCGACACCCCCACCCCCGGGAATACTGGGGCAGACTGGGGGCTGTAGCAGGAAGACAGGATATGGGTAAGGGGCCATGTCAAGAGAGCTACAGATGCTAGCACAGAGGAGGAAGATGCACTGGAAAAGTCACAGGAACAAGGGGACGGGCAACCGCAATGGGGACGGGTGAGACTCCCAGGGCCTGTGTTAGCCCGGCAGTCCCTACAAGCACAGGGTGGGGGAAAGTGTCACGCACCGGGACACTCTGCAGCCTGAGTGTGGCTGGAGTGTCTCCTGGGAAAGCCCCTGGCCCCTTCCGCCCAGCGCCCCCAGCCTGTTCCCCGTGGAAGGGCAGTGCTGGGTCACTCGCTGAAAATGGCTCTGGGAGGATGGCCACAGACAGGCACAGGGGCGCCACCGCAGTGCAGTCACGTACCGCCTTCACAAGCCCACGTTCCCGAGCCCATTGCCACCTCCTCTAACAACGGGGCTCGGACAGACCCTCAGAGGCAGCCCCCGCAGGCCGCGCCGACAGCAGCCCGGTCACCGCCCCGGCCAGCAGGCGTATTCCTCGGGCTTGGCCAGCACATGGGGAGGATGCCATTGGGCAGAGCTGGCCACGCCCGTGCCTGGCTCCCCAGCTGCTCCCTGCCAGCCTCCGGGGGTTGTGTTTCCAGGGGATGACTCTGCTCATTCCTGCCCACCGCTTCCCTCAGTCCCTCAGCTGCTCGCTGACGCCACTGTGTGTGGAGTTGTAAGCGCACACGTGCGTACACAAGCGGGCATGTGTGCACACACGTCGCACACCCCAGGCCCTCACACAGGCCCTCACAGCCCTGTCACACAGCTGGCCACCTTCCTCTGTGTCGCCCACCCCTTGCACGCTCACATCTGCTTGTCACCATGTGAGGACGCTGGCCTGCCAGATGGCCTTGGCGGGATCTACCCAGTTCACGGTCCCCACCTGGCAACGGTCTTGATCCTGATCTTGCTCTCCCTCACAGGGGCTCAGCGGAATCACCAAATCCAGAGCCAAAGCCTAGCTTTAACGCAGACCTTGAAGAACCCCCTCTCATCTGAGTCACAGGGCCCCAGGAGACGAGAAGCCGCAGGGTTTCCCCTCAGCTGAGCGCCCTGAGCACCCCACACTCCCACCGCCTTGTTCCTTGAGAGTACATGTGGCCCAACGCTCCGGCCGCTCACGGTCCCGGCTCCTGCACTTTCCGCTCCCACACCACTGGAAGATTCTTTCCGGTATGGCACGCACCTCTCCCTTCAAAACTGTGCTTCATCCTGACTCCTCTCCTGCCCTTTCACCATCCTCCAGATTCACTTCTGATCCACCATCTGCATTTCTAGAATCGTAAATCTGATCCCGAAAATTTGTTGAAAACAAAAAAAACCTGATCCCGTCAGACACACACACATTCACACACACTCACACACGTACACTCATGTGCACGGATGCACACCCTGGCCACCCCCCCCCCCCGCCTTGCTTCAGCCCTTCAGTGGCGTAACACTAAACTCACAACTTTCCCAGTGGTTCCGCTACAACGTGACCCCACCTTAGCAAGGGACCCGTCCCCGCAGGCGCCGCTCTCTGGCCATGCTATCTTCATTGGCACAGGCCGTGTGGCTTCCCACCCCTACCCACTTGCTGGTGCTCTGCTCCCTTTCTGGAACCCCTGTTCTCTGTGCCCCAGAGAGCTCAGTTCACCCTTTCAGACCCAACCTACACAAGGAAGAGCCACCTTCTCCAGGAAGCCCTCCCTGGGCCCCCTGGCCGGGTGGGTCCCACCCCTTGTTTGTGTCACTAGCACACCGAACGCCCAGTCAGTTATCAAAGGAACAAATGAATGAGTGAGTTAGAGGGAATGAATGGATTGGCCTCAGCCCTCCTCTCCTTTCAGTGAACCTAAATCGCAGCCAGAAACCATGACCTTCCCGGATCTCACCAGGCCGACTTCCCTCTCCTGTCTGCCTCCTCAGCGCTCAGCTCAGGGGCCCGGGCCATGATCTTCAGGCTCCCTGCGCCTTCAGTTCACTCAGCCTTTACTTTCTCCCCACATCAGATCCCTCTGGCTCCACTTCCCACCTCATCCAGCCTCAGCTCTGTGACCCAAGATCCAGCAGGATCCAGGATCTAACTCCGAACTCACAGATACCCTCAGATCTGGCCTTGTCTGTCCTTCTGTCACACTCATGGCGTTAGACCGGGTCAGTCCCATGCCCTTTATCCCTCCAAGCATCACCGTCCTCTCACTTCCCCGGGCTACAGCTGCTCACACGCACCTCTCCCTGCTCTGCTCAGGTGCCCCAGCTGGCATCGCCCCACTGAGCCTTGTGTGTGTGTGTGTGTGTCTTTTTGAGACAGGGTCTCGCTATGCAGTTCAGGCTGGGCTTGAGCTCACTTTGTAGCCCAGGCTGGTCTCGAACTCACAGCGATCCTCCTGCCTCAGCCTCCTGAGTGCTGGGATTACAGGTGTGCGCCATCATGCCCAGCCCCCTTGAGCTTTTTTAAGTCACCCCTGACCAGCTGGATGTTGCTATGTTCCCGTTAAACTTGCAGTTACAAACTCTGGCTCTGCCCTTGATCCTGCTGGCCGTGTGAGTATGGAATTTTCTGGTTGCCTCACTTTTTTCACTTTTTTGAGAATAAACATTTCATGTCTTTCCACCTGAGGACCTTGCTTCCTCCTTCATTGAGAAAGTAGGAGCCACTGTAAAGCCTACAGATCCATCTCCACCTGTCCCCTCTTCTCCAGTCTATCAGAACAAAAAGATCACCACAAAGTCCAAGTCTTCCACTTGGACTCAGGACCCCGAGCCCCCTTGCTTCCCCAAGATGTCATCCTCCAATTATTCTTCCTCTCTACTGCTCTTCGGCTGCTTCTTCCCCTTTCTGACCGAGCTCGGTGTCTCCCATCTTAAAGGTAATGGCAGCTACAGCAAAACAACTTCCCAGGCTGACATCTCTCTTCATCTGTTGCCCTATTTTTCTGTCCTTGTTCCTAGGAAAACTTCTTGGAAAGTGTCTGCACCAGCTGTGTCTACTTCCTTACCTTTCATTCATTCCTCAGCCCATTCCAACCTGGCTTCCTTTACCCCACTCCACTGAAACCGTTTGTCACTCACTAACACCCTGCCTGCTGCCAAGTCCAGCACATACGTTTCTGTCTTCACTTCCTTCACTCTCTCAGGAGCATTCAACCCAGCTGGCTACGGTCCCCTTCCGGAACATTCTACTCTCTCAGCCTCCACGGAATCAGTCCCATGGTTTCTCTTCTACCTGCCTGCCTGCTCCTAATCAGTTTCCTTTACCTGTCCTTTTCTCTACCGAATCCTTGAAACTTCTCCGGGTTCACTTTCCACAGGTGGCATCATGCCTGTGACTGTAAATAAAGCCAGGGAAACAAGAAAAATGTCTCCTTTGAACTCCACACTGATAAAGTCCATTGCTTCCTGGAAGGCTGCATGGAGATAACTAAGAAGCACCCGAACTGGAACAAGATTTTTGTTTGTTTGTTTGTTTTTGATTCAGGGTCTCCCTATGCAGTTCACCATGAACTCACTATGTAGCTCAGGCTGGCCTTGAACTCCCGGGTATCCTCCTGCCTCAGCCTCTCAAGTGCTGGGGTTACAGCCATTTGCCACCATGCCTGGTGGAACAAAATGTGTCCTTCCACGTTCTACCTACCATCTTTCTCAAGCCAGAAAGTGGCCCCACCCCAACCAGCTGCTCAAGTAAAAAATCAATGTGTCTCTCTGAATTCTCATTTCCTTGTCACCCAGTTAGTCCAAAGTCCTCCCGATGGCATCTCCGAAAGCCATCTAACGCCCACTTCTCCCACTCCCTCGGCCCAGACCACAGTAATCTCTTGGAGCAGCCAATCCCCTACTGCCTACTTTTCCCACTTCCCCTCCAAGTCAGTCCTATAAAGTAGCCATTGACCTTTCAAAAACCAAAACCAAATTGCGTTGTTTCTCCTCTTAAAATTCCCTAGTAACTTCCTGTTACACAAGTTAAACACCCTGTGGAGGCCCACCAGGCTCTGGGGCTCTAGCTCCTGCCTGCCTTCCGTCTTCATCCCTGATCTCTGCTCCAGTCACTCTGCGTCAGCCCTGCTGGCCTCCTTCCAGCTCCTGATCGCTGGGTTCGTTCCTGCCTTCGGGTCTTTACCCAGCCCCTGCTGTCCCTGGAGTATCCACCCCACCTCCCTCTTTACATGCTGGTTGCTTCTTATCGCCCTGGTCTAAGCTCAGATGTTCCCTATTCCAAGGGACTTTCTTCTTTTTAACTCTCTGCCACAATCCCTGGTATTTTCCTTGACATCATTTATCATAATTTATAGTGACTTAGTTGCCCAATTTATTTGTCTCTCCCACTAGACTGAAATGCCCACAGAGCAGCAAGTGTGTCTGCCTCGCCCCATGTACTCCCAGTACCACTGGGCATACAGTAGGCATTCAGTAAGTGTTTATTCAATGATTGAACAAGGGGATGAGTGGTGGGGTTACAGCCTTTTGTTGGATCTATTATAGACGCAGATCTACTATAGACTCATCCTTTTGTTCAGTCATTTCCAGGGAGCCCATAGATTCTTCTATATTTCATTTTTCCATCCATCTATCCATCCATCCATCCATCCATCCATCCATCCGTCCATCCAGCTGTGATGCCAGAAGCTGACCCAGCTGTGAACAGGGCACAAAGATGCACAGCTGGGGGTCCTGAGCATGGAGGGTGGGCGGGCTTGGGGAAAGTAGATGTGGGCACACATGGCTATGATATGTGAAGAAGGTAGGACGTTGGGGTTGCTATAGAAGTTCAGCGGGATGAGTGGCTACTTCCAAGAAGGGGAGGGGAGATGTGGTTTTTCAAGTGGGTCTCAAAGGATGAGTAAGTTAGGGATGTGGGAGCCAGAAGAAAGACAGCCCAGGGAGAGGGAACAGCCAGACCAAAGGCAGAAGCAAGACACAGGGGACTCACATCAAGCCCGGAAGCTGTTTGGGGGACGGGGAAAGTGGGATGACCATGGGTCCGGTGCTTGATGCCTGGCCTGGGGCGACTGGATTCGTCCTCCTGCTTGGAGAGCCCCTTGCAGAGGTTGGAGCTCGAGCGAGGCCACCACTGCATGTTCCTTCTGCCCACCCTCTGCCGTGTCTGTAATAGACCCAACAAGCTGTGCTGCTTTCTGTGGGCACTAGTGAGTATAGGGCATCTGGGATGTTTGGACGGGACTTCTTGGCAGGGATAAAGCATTAGCCGCACTCTAGCGCAAAGCAGGCGATGTGCCGGCACACCTCCGTGAGGCTCTTTGGTCCACAGTGAGGAGTGAATGGGACCAAGATGACACCTCCAGCTCTCCTGCCACCTGTCTCTGCCCAGCGTGGTCCCTGCCATGTTAAGAGTCTGGGGGCTCCAGGCAACCTCTTTCTGGTGCCTTTGAAAATGCTGGAATTGCAGGGACCTGCGAGAACAGCAAGTCCAACTCCCTTATTTCACTAGAGAGAATTGCAGGCCAGGGAGAAACAGACTACATATTTATTCATTCAACAAACACTTTCTGGGCACCTGCTACGTGCTGGGCCCTGGTCCGGGTGCCAGGGCTGACCACAGTGGTGGCGAAGTCCCTGTCCTCACGGAGCTTGGATTCCAGAGGGGGGAGGAGGCGGACAGTAAATAGGGAAGCAAATAAGATAATTTTAGAGAGTGATAAACGAGAGGCTTGAGCCAAGCCTAAAACCCAGCTCCCTGGGAGCCAGGGCTGGAGCCCACGTAGCCAGTGAAAAGTCCCAGCGGAACTTCCCTCCAGACGGAAGTTCGGGCGGAAGTGGTGGGTAGAATCAGGCAGTCCTGGGGGCCTGGAGGTCGTGCGCAGACAGGCATGGGGGCTGGGGAGGAAGGGTCATGAGAAGCCAGCCAGGCTGAGACCAGTTGTCTGCGGGCACAGAGCCGAGGGTGAGGACGCTGGAGGGTGAGGCAGCTCTTCCTGGAGCAAGTCCAGCCGGCGTTGTCTCTCCCTGTGGGGCTGCCAGATCAGAACACCCAACCCCAGATATAGTCTCACCACAGAGGCCCTTTCTCCTGGGCCTGTATACCTTCTGCGTGCATTCACCCAGGACAGCACTCCTCCTTCAGCAGCCCAATCACAGTGCAGAGTGTACCCCTCACCTCTGTCTTTCCCTCCTGAGCTGTGATCTAGCTAGCTCCTTCCCCAGCACATACACTGTGTAACTGAGTTTTCTCCTCTCAACCCATGTGTAGATCAATGAAACATGAGCAAATTAAATCCAACAATGTATTAAGAGAATTGTACACCACAGCCAAGTGGGATTTATCTGCAAAACAGGCTCAACATTTGAAAGTCAGCCAGTGTAATCCATCATATCAACAGGCTAAAGATGGAATATCACATGATCAATGAAGATGTGGAAAATGCATTTGAAAAAGAATCTAAACCCACTTATGATAAGATCTTACTTTTTTTTCTTTTTCTGGTACCGGGAATTGGACTCATGACCTTGCGCTTGCCAGGCAGGCGCTGTGCCACTGAGCTAAATCCCCAGCCCCTAAACCCACTTATGATAAAGATACTCAGCAAACTAGCAATTGAAGGAAACTTCCATCAGTTGCTAAAGAAATTTACCAAAACCCACAGTTAGAAGCTCTCCCACTAACATCAGGAACAAGGCAAAGACATCCCCTCGTATCACTGTCTTTTGACATTGTACTAAAGGTCCCAGCTAATGCAATAAGACAAGAAAACGAAATAAAAGATAATATTGACTGGGAAAGAAGAAATAAATCTTTGTTTACAGATACCATGATTATCTATATACAAAAGCAAAATTGACAAAACAATCTCTTAGAACCAATAATGAATATAGCAAAGTTACAAGATACACAGTTAACGTAAGTCCAAGTGTAGGACTCTCCCTGTACCTCTGCTTAAGTTCTGCTTGTCTTTTGCACCTCTATACCTCCAGTCTTTTGCGAAGGCTTGTTGGATCTTGATTTACCCTCACAACAGGGAATCTGTGATCCTGAGAGTCCCAAATTACTGACCAGTGTAAGCTCAGGACAACCCCCATCTCCGCACACTTCTAGAAAACTTTCCTCTTGCAAAACCTATGCTTTTAGAGAGTCTTCTTCAAATATCCAGAAACTCACCCTGCTGCACTGCATCAGCCTGAAATTCCCCAAGTAGTTTCAGCCAAGTCCTTGCCAGCCCAGGATATAAATGTTTCGGCAAGGTACTCTCCTGGGACCTGCCCCTTGAAGCCTATCTCATTTGGTCTAGGGTACATTCCTGCAAATAGAGAGATGCTAAGGAGCTTGCTAGCCTTGCTCAGGACCCAGCCGCTGCCCTTCTTGCCAAAGGAGCAAGCTTTTCATCTCTAGCAAAGCTGCTGATCACCCACCAGTGTCTGGCTGTTTGTTTCTTTGGGAGCAAAATTACCTAGAGCTGTACATGGCCAGTGAAGACACCCTGCACATACATGCTTTAGGCTTCACGTGTCCTGGGGGCTTAGCTTAGTCTCACTTCCTGGGCGACTGAAACAGACCAAACTTCTGTCTTGGCCAAAGACAGCACTGGGCATCCAGGTGGACTACTTCCCAAATTCCTGAGTTCCCACTGGGTCCCAGCTCCAAGAGTGAAACGTGATCTCCACGTCCTGCTAGCTGGAAGCCTCAAGTCACAGCTCTTTCTTAGCTGCAGCAGGCTAGGGCGAGGATGGGAGGGGGTAGTTGCTATTTCTCTGCCAGCACTTAGGGCTTGGAGAGGAAGGCGGCCTCAGGCTTGGCAGGTCAAGGCCTGGAGGATGTCATCCCCGGTAGCTTTCCTCTCCTGACCTAACCCTCGCTGCAGAGGAAATCTGTTCCAAGGGGCCCTGGAGGGTGGCCTGGAGCAGGGAGCATGAGGTAGAAACCCTCAGACACTCCAGGCCACATGACTTCTGGATCCCTGCAGCAGTCAGGGCCAGGGGTCCTAAGTGAGGGGAGGGCTGGTGCTCACTGCAGTTCCAGGTGGGGTCAGGACCACCTCCCCTTCTCGGAGCCTGATTCAACCTGCATGGTGCTTTGTTCTACCCCAGGGAAGAAGGGTCTTGGTGGCCGCCTTTATTTTGCATTTCCTGTATGCCAGTTTGGTTTTCTGTTCAGGATACATGGGCATCTCCTCCCTCCACAATCAGTCCTGCTCCCTGCTACCCCCGACGGGCTCTCCAGGAACACTGGGCATTTCCCCACAAACTTCGGCCTGTTCTCCGCCTGGCCCTTTCCCTCTACTCCAAGTGCTTTTGGTTGGCTCAGGGCCCCATGAAATAAAAACCCACAAACGGGCTGCATTTAAGTTTTGTGCCCTGTGCCCCTTTCCTGCTAAGCTCCTCACAGCTTGTCAGTGGAGCTTTTCTCCCTGGGAGCAAGGCCCCGGGGTTGGTTTTAAAGTCCCAGCCTCAGGTCAGTGGAATGTGTTTCAAAATGCCAGATGCTCAGGTCCAGCCAGCTTGGGAAAAGCGTCCTTGGAGCAGGAGGGCTGGTTCCTCCGGCCCCCAAGTAACGCTTTCCCCCGTGCTTCTGACATGCACAGGTCCACCAGGCAGAAGTTTAAAGAAACATTTCCTGATGAGAAGTGACAGTGGCCACACTCATGTTCTATTCGCTGCGTGCTGGGGCCTGTTCCAAGGGCTTCAATTGCGCCATCCCCGCTAACAAATGGTAGAGCCAGGATTTGAACACAGGTCTCGCATGTGCCAAACCCTCATGCCTGCGACTACAAAGACGGCCTTCCTCCAGCCCTTTCAGGGAACTGGGCAGGGGATGCTGTCCTCCTGCGGTAAGGCGGCCCCCTGCGCCAGCATCGTCCTCATCTACCTGTGCTCTTTAAAGGGCAGGAAGAGGGGCTGGGGATTTAGCTCAGCGGCAAAAGTGCCTGCCTGGCAAGCGCAAGGTTGTGAGTTCGGTTCCCGGTACCGGAGAAAAACCAAATAAAGGGCAGGAAGGAGTCCTCAGGCCAAGCCCCTGACAGGTTTGGACTGCAGGGTGAGTCTGGCGGGCGTTGGCAGGACGGTGCTTAGGCTTCCTGCGCTTTTGGATTGGAAGCTGTGGGGTAGGGGCAAGGTGGGGCACACAGGTCAACAGCTTGTTAAAGAATTTCCTTCCAGGCTTAGTTTTTATTGACACCAATCCACCATCACGTGCTCCCCACCCCCACTATGGCTCTCATGCACACACACACACACACACACACACACACACACACACACACTCTCTTGTCAGCTCTCCGAGTCATTTCCCAGCTGCGGGAGGGGATGATGAGGCTGGTTTGTTCCACCCAGGCTGGGGGCTGTTGGGTTAGATCTCTCTGAGGAGCTCCACACATGGTGACCCCGCTGAAGCTTTGCTCCCCATGCCGGTGTGCTCACAGATGCCCTCTACAGACATGCTGAGCCCGCCTTGCCTGCGCTAGGACAGATCCTCCCGGCCCACAGAGCTGCCACCCTGCGCCCTCCCTGCCCCTCCTCCCAGTCTCATCTTGGGAATGTCCTGCCTACTTTCCCTTCAGCCCCTCTAGCTATCCCATACCAGCCCCCTCCAGCCCTCCCAGTGTCAGGAGAATGCCAGGGCCAGCTGGGCTCCTCCTCCCCTCCAGCACCCCCATCCTCCAGCTAGGGTGGCCTGAGAGTCCTCCCTGCTGTGACGCCGGGTGCCAGGGTCCTGTCCACCAGCCCTCCAGCTAAACCTGAAATCTCCCTTCCCGCACCAGCTCCCTCTGCTCTCTCTGCTCTAACAGGCAGGCCTCTGCCCTTCAGCCCGCCAATCGAGAACTCAGCCCTGCCCAGAAACTACTGCAGGAGGTCTTCTCCCCATCCTTCTTTGGAAATTGGTCTCCACACTTAGATGGACCAGGAATTTGCAAACCTCACAAAAGATGAGTGAGTCAAGTGTGGTAGTACTCTCACATAGTCCCAAAACTCCAGGAGGCTGATGCAGGAAGATCACAGGTTTGACCCCAGGCTGGACAGCTTAGGGACTTTTCAAGGCCTTGTTTAAAAATTTAAAAAGGGCTGGGAATGTAGTGTAGTACAAAGGCCTTGGGTTCAATCCCAGTCACACACACACACACACACACACAGGTGCCTGCTCACCTAAGACAAGATTCAAGAAGCAGATGTTACTAGGAGGTGAGCCGGGGGGCTCTGCCTTCCTGTTTTAGCGCTGAAGCAGCCATGCCAGCCTCTGCAGACCTCAGGCTGAGGATGAGCTTTGCAGCCCTTTTACAAAGGACCCTCACTCCTGGGAGATCAGATAGGAAGAAAACACACCCCGCACCGTCTCCCCGGCTCTGGATGGTGTCAGATCTGAGTAACACCCTTCTTTTGTATCTCTTTCTCCCATCCCTACAACCGGAGATGTTCAGATCTGAGTAACACCCTTCTTTTGTATCTCTTTCTCCCATCCCTACAACCGGAGATGTTCTTTCAGGCCCACACCCTAGTGATAGCCAAGATGCTGCTCATGAACACATACGGACGGCTGACTACATGCCAGGCACTGTTCTGGGCAGCTCAGTGCCCACGAGCTCATTCAGGCTCCCCATGATCCTGTTGTCACCCCATTTGAATGAGGAAACAGGCATGGAGGCTAAGTTTCTCCCGGCTGTTTCTCATGTAGCAAGCTGGGGTTGACATCCAGCCCCCAGGACTCTCGCAAGAGTGGGATATGGCTCCTAACCACCAGCGTGTACTGCTGCCTCAGACCAACGTGGACCGGAACGTCCTAGCACTTGCGGGGTGGGTGAGGGTGCCTTGTTTCGCAAGTCAGTTAAAAAATGGAGCAGAGTGCAGTGACAGCTGGGGTTTTGCCCTTTTTTCCTGTGGTAGGGGGCCTGGCAGAGGTCCTATGAGGGGACAGTGGCTCCCTTGCCCCCCTACCCCACTGTCCTTTGGCTCCCAGAGCCCCTCACACCTCTGGCCACCCCCCCACACAACACAGGCTGTTGACGGAAAACAGCAAGGAATAAAAATAGCCATTGCTGATGTGGCAGAACGGGGCAGCGCACACCAAAGGCTGGGGTTGCAGTGGTGGAGGTGGAGGGGAACACGGCTCCCCAAGCCCGGTTAGCACCTTCGGAGGGATACTGGGCCTGTCCCCGCCATTGCAGACCCGTGGTCCCCTGCGGGAGTCGCCAGAACTGCTGAGAGGCCCAGTCCTACAGTGTCCATGGAAGCCTGCTGTCTGGAGTCTCAGGAGCAAGCTCTGCCCTACCCCCAAGTTAGCTTCCGTCCCAGGGAACAGGGGCCCTGCCCTTCACTAGCTCTACGCCCCAGGGGAGAGGCAGGCCCTGTCTGAGCCTCAGAGCTCCCTAAGGGGTCAAGGAATTGGGCTGTGTAACCTATAAAGCACTGACTGTCATACTCCTCCAGCCTCATTCCCCCCTGCTTTCTGAGGCCTGGGGCGAGGCCTCCACCCCTCTGGGTTCCCGTCCTTCACGGAGCCTTCTCCCGATGCCATCAGCCCTCCCCTCACTGCCTTATCCCGCCTCCTCTCCACTATCCACACCTTCTCTTCTGGCGGCCAGAGTTGTCCCCAAAGGCAGGGCCCTGTCAGACAACCCAACATCTGACCAGATCAGTGCCTTCAGCGTCTGATTCGGGTCTTCCCTGGACTGTTCTGGGGGCCAGGGGCAGAGACTGGGTCAAGGAAAACTAGTTGAGCAACCCTCACATTTAGCCAGCTTTGAGCTGGGGAGGTGACTCCAGTCCTGAGCCCTGACCCCACGTAAGTTTCCAACCAGAAGTGATAAGCGGGTCCAGACTGGGCCAGGGACGACCTCACAAGGACCCTCATTACCTTCCCCAAACTCGCTAAAGTTGCCGCACAAACTCTTGAGGGATGCCTGAGATGAGGGTGCGGATGGGATACGGAAGAGCTCTGAACCCAGACCAGGAGGCCTGCGTCAGGTGTGGCTGGGGGCTGCGTGGGCCTTCAGGCCCAGCTCACCTTTGCCTCAGTGCTTGACACTTAGGGCCTAGGAAGGTCCTTGGGTATGTCTAGCCCTCTCCCTTGTCCCACCCAGGTGATGTGGCTCCAAACCTTACCACGGAGGTCCATACCCCTGCCACCCGGGGTGACGGTGCCAGCCATCGGCAGGGGGAATCTGAGCGGCCTGCGAGAACCAGTCCTCCCTGCCCCTCTTCTACTCTGCGTAGTTCCAGCCTCTGCCACTGCTGTGGTCTCCTTGGCCCAGTTCAGGCCCCAGGACAGGATACAGCCTTGTCACACACGATTGATAGCAACCCCATGACAGCCCCCTCCCCAGTCTAGACCCGCTGCCTTCCCCAGTCTACTCCCTCGGTGGCGCAGGGTGAAAGGGTCCCAGGCTCCTTCTACCTCCATCCTTCCCAGGCTCTGCTGGGTGATTTATTTTTGTGCAGGCCCCTGCTGAGATATGGGTGGAGAGGGACATGACACTAGGTGTCCCCACCTGGAGGCCACCTCCCCACAGCAGGGTGCTGAGAGGCCTCAGGCTGGCCTGGCCCCTGCTCTGACAGCGGGGTTGGGGGCGCGGCGCGGAAGGACGACACAGAACTTCCCTGGGTGCATGGAGTGGGAAGGGGACCCCGGCCTTTGCTCACACAGTTATTCTTCAGACACCCACAGCAGCTCGTGCCCACCCGCGCGGCTCCCCAGACTGGGATTTCCCAGTCCTTTAAACGAGGGGTCCTTCCGGTAAGGAACATTACACCTGTCCACGCGTAGCTCCACGCATAGCACCACTAAAGCCGCACTGCCTGCGTCCCTGAACAAGGTTCAGATCCCTCCGCCTTCTCCACCGGCCACCGCCCACCCCTCCCAGTGCCCCAGCGCCCAGCTCTGCCCGCGAGGGGAGAGGAGGAGGCCGAGGTCTGCTGCCCCTGACCACAGCTTTGGGCCCCGCGTGTCCTCCTGAGCCCCCCATAGCCCCCCGGCCCTGGGTGCCCTTAGTGCTGTCGTCCCATCTTCCCCTCGGACGGTGCTCTCCGGCTCCAGCCCCCCACATTCCTCTCCTCCATGTGGGGGGCTGCCCTGGTCCCCCCCTTTCCAGGGCTCAGCTTGTCCCGGAGAAGAGCAAACGGGAGTGGGCTGGAGAGGGGCGGGGCGCTGGGTAGATCCCGGGCTGCCTGGGCGGTGTTCTGCGCCTGCATCTCACAAATTCCTGTTTCCGAAGAGCAAAGGAGCCGCCGCCCTGCACGGCCTCCCGCCGCTCCCCCTCCAGCCTACCCCGACTGAGAAGCTGCCCCGGCCCAGCCCGCCACTGCTTCCCCTTCCCCGCTGTCCTGCGCCCGGTCCCCGCCCCTTGGGTCACCCTGTGCCCGTCCAGAGCCAAGCTTCAGCCACAGGGCCGTGCGTGACCCGAGTGAAGACCCTCGCTGAAGGCAAGGACAGCCAGCCCGCAGGGGCAGAGGAACAGAGGACCGGGCACGGGCAGAAGCAAGTCTAGGCACAGACAGAGGGTCGGTCAGCAGGAGCTGGGCAGGGCGGCCAGACGACCCGGCCGGGGCGCGGGCAGCACAGCCGGGTGTGGGCAGGAGGTCAGCGGTGCCGGAGCAAAGCGGTGACTTCCTCAGCGCCAGGCTGGCCTGTCCCTGGGGTGACCCGCCCCGGGGGTACCGGCTGGCTAGCGTGAAGGGGCGCAGTACTCACCGTTAGACGGGCGTGGGGCGGTCGCTGACAAGCCCGGAGCGTCGTGCCCACCTCGGGCTGGGGCCGGAACTCCGGGGGACTTGGCCGGGGGGCCGGGCCGAGGAGACAGCTGCTGCCGCTGATGTCACAGGGTCATGAGTGAAACCCGAGGACTGGGCCAGTCTTCAGGTGGGAGCCTCACCACACTGCCCTCTTGGGGTGCTCGGGGCTCAGCCCCGCAGCCCTCGGCTCTGGAGCCTCGACAGCCGGGGTGACAGGCTGTGACACACTCAGCTATCCACACACGCGCGCGCACGTGCGCACACACGTCCACACACGGGGGCACCATGCGCGCCCCTCCCCCATGCCCCAGCTTTGACAGATGTACACAGGTTCATTCCCACACTTGCTCGCCTTTCACCCTCACTACCAGAAATGCCGTGCGACACCGCCTGCTCACACACTCTCAGGCACGCGCACGCGCCCCCTCCGGGCACAAACGCTGCACTCCCGCATACCCAGCGGCACACAGGAATCACTCGTGGTACATCCACGGACGTCTCCACCACAGTCACCCCACCACACACACATCAGCTGCACGTGCACACCCCCAGGCTCACCTCAGGCTGTACGTATGTACGTGGCTTGTATACACATGCACCGAGCCACGGCACACTCACGCCCGCGTGAGCACACGTGCCACGTGTCACTGGCACAGGTCTTTACTGAGTGTATTCATTGTGTACACACCCACAGCCGTGCTTATGGGTTCAGTTTTCACAAATGTGACTTGCCTGTTAGTGACCTGTGCCCACACACACGCCCTGTTCGCACGAACACAGGGCCACCCATCATAGCCGTAGATTTGTATCAAGTGTACGCCTGCGTGTATACCCCTGCTTGCCCACCAAACACACCCAGACACACCCGGACACTCCCTCTCTCTCTTCCAGCTGTTTAGCGACACCACACAGCTGTTTCAAGGGGCATTTCACCACCTCCTCTACCCCCTCCGCCCTCACCCCACTGGCTAGACATCTGTCCCTCGGAGTTTGGGCAGCCGCTGTGGGGAGGAGGTAGCCTCTGTTTTACCTCCCCTCCCCCACGCTCCACTCTGGGTGTGTGGTGACCCCTAGTGGAGACGTTGTGAAGTGCTTCATCTCAGAGCCGATCCCCGGCATCTGGCTGAGGCCCGGAAGTATGAACCTTAGAGTGCAGAGTCCTGACCTCATCCGCTCCCCACTGTCCCGCAGCAGTCAGCCTGGCCGCCCCACCCATCCCTGCCACCACCTTTTTCTGGCCGGTCAGAGCTCTGGCTGCTGCTTGGTGCCCCCACAAGCTCAGCCCTGGCCAGAGTGTCCTTTGAGAAGAGCTCAGGGCGGCTGGTGAGCAGCGATCTTCAGCTCCAGGACTGGGCTCTGTCCTCCTCGCCAACCTGCCCAGACTATGGACACAGCCTCAGTCAGCCCAGAGCCCCTCCTTGGGACCAGGCCCAGCTCCTGCTGCAGTAGTTCTTGCTGGGCCTGGGACTTCCCACAGCTTGGCCCCTGCCCAGGTGGCCACCGTGGGCCCCTGGAGAAAGTTGCCTAACCGCTGAGAGGTGATTTGTTTTCCAAATGTAGGTGTGAGTGTTGGTGTCTTCTGTACACAATTCTTTATCCTGCCTTGCTTGCTGGCCTCTCTGACCAGCAGTTCTCATTTGTTTTTTGAGACAGAATCTAGCTATATAGTTCAGGCTGGCCTTGAACTCACTACGTAGCCCAGGCTGGCCTCGCACTTTTGGCAATCCTCCTGCCTCAGCCTCACTTGGTTTCACTGCTAATGGGATCCAGGTGTTGCCCACCTGGCCTCTTCTCTGCCAGAGTCAGCGTTTTCCAGCATTCAAAGGAAACACATGCATTTTTTCTCATCCCTCCCGAGCTGCCTCCCCAAAGCTGTTCCTCAGGGTCCCACTCATCACTCCCAGCCCCGCTATGACGTTAGCTCACTTTGCAGCAGGTTACTGTCTGCAAGCCCTGGTTATTGCCCCCTGACCCCATAGGACACTGCTTGCTGTCTCTGGGCCCTGGAAGGGCGGTGGGAGGTGATGAGAACCAGCTGTCATTTTCACTTATAGCTCTGCCCCCTTGGTCTCTGCCTTGGCACCTCGGTCGCCTTCTAAAAGCTCTCTGGGGTAAAATGTTCTTTAATGACGGATTACATGGAGAAGAACATTCTATAGATTACCAAGCCATATGATTGCTTGATTCTGGAGGAAGTCTAGCAAAAGCATTAGTGTAAGCCGGGCGTGGTGGCGCACACCTGTAATCCCAGCACTCGGGAGGCTGAGGCAGGTGGATCATTGTGAGTTCGAGGCCAGCCTGCACTACAAAGTGAGCTCAAGCCCAGCCTGAACCGCATAGCGAGACCTTGTCTCAAAAATACCAAAAAATAAAATAAAATAAAATAAAAAACAAAAGCATTAGCATAAGGGAAATGATAGCAGGACCTGCGTCCCTTTGGAAAGCTGCTGGGACAACACTAGATGCCTTGCTGAGATATGCCCGAAAGAATGATGACGTGATGGCTGACTAAGTCTTCTCATTCCTGTGATAATTGAGTTGTATTGTCCTTGCTAATCTTGTTAATTATTTCTCCCATACTCCCTGCTGCTGCTTTTTGTTTGTATCCCAATAAAAGGCTGAAGGAGCCTGTAATTGAGGCTTCAGTCCGAGAGATAACTTCGTCTCTCTTGTTTTTCCTTTCATCTGCAACACCTCGTTCTCCGGACCTGGCAGCCCAGACAGAAACTGACTTTACACCAGCAGGATTAGAGTCATCAGAGGGAACTTCCACACTGCAAGAAGGCAGAACTGCTACCTTCGCTTCCTGGGTTGTGTGCTTGCAGTTCTAGGCACTAGTCACATTTGAAGTTGGTATAGATTCGTTCATTTAACATGATAATTTTCTGGCACTGGTACTACAATGTTTAGGGGAAAGGCTACTTTTTCTAATGTGCAAGGTACAGTCTGGATGAGAGATAGAGCTGACTGGAAACCAGAGCTGTGTGTCAAGGATGACTTTCTTCCACAGCCGGAGGAGGAGGTATTCCTCCCTCTCTTGGAAAGTGTTCTTCCTGGGGAACTGCCCCGACTCTGAATATATGAGTTTTGAATGCTGATCTCATGGTGGCCACCCCACTTGTGCCGTGGGGATGGCAATGTCACCCAAGTCTGACCGATCCTCTTGGCCACAGGGGTTGGTCCAAAACCGGGGCCAATCATAGTCTTTCCTGGGATTCATAGGCACCCAGACATAAAGAAAGATTCTCTCTCAGAAGTCTCTGAATCTGGCAGAAGTAAGCGAAGTAAACCTGGAGGTGACAGAAGTAGGAAAGCTTGTCTGTGGGAGGCCGGACACCAAACGGAGAAGAGAAGATGCAGGAGACGCAGAAGGGAAGAAGCAGAGAGGGACCTGAAGACACATCTTAGAATTCCGGTTACTGTCCTATCATAAACCAAAATCCCACACTTTTTCCTTAAACTTGTGTAGACTGAGTTACAGTCACCAATAAGCAACATAATTCTACAAAATAGAACCACTTCCCAGAAAACCCCACCCTGACCGTCAGGAATAGAACCAGCAGCTCCACACCCACCACTGGCCGGAGTCATTTGGTCAGTGTGATGTGACCTCCCGGGGACCTCAGCAGCAGGCCCCCGCACGGTTGGTGGCCCCTAATTCTAGGAGTCCTGGAGGAGAAGGCTCTGGAACTCTATCCCATGGTGCAGTTCCAGTGGGGTGGGACCTTGGGACCAGGTCCCTATCCCAGGACATCCAACGACCTATTTAGAAGTCCGCAGAGTACCGCCAGGTGCCTGTTGCATGCAGCCACACGCAAATCTCTCACGAGGACAACTGTAATTTGCAGAGAAAGTGCAGCCAGAGCTTCTAAGCAGAAACACGAAATTCTTTCGCCGTTGTATTCCTGAGGCGCCTTCTTTCCCACATATGATTCGTCAGTCACACAATTATGTGTCACTGACAGAACTCTGCAGAGCCATATTTAACCCCTTTCTTTCAGCCCTCCTATTCTAGTTCTTTTAGACGGGATCGGGCACATTCAGGGTGGTATGGCTGTCGACTCTAGTTCTTTTAGGACCTGGCCTCAAGGAAAGGACCCCTTAGTTGGTTGCTGCTGTCTCATTGATGCCTTCTCACCTGTACCAGAAACAAGCATTGAAATTTCTACTAGAGTTCTGGAGTTCTGGGAAAGGACCTTTTCTCTCCATTTCTGTCTAAAGAGAAGAGATGGCTCATTTTTCTGGGCCCATGGTTTGTAAGGACTGCACCATAGTCCTCGGGTGAGTTGCCTCCGTCTACTCAACTACTCCCCTATTAGTGGACACTGAGTAACATTAAAGTTTTAAATCTTCAAGGTAACACTGTGATGAACACGTCCAAGTGCAAATCTTTGTCCATGTGCAGTTTATTCGTAGGAACTGACTTACCAAGGCAGTAGGCAGGACAAAGTTTCTTGGGACACTATATTTGGGTACAAATTGTCTTGGGACACACACAAACACACACTCCCAAAACAAAAAAGTTCAAAGATACAAACAAAAGTTCTCATTAAAGAAAAAAAAAAAAAAAGGAAAAGGAAATAGGCAGTGTATTCCGTGCTTGGAAGAAAATAACACCAGGCAGGGAAGTGGCAGGCAAGGTACCTCCTCTGCTCGACGTAAACTCTCCCACAACCGACAAGCAGACACACCCATGCCTGCCCGCTCCAAACAGCAGACTGTTTCGGTTTCCTTTGACAAAGAACTCGAGCTGAGTACCACGAGGCAGAATTTTCACCTCGCCTTCTTTCCCCAAAACACAAGTCTTGCACAAGGTCACCACGCAGTTTTGTGTGAGGAACTGGAATTCTCCCGTCCTGCTTTCCGCAGCCACCTCTAGCCTGCACCTGGCCCCTTTCAGGGGGAAAGAAGCGGTGGCCTCCTGGCCCTCCTCTGTGACACCAGCTAGGCCTCAGTTGAACCCTTTGGCCATTTTATATCCAGAAGATTTTTCTTCTATGTCCACTTTGATACTTCATGTCTCCAAACTGACTGTATTGTAGATCAAGTGCAGTAGCTTTTCCCAGTTTTCAACAGCTGGGGTGGCGCAGGAGGGAAGCTGTGGAGAAACCAGGGCTGGTGTCTTAGGTGGGATTCCCTCGAAGCAGAATCTGAGGCAAGCGGTTGGGAGCAAGTAGTTGATTTGGAAGGAGACATCAGGAAACAGTGTGATAAGAGTGGAGGACGGACAGAAGAAGGAGAATCAGTAAGGTACTTAGCAGCAGGCTACCCTGGGGGACTAGAGTGCAAGCCCGGGAGTCTGTGTGGACTACATTTCATCACTGTCCCACAGGGCAGGGGCTCTCAGAGCCTCTCTGAGGTTGGGTTACTGTCTCTCTCGCCATACACATATTCATGCACACATGCACTCGTGTGTGTGTGTGTGTGTGTGTGTGTGTGTGTGTGTGTGTGTCAGGGCTGTGCTGGGATTGAACTCAAGGCCTGTCACTTGCTAGGCACATGCTTTTCCACTAAGGAAAAGGGCCCCAGCTCTGCACATATCATTTATAAAACAAAAGTAAGACCTCACCTCACTATGCCCACTGGTTTTTTCATTCAGCTCCAGTGGACGTCCTTCCACATTGGTAAAGATATCCTATACCAAGACTGTCAACAGCTGAAGAGCATTCCACTGTGAGGCTACACAGCCCTAGGACATTTGTCATTTCCCACTCTGGCTGAAATAAACTCAGATGTGAGGAAAAGATGGATCTCCCTAAAACATGGTGGTGCATATCACCTCTTACTCCTCTTGCTCAAAACCCGTTCACAGCGCCACTTCCCACGCGGGGATGCCTACATTCCATAATGTGGCATTTGAGTCTGAGTTACTTGCGTCTGCTCCTCTACCACCCACACAGCTGCGGGTCATTTCAGGCCCCGTCCGTCGCGGCACCTGCACCTGGACTGTCCCTTCTCTCTCGTGCTGCCTGGCCCTGTCCCAGCGCTGCCTTCTGCAGCTCCCCATCCCCCAGGGACGGAGCGCGCCCGCCCCTCCTCGCTGTCCCTTCTTCTGCGCCTCCCGCACCGGGGATTCTGCGTGATCTGGGGTTTCCGCTCTCTTTTGACGGCCTGTCTTCACTTCCCTGCAGCGCTGCCCCTGGAGCCAGACGGGCAACTTCACGCAGCCACAACCCGGCCCAGTGTTTGTTGGCGTGGCCACAGGGATGGCTTCCGTCCTGGAATCAGGTGGAGGAGTGTGTTCCGCTCCCTGGGGGCCTGAGACCACGGGATCTCAGCTTGCCGGAGGCGACTGCAGCGGCAAGGCCAACAGAGACAGCGAGGGCACTGCCCCTGAGCCCCTCTCTGGGCGACAGGACAAAGGCGCAAAGGCGGTGGCAGGGGTGGGGTGGGACTGCCAGGAAGGGGAGCTGAACCGAAGCGGGGAGCGGGGGAAGGGCAGCTCCCCGGGCGCTAATCCCAGCTTCCTGTCCGGATTTTCCTTGACGGCTGCTCCGGCCTATCTTAGCATGGTCACAGCTGCCGAAATAGATCTCCCCGCCTCACCTGTTCTTAAGCAGTGGAGACCTTGCTAACTTCCTGCCAGAAGAATGCACGCTTTGGTAACTTTTCCAGTATCGGGGACAGGCCCGGGGACTGCCCTCTTTCTCCGCCTCCGGGGGCCAGAGGCTCACCTTCGCCGGGAATCAGGGCGCAAACGGCCGAGATAAAGAACCGGACGTGCGCTTTTGGCCAGAGCTCCATCCTCCTCTGTGAGTTCGGCCGGTGTTTCCGATCTGGTCTTCAGAAGCTACACGCCGTCCACGGAACATCCCTCTCCCGAGTGGCAGGGAGCGATCTGAGGCCCTCGGCACCCGCCCGGCCCTCACACCCAGGTGGCCGCTATGGAACTCTGCACCTGCTGAAGCCATCCGCTGAGCTGGGGTCAACCTAGCAGCTCATGTATTCAACAGACACGGCCTCCCCGGCCCAGTACTGGGCGTGAGCGATGGTGACAGGCACCGGGAGGAGTGAGACACAGTGCTCCAGAAGCCCACCACAGGGCAGGGGGACTTCAGCCCCAAGAAGTAGAAGAGCAGATGGGAGCGATTAAAAACTATGCCCCCCCCCCCAAGCGGGGTCAGGCCCGCGCATGCGTGAGAGGAGCCGTGCGCTGGCGTCGGCGTTGCCGCGGTAACCCAGACCCGCGAAGCCTGGCCATGGCCTCCGGGGCTGGCGGGAGCTGGAGTCGCGTTCCACTGCAGAGTGCAGCCCCGACGGTGAGGGCTGAACCGGGAGGCAGACCTGCCTTTCACGCGGTGGGCGTGGGATGGGGGACCGGGCGAGTTGCGGAGCCGCCCCTGGGGGGGCTGGATTCTGGAGGTGGGGGTGAGACGACAGTCAGGGAGGCCGCTCGTCGGGGCGAGGGAGGCGTGGGGGCTCGCCACGCGCCCCTTCCCTTCCGCGCCTGGCCTGGCTGAGTGTCCTCGCCCACGTCCCCAGCCCTCGGTGACCATCCTGCAGCCCCTCCCTTTGGTCGTCTCTGGCCCGCCCCCGCAGCCCGGCCGTGTGAAGGAAGGTGAGACTTGGGGTCGCCCTCCCAAGCGCCTTCCGTCCCGCAAGCGCTCGCTGTCTGTCCATCCGGGCTTCCACGCACCCAGCCTGCTTCCGGATGAGGGCCCTGAAGTTGCGCCTGGGTGGGGCAGGTGCGGGTGCAGGGGGCGGTGCCGGGCTGGGCCTGCTGAACCCCGCTGAACCTGCAGACCTGCTGGAGTTGATGTCGCTGCAGAACGCGCAGATGCACCAGTTGCTGCTGAGTCGCCTGGTGGCAGGGGCGCTGAGGCCTGAGCCCGACTCCCCAGGTCCGCAGGTGCGTGGGGTGCCCCCCCCGCGTCACTCACCTGTGCTCCAGGGTGGGTGTCAGGGGATTGGGCCCAGAGAAGCAGGAAGCTAGCCCACACCTGTCTGGGTGGGTCCCTTCGGCACCTATCCTGCACGCTAGGGTTGTGTCAGACTCCAGGAAGGGAGGGCAGGTCCCAACGCCTAGGCTCCTGGTCTTGTGCAAGGAGTGCATGCTCCTCGTGGACAGCAGGCCCCAGGAGGGTGGGCACCACTGGGCCCTGGTGTGTCCACCCTCCCGGCCAGCAGGAGTGCAGGCAGGAGCAGGAGGAGCAAGGCCTGTGAGGGGGCAGCAGGGGCCACACCAAGGCTGAGCCGATCTTGCCAGCGAGGGAGACAGAGGAGGCCTGAGGACAGGCACCCTGGGGGCACAGGCTGCAGGAAGCCAAGAGGCATTCCAGGAGAGGTCGGTGGACTCCAGGAAGAGGGCGACCCCGAGGAGGTGCTGGGGTCCCTCACCCCCCAGAGACCCTGGGGATGAACTCCTCACTTCACCGAGGGACACAGGTGGGCCAGGAGTAGCTCGGTGTACTCTGAGCCCCACGCCTGGATTCACACCCAGATTCTTCCAGCCCGCTCAGCCGCTTATCACCTCCCTATCCCCTTCTCACACTCCCCAGGTCTACCTGGAGGGGCAGCAGGGAGAGCCGGAGGAGGAGCTGTGTGTCCAGGAGGACGCACCTGTGGTGGTCCACCACCACTACCTGCCCTACCCGGTGCCCTCCGTGGGCCCCTTGCCCGTCTGGCCAGCCCTTTTCTGTCCTTTTCTCCTGAGCCAACCCTCCTGTCAGGGTATGCCCAGGATCCAGCACCAGCCCCCTCTCTCTGGGAAAAGGAAGATGTAAGTGGACCGGGGGTCTGGGTGCTGCCAAGTATCTGCTTGGGGCTGGACTGGAAGAGCTAGCCAGGGCCCTGTGGGCCTCTGATGGGGTCTTTCTTCTCTGTCCCCCCACCTCAGCAGAGCTGTGCCCCCGCCCCCGCCCCCCAGTGCTACAGAGACCGTGGGTGCAGATGTGCCTCCAGCTTCAGGTAGGAGGCTGGATGGGTGAGCGGCGGGGCCTGGGGCTATCCGGCCGGGAGGGTGCTGAGCCCGGGGTGGGGCATGAGGGCCTCCTCCCATCACTGCGGTGGGCACTGGCCTGACTGCTCGGTTCTGCTGGAGTCCACTGGGTGTGAGGGATGCAAGTGGAGATGCTGTCTCCCCAGACTACTATGATGCCGAGAGCCTGCTGTGAGGGTGGCTGCTCGTCGGGGTCCTCACCAGCGCCAGTGCAGGCCTGAGAGCAGCCCTGTCGTCTCCACCTGCCCACTGCTATCTGCTGACCCTGCACGCATGCTGGCAGCCTTCTCCTCTGGGGGTGCTGGACCTACCCTCTCCACCCCACTGCCGTCTTGGACCAGCCTGGAAGACACCCTTCAAGCCCAGCCAGCGGCCCAGAAGCCCTGTGAGCCCTGCTCTGCCTAGACCAGGGATTGCTCCCCTGCTAAAAGTCCTAGCCCACCTCTGTCCCTTTCTCCTCTGGGATGACAAAGGCCGTGGGGTCACCTGGGTTAAGAATAGGGCAGGAAGCGTGAGGAAAGGACTGCTCCTGTCTCCTAAGCTCCTTGCAGCTCCCTGAGTTGGGGAAGGGTTTGAAGCTGGGTCAGTGTCCTTGGGACCCCACCGGCAGCCCAGAGAGCTGACCTTGGCGCCCGCAGAGGCCCTGCTGTGTCCCCCCTTTCCCCCAGGAATGGCATGAGGTCCTACGGGGCCAGGTGGGAACAGTGTCCTTTGCCTCTGCAGGCCAGGGTGTTTCCTTGCCCTCCCTCAGTAGCACTTAGTCACCCGGGCCAGGTGAGAGAGGTCCTCTGGTGCCTGGGCTGGCCGCAGCCCTGGAAGGCCCCTGCGGAAGGAGCTCATGTCTGGGAGAGAAGGCCATGCCTGTTCTTCCCCCTTCCCAGCTGCTGTTATCCCAGCAGCAGACATGGAGGACACCAGGTTAAATCCAGGTGTTTGTATTCAGGCCAGAAAGGGAAATGTCCCTGATTGCCGAGCTGCTGTCACAGTCTGTCAGCTGGGCTGGATCACGCCCCTGAGGAGCGATGCTCGATTCCAGGGGCGGCCGCGTGACTCAGGCGGACTGCATCCGGAAGGCCCGGGGTAGCCTCTGCCAGGCAGCCAGTACCCCGTAGGAGCCTCTGTGCCTGTGGCGCTGATGCTGGCTGATGACAAAGCAGAGCAGGATGGATGTCACAAAGAGGAACAGCAGAACCGACACGACCGTGACGATGATGACCATCTGCTTGTCCTGCACGGGCTCTGGGGAGGGAACGGGTGTCTTAGAAGACGCAGGGGCCAGCGTGCGGCGAAGGCTCAGGTGTCTGCTGGTCACCTTGCGCCCGCTCGTTGATGCTTCGGTCACCCTGCTTGCCAAGAGGAGTGGTGCACGGCATCTGCCTTCAGAGTGGCGGCTAGAAGTAGCCCAGGCGCCGGCTGCCAGCCAGACCTCTGTGAGATGGGTAGGGCGGATGTCGCCCTGCCGACAGCCCCTGGGACCAGCAAGTGGTGACCGGACACCATGGTGCGGTCCATGCCCCTCCTCAGGCAGAGCCAGCTGAGCTCCCCAAAGACGGGGAACACTTTGGCCACTGGTCACGGAACAGCAGGGGACCTGGGGACCTCTGAAATAGACAGGCCAACCCTCTCACTGTGGAGAGGGGTCCCGGACAGAGAGAAAGGTTGCCTTGGTCAAGGCTGTGCAGCTGGATAATGGGTGAGCAGCTAGTTGAGCTCTCCTGACTTCTAGAATGGTCGGGATCCAGGCTGGGGCCTTAGAGAATCAGTGAAAATGGGAAACTTTAGGGTTAAGTGTGCCGATTAATCCCAGTGGGCCTGAGAGTAGCGCTCAGTTTTTTCTCCCCACAAGAGGCCCAGAGGCCAAAGGGCCCCACCCTCTCTCTGTGGGGTCCCATTACCATAGACCTGGAGGATCTGGGGCTCCGAGACACTGCGGATGATGTCCCCGCCTTGAGACCGCAGGTCCAGCTCAGCCTGGCAGGAAAAGGTGAGGGGGCCACCGCCTTCCTGAGCCGTGCTGTTGAATATGGTTGTGACTTCCTGGGCGGCAGCTGCTGCCCCCGCAAAGGTCTGGTTGTGCAGGGTCTCTTGGCCACGGAACAGGCTGAGGGTGAGACTGGAAAGGGGCTTCACCGCAGCCACCCTGCACTCCGCAGTGAAGGCCGTGCCCATGGCCACCCGCGTGGGCTGCAGCTTCAGTGTGACCTGCTTTGGAGGCTCTGCGGGAATGAAGGAAAGCGGTCCAGTCAGGATGGGGTGAGTCCCTGCAGGCCCCACCAGCCAGGACCGTCTCCTGACGTCGCGGTGTGACAGCTCCCTAGCAGCACTTGTGAGGGAGACAACGACCTGGGGCCTGGCCTGCTGTGGCAGAGAATAAACAGGAAGCAGTGTGATGCGAAGATGTGCTCGTCAGTAGTTTCCTGTACGTGATTTAGAGAACAGACAAGACGGAGGTAAAGAAAAGGTCCTGAACTTGTACACCCAACTTGGAAGACATGCAAGTTTGGGTCTGTGTGTCTCCCTCCTCTACAGATATATATTAAATACAAAGTTCAGAGATTAAACAATTGGATGATTATGTCAAGAACACGCACCCCCTCCCCCCACCCCGGAAGTATGAATGAAATGTAAATTTGGGGCGTCTTGCTATTCATCGGATCCACAGATGTTGGTTATAGGAGGCCCTAATGAGACCTGAGCAGCCCAGGTTATGGGAGAAACCTGGCCTGTCTGGAAGTTTTCCTGGTGCATGTGTGCGGTGGTGGCACATGTGCCGTGGGTCCTCAGGAGGAGAAAATAACCAGGCAGCCGCTCCTCGTGAAGCGAAGGGGTCGCTGGAGGCGTGGGAGCTTGTCACACACGTGGGGCGCCCTGGTGTCTGAGCTGGAAGGACGCTAAGAACAACGTGTGGGTAAATGACTCTTGGGTCTGGGTAAACCTTGGGCTGTTCTCCCTGGTGCAAGATTCAGAGTGGGGTTGGCTTGCTCAGGGGCCATCAAGGGTGTGAGCAAATTCTGAGCGCACCGGCCTGCCCTGCTCTCTGGCACCAGGGCGGTGGAGGCTGTGACGAGCAGATGTAGAGCAGATCCCGGTGCGCTCAGTAGACGCAGGCTCTGCCCCGGGAGAGAGGCCCCCAGCACACGCACACACAGCCACTCACGGTACACGCTGACGTTGAGACTCTTTGACCGTGTCATCCCAGCACAGGAGAAGTAGCAGATGAGGACTGTGTCCTGAGAGATATTTGAAACCAAGTACTGCTGCCACTGAGGCTGCTGGTCTACCAGCTGCTTCGTCAGGAAGGTCTCCAGACCACCCGAGTCAGGCTGGGCACAGCTGGTGCTGCAGTTGACTCTCCTGGACCCTACGGTCTCGACCGCCAACTTCTCTGGCCATATGTCAACCTCGAAAGTCATCTCAGCAGGCCCTGGAAGACCAGAAGCACCGGGCGGTAGATGCCGGTGGAGCTGCCTGCCGACTGGCAGTGAGGATCAAGGCCGTGGATGGTCCCTCTGATTCCTGGCTCAACCTGGCGAGCAGCCTTCCAGCCTCTCCCTGCCTCTGGGTCCTCCCCTCCAGCGCCTCTGCTGGTCAGCTCCAATCAGTCTTCCCCAAGCTCATGGTCCATCTCTGTCAAGACCCAGCCCAATGTCTCCTCCTCCAGGAAGGCCTCTGAGAATGGAGGCGGGCTCTGAGCTGCGTCCCCTGAACTGTGGCCCTGGGTTTAACCTCCCTCTCCGTGTCTTTCTTCCATAAGTGCTTTTGAACACCTGTTATGTGCTGGGCACTGTACTAGGCTCTGGGGTTGCCACAGCGACCAACCGTGACCGGTGGCCGAGCACATGCTGTAGTGGAGGAGCCGGATAATAACGAAGGAGCAGGAGCCCCTGCCTGTGAGGCTGTGGCAAGCGGCAAGGGAGGGGAGCGGGGAGCGTGGTTAGCGGGGGCCTCACAAGGACAAGCACAGGAGCTGGTGAGCCGTGCGGGTGTTAGTGGGTAAGCTGAGCGTTCTAGGCAGAGGGCGTCATGGCACAGAGACTCTCATTTGGGAGCGTGCTTGGTGCTTTGGGGGCAACAGGGAGACCAGGGTGGTCAGAGCTCAGGAAGGAGAAGGCAGGGGGGACGAGAACAGACGGGTGAGGGGTCACCTCAAGCACTGACTCACAGAACGCTCACGACCGCCCTACGGGGAAGGGATGCTAGCGTATTTGACGAGGAAAGCCTCACGTTTGCTTTTGGCGCGTCCCCATGCCCCTGCTGCCCCAGCTGTTTTAGAAGACAGGCTGGGTGTACACCCTCATTGTTCAGTCCCCCGAACCCCTTCACCTCCGGGGCAACCCCCCTCCACAGCCTGTCGCACCAACACACCCTGAAGCTGGGGGCCCAGTTCCGCCTGGTGTCCAGAAGGCCAGGACCCCATCCACTGCGCAGAACCACGGTGAGTCAAAGCCAGGCTACCGCAGCATCCTGACCCCGTGGCAGAGTGCCGCGTGTGTTTAAAGTGTCCGCAAGTTCCTTCCTTGCTTAAAGGCCAGGGCGCAAGGCAACACCCGACCCTGGGCTGCCCCACGCCAGGAACCCTGGGCACCAGCTCACCTGAGCAGCAGAGCAGGGTGAGAAGGGCCGCGGGCAGGCCCCAGCAGCCCAAAGAAGGCATCTCCGGCGGGGTCCACAGGCTGCCAGCGGCCAGAGGGCTGCCTGACGGAGCCAGATGGGCAGCGCAGCTCAGGGAGCGGCCCCAGCCTGAAATCCCCAGCTTCCTATGTGCCGATGACAGAATTTCCTCTCATTAGCTGAGGTCAGGAAGCCACGTGCGCATTCTCAGGTCCCAGGCCCCTGCCGTCCAGGCGGAGGAAGCTAGGCAGCCGCTGATAAGCAGGGACACGGCCTCTCGCTCCCCAACTCCAAGGTAAGGGGCAGGGGCAGGGCCAGGGGTGGCAGCACGCCTGGGCTCATGTGTCCATCTGCGCACACGAGAGTCCTGTGTGCTGCATGCGTCCCAGATCCTGTGGGAGCCCTTGCTGGCCACGCCTGTGTTGGAGAGTGTCTAAAGTCAGGATGGCAGAGTGGGCAGGGAGCTGGACTTTCCTAAAGAAATCCGGCAGGCGTTTGAAGTTACCCTGCTGATGCACAGCACGAAGTCTGCACAAACCTTGATGTCCCACTCTTTCCAAAGTAAACATGCCCCTGACTCGGCTGGCCCAAGGCCCAAGTGCAGTCCACAGCAGTTCCCAGGGGCCAGGCCCAGGAACGCAGGGGTCAGTCTGCAGTGGCCGACCCCAAACCCAGTCTCCGTTTCAGGAGCCTGCCTGCTGGTGTCCTGGGATCCTGGACTTTGGAACGATGCTGACACCGGGAGAAAGTGGCAGGGCCTGGGGTCAGTAGAGAAAAGAGGCAGAAGGAAGGGAATGGGGGTACTGCAGCCCCAGCCAGGAGGGATCCAGATCACATGGGACTGGGAACACTTCTCTCCCAGCCCAAGTGGGAATCCGGGCAGGTGCGCCCAGCGGCTTGGACAGCTGGGTCGGGGATGGGAGGCACTGCTGCAGTGAGTCTGCCCTGGGTCAGAACAATAATGCAGCAATAATACAATAGCAATGTGTGCGGTCATGCTTCGCTTACAAAGGGATACGTTTCAGGAAATTCATCCTTAGGCAATTCATGATGGCGTGAACATCGCAGTGGACCCACACAAACCTAGATGGTATGGGCTCTTACACGCTTAGTGTCCATAGCTGTGCAAGCTAGGCTTTCACAGCTAGCAGTGGAGCAGTTTCGCTCACACCAACAGGCGAGCAATGTGTTGTGCTCTGAAGGTACAATGGCACAATGTCACTAGGCGATGGGAAAAGGTCAGCTCCTTTGTAACCGTATGGGACCGCTGCTCTACGCACGGCCTGTCATTGGCCCAAACGGCACGGCGCGTGACTACACCGACAGCAGGTTGTCACGGCTTCCCACACGGTACCAATCTTCGCTGATGAGTCCCTAACTCTCTAGAGGACCTTTACTGTCCTTGTCGTACAGGAGGGGAAAGCAAGGTACAGAGAGGTTAAGTCACAAAGAGTGAAGTCACTCTGTGAAAGCCAGCTGTGGGGCCGATAGAGGCACCAGAGCAAGGGTAAGGGGAGGGTGGTGAGGAGCGGGGTCCCCCAAGACCCTCGGGAGAGAAACACCAGGAGCAGAAGGCCAGAGAATGTTTGTTCCTAAGCCAAACGAAGACACAGTAAATATTACCAGGAATTAAAACGGAGCCTAAGTACAATGTCACCGGGAGCAGTGGCGCACGCCTGTAATCCCAGCACTCTGGAGGCTGAGGCAGGAGGGTCATTGCGAGTTTGAGACCAGCCTGGGCTACAAAGTGAGCTCAAGGCCAGCCTGAACTGC
>NW_004955478.1:7835788-7843559 GCF_000276665.1 Chinchilla lanigera | reverse complement strand
GAGGCAGGATCGTTGTGAGTTCAAAACCAACTTGGGCTACGAAGTGAACTCAGAGCCAGTCTGAACTGCATAGTGAGACCCTGTCCCAAAAAGACAAAAAAAAAAAAAAAAAAAAAAAAAATTGGAAAACTTTATTGAAACACATTAAAAAGAATCTAAATAAATGAAGAGATAACCATGTTTACGGACAGGAGATTCAATATTATAACGATGTAAATGCTTCCCTAGTTGGAGCCGCTGTGCTGCATGGTGGGAAGATCAGCCGTGCGGAGCCCCGTGGATGCTGCTCTCTGGCCCTGTCCACCTGCAGACACTGCCGCTTTGCATTGTGGGTCCTCTCAGCACAAGGCTAGAGTGGCCCTGACCGACTAATCTGATCGTGCATTTAGCCAGTGCCCCAGGACAGAAGGGAAGCCCTGCCCCGGCGAGTGTGCAGCTTCAGGGAGAAATCACATGAGCCAGCAGTGCCGGCCCCAAGAAAAGCCCACGGCTGTTGTCAACTGCAAAAGCGGCATGGGGTTTACTCCGAGAGTGGCTGATCCCTTGAGGGGCACAGTCGGAGAAGAAATCCAGGGTGGCACCCACCGTACTGCCAGAGAGGGGTTAACCGGGTGCCGTTCTTGGAAGGGGTTGATTGTGTGGGACCGAGCCACAGAGCACCCCAGGATTCCCAGGTTACCATACAACTGAGCGTGGGTGAGAGCCAGCCGTGGGAGACAGCGTGCAGGGCGTGTGGCTGGGCACAGATCCCCTGAGAAGGCCAAGCTGAGGAAGAACACGGGCGCTACCCTCTGGGGGAGGAGTCCAGGTCTGGCAAGCGTGGCTTTCAGAGGTGGCTGGATCTGAGAGGGCCAGCAGAGGGTCTGGGAGTCGGCTTGAGCCCCCACCCTGCTGCCTGCATCTAGCACAGATCGGTGGTCCGTTTGCTTTCCTGCTTACATGTGAACAGGGAGGCATCTCCATTTGGATGGTTGCCAAGACCTGGGGTTTACAGATAGAGGGGCCTCTGGAGGGGACGACACCTCACAAACGAGGCATCAGCTGCAAAGGTGGGTGGAGAGGATCATGACTTGCTGGATTCTAAGACTGCAGGTCCTGGAAGGAAACCACTTACTGGAAAATACAGAGGAATATTTTTCTGGACTCATTTTTTTGTTTGTATTTCCTTTATTGTGTTGTGCTGTGTTGTGGGCTGGTGTGTGCGTGCGTGCGTGCGTGTGTGTGTGTTTGGAGCTTTTTCCCTCTCCTCTTCTTTGTCTTCTTTTTTGTTTCTGTTTTTCTCTTTTTGCTTTAGTTTGCTCTCTATTTTTTCTTTTTTCTTGCTTATTCTTTTTTTGTTACTTTCATCCCATATTATTAATTTCCTTAGACTCCTCACAGAACCCATTGTTTCACTTTTCTTACCTCCTTCTCGTCTTCCATTGCTATTTTTTCAGATTTTACTTTTTCATGCTCCTGTTTCCCGCTCCTTCTCTCTTTATTAGTATAACAGTTAAGCTTTATGAATCTTTAGGTGGTTAACACCACGCTTACTGTTGTATGCTGTTCTATTGCTGGTGGAGATAAAGTTGTTCCGTTAAGTAGGCATTTACTGCAGGTCAACACTTGCTTTGTCCTGGTGTTTATACTATAGTGATAGATCTCTTTTCTACGGTTAAAGGTTATGTTATTGGTTCTTAGATATGTCAATGTCTAGTTTGACTCTGATGCTATTCTGGTTGCTGATTTTATTACGATAGCCAAGCTGACATAGTTGTTGCTGTCAATTGGTTTTCTGTGTATGCCAATGTCTGGATTGCCTTGGTTCCTTAACATACTGCAGAGCGCACCACCAACAAGCAGACACTAACTGAGAGGTTTCCGTGTCCACCTGTCAACTTCTGCCTGGTTCTGCATTTTGTTCCCCTCCACGCAGGGCCGCAGAGACATCAACTAACCGAACAGCTTGCCTGGGGCGAGGCCGGTGCCCTGGGAGAGAAGCTGAGCCCTGGAGAATCAGCAGCTTCAGGGAGAGGTACCGGACTGTCCAGCAGCACCAGCCCCAAGAAGAGCCAAGCTGTCGTAAAACGGCAAAAGCAGCGTGGGGTGATAGTCCAAGAGCGACTGCTGCTGGCAAGCGAGAGTTGGAGAAGAAATCAACAACTACTTTGCAGACTTGTACACGAATAAATTAGAGAATTCCAAAGAAATGGGTAGATTCCTAGACCCGTATGAATGACCAAAAGTGAACCAAGATTTAAAAACCCTGAATAACGCAATACCAGGCTATAAAGTTGAAGTAGTAATTAAAAAAAAAAAAAAACTATCAACTAAGAAAAGCTCTGGTCCTGATGGATTTACTGCTAAAATCTGTAAGAACTTCAAGGAAGATCTAACGCCTGTACTCCCCAAGCTCTTTATTGAAATTGACAGGGAAGGAACACTCCCGAAGTCATACCTGGAAGCTAGCACTACCCTGATTCCAAAACCAGCAAGGATCCAGCCAAAAAAGAGAACTACAGGCCAAGATCTTCAGTGAACGTAGATGCAGAAATCCTCAACAAGATACTGGCAAACAGGACACAATGAAACATCAAAGGATCATACATCATGATTCATCCCAGGGATGCAGGGATGGTTCAACATATGCAAATTAATAAGTGTAATACACTACATAAAGATAAGCAAGGAAAAATAGTGCATGATCATCTTGATAGATGAAGAAAAATCCTTTGACAAAATCCAACATTCATTCATTTGAAAAAAAAAACTCCTAAAGAAAATAAGCATAGCTGGGTGTGGTGTCACACACCTGTAATCCTTGCACTTGGGAGGCTGAGACATTAGGATTGCTGTGAGTTCAAGGCCAACCTGGGGTACACAGTGAGTTCAGAACCAGTCTGAGCTGTATAGCAAGACACTGCCTCAAAAAAAAGAAAGAAAGAAAAGAAAATAGGTTTAGAAGGACCTTATCTCAACCTGATAAAAGCCACTTAGGACAAACATACTGCCAACATCATATTAAATGAGGAAGAACTGAAAGCTGTCTCTCAGATATCAGGAACAAAACAAGGATGTCCACTATCACCACTCGTGTTCTGTGTAGTCCTCAAAACATTAGCCAGAGCAATCAAACAAGAGAAAGAAAGAAAGTGATATTTATAGGACAAGAAGAAGTCGTATGTAGATGACATGGTCTTCTACATAGGAAACCCAAGAACTTCCACCAACAGAGTCCTAGAATTAATAGCCAATTTTAGCAACGTAGCAAGTATACAAAGTCAACACACAAAAATCATGATGATAGGTTGCATTCTGTTTACATTCCTCTATTCCAATAATGAACTCACTGAGAAAGATATTAGGAAAACAATACTGTAGTGGATTGATTACTGGTGGTCAACTTATAACCTCCAGCTGAACTGAGCAAGTGTGGTGCTGGGTATTGGAGGCCCACCTGAGGACTGTTGCCAGCAGCAGAAGAGGCAGAACTGGAAAATAAGTAGTGAGGCTGTTGGGAGCAGAGAAAGGCTATTAGGAGCTGGTAGGAGCTATAAGGAGCTGTTGGTTCTGTTGGAGGAGCTCATCATGCTGGCTTTCCTGATGAACTTGGCTGTTTTCATGCTCCGAGGAGCTCAGGACCTTGTCGGCACTGAGAATGGCTTTGGTTCACCTTTGGGGAGCTCTGGTCCTCACTCTGAGCATCGCTTCCTGGCTGTGTAGGGGAAGATGGTGCACTGCCGGTCTCCTGGAGAAGCTTGCTGCGTTGGCTTCCCTCATGGAAACTCAGCCATCTTGATCATCGGAGGAGCTCGGGACCTCACTGCTGCTGAGGATGGCTGTGGTACCTTTCGGGGGAGCTCTGGTCCTTACTTTGAGTGTTGCTTCCCAGCCCCAGTGCAGATCCCTCAGCCTGCTAGCACAGATCCTTCATCCCACTGGCACAGATTTTCTAGCTTCCACCACTGACCTTTGGGCCTTCCCAGTGCAGATGAGATATTGTTTGAGATATTGTTATGGGCTGCATGGGATATTGTTATGGGCTCTGAAACTCCAGTTGGATTCATGGGAGGCATTGTTATGGGCTCTAGGTATTCAACTGGACTCTTGTAGGACATTATTGTGGGATCCAGGACCTCAGCTGGATTCCTGGTCTATAGTGTGTGGACAGATTTCCTGCACTCTTTTGTGTATCATTCTTTGGGTGACTATTAGAAATAATCTTATAAAACATGTGTCCTGCATTACATTGTTTTCCCTTGCAAAAATACCCCCAAACCAATACAAATACCATTCACAATAGCATCAAGAAATATTAAATACTTGGGAACTAAGCAAATGAAAAACCTCTACAATGAAACTATAGTACTCTGAAAAAGGAAATTGAAGAGGCAATATAGTAAAAATGGCCATACTTCCAAAGCTGATATATAGATTTAACACAATCCTAATCAAAATACCAGCAGCATTCCCCACAGAACTGGAGAGAATAGTCTTAAAATTCACATAGAACCAGAAGAGACCCGGAAGAGCAAAAGCACTCCTGGGCAAGAAAGGCAAGGCAGTAGGCATCACAATATATTTCATTATATGTGGATAAAAACTCTACAAGAAAATAGAAAAGGGTATTTTTTATGTTATTGTGGCAAGACTTTCAGCAAACCTCAAAATTATCAATCATAAGATAAACAATTGAGGGGCTGGGGATTTAGCTCAGGGGCACAGCGCCTGCCTGGCAAGTGCGAGGTCGTGAGTTGATTCCTGGTGCCAGAAAAACAAAACAAAACAAAAAAAGATAAACAATTGATCCCAGCACTCAGGAGGCTGAGGCAGGAGGATCATTGTGAGTCCGAGGCCAGCCTAGGCTACACAGCGAGGTCAAGGCCAGTCTGAACAACACAGGGAGACCCTGTCTCAAAAAAAGAGAAGATAAACAATTGATAAACTTCATTACATTAAGCACACACACATGCAGAAGAGAAAATGGGTCTAAACAAATGAAAAGATGCAATAGTAGCCAGGAAAACTTAAATTAAAATTATAACTTGGTTAGCAAAAGTTAAGAAATCTGACAAGGACAATTTTTGGAAAAGTTTCAGATCAGCAAGAACTCTTATAAAACTGTATTGGCCCCCTAGGGAATAATGTATTATTTTGTAAAGCTAACTATTCTTATATCTCAACATCTATAATTCAGCTCTTACATGCCCTCAATAGCTTTTGCACTAAGAACACAGAGCCATGTTCTATGCTTACTTCTTACTATCTGTGTGACCGTGGGCAAATCTCTTTATGCCTCAATTTCCTCATCTGTGAAATGGGAATAATATTTCCCTCCTAGGGTTATTGTATGAATTAAATGAGTTAATATTTGAAAGCATTTAGAACCATGCCTAGCACAGAGTAAATGTCATAGAGCTGTTTCATAAAATAAAAATAAGCATGCATGTGTGATAAGGTATTTAAAAGAAAAAAATCAAGAGAATAATAAACACGAAATTCCACACAGCGGTCACCTCCGGGTGGGAGGCAAGTAGCAGGTAAGTAAATGAAGCCTTAGTGACATCCCATCTCTGCGTCCCTTTCTGGTCAGAGGTTTTCGTTACACTACGTGCAGTACGATGATGTGTATGTTACATATGCTTTTTAACATGTCACAGTGCTCTGGGAGACTGAGGCAGGAAGATCACAATTTGGAGCCCAGTCTGGGCAACTTAGCAAGACTCTGTCCCAAACTAAAAAATAAAAAAGAGCTGCATGTAGCTAAGTACAAAGGCCCCTGGGTTCAATCCGCAGTGGTGAAAGCAAAGGGAATTCTTACATGTCCAGAAAGCAGAAGCCCCCTGGGTGGGAATGACAGCCGACGGTGGGAAAGTGTCCTCTAAACGAGGCGAGGGGGATCCAGGGGGTGAGGTTCACCAGTACCCACGACACCCACAGGGAGGAAGGGGACGTCCCTTCCTCTGCACGGCGGCTCAGCCGGCCCTCTCGGACAGGACACCTGCGGACCGGTAAGAACACAGCCTTGCATCCCTAAGTCGGTCACCCGCGTCACCCAGAGGCCGGAGCAGGAGAAGGGAGGGAGGAGGGCAAAGAACACGAGACAGAGCGAGGCCGAGGGGAGCCGGAGACCAGGCACAGGGAGCTCACGGCGGGACCTTGAGCCTGGGGAACTCCGGGGCTTCCCAACTGCTGTGCTTACGGGGCACACTGAGGCTTGAAGCAGGAAAGAGAATAGGACTCGGCCTTCCTGCTGTGCCAAGCTCTCTCCCCGCTGGCACGCAGAGTCGCAGGGAAAGGGAGAGGCTGTGACCTCCCCTGCGGGCGTGGGGTGCAGCCAGGCCTGCGCCAGGCAAGCCCGAGGTGGGTGTGGCGGCCCTGCCTCCAGCTCAGCGTTTTAGGACCGTCTCCCTCTCCGGTCCCCCTGGGCCGTGTGCTCCATGTGTCCCGGCTCCCCGCCTCCCAGAAAACCAACTTGAATGTCACCACCTGTTTTTCGCTTTTTCCTTTTCCACTGAGGTAATTTTCTGTTCTTTAGTACCCGGGACCTTCACACTGAGTGACATCCCCAGCCCTTTTTTATTTTTCGTTTTCAGACAGGGTCTTATTAAACTGCTGCAGTGCCCAGGTGGGGCTTGAACTCGTGATCCTCAGGCTTCAGCCTGCCAGAGTGCAGGGAGCGAAGGCTTGTGCCACCACGCAGACCTCCGTGTTACCCTCTCTGGGGTGGGCGGTTCTGCAGCGCTAGGCAGACTCACTTTGTTCTGCAAACAGCAGCGCCGTCCGTGCCCAGAACCCTCTCCTCTTCCCAAATGGAAACTCCAATACAATAGCGCCCTCGCCCCAGCGCCTGGCAACCCCAACCTACCTTTCCTCTCTGAGCTGGGCTGGCTTAGGGACCTCAGACGAGTTTATGGGCCCCTATGGCGCTGTCCCTTTGTGACTGGCTTATTTCACTTAGCGCGGCGTCTTCGAAGTGTGTCCTGGTGGGAGTGTGGGTCGGAGGCTGGGAACTAACAACTCCAGTGCGCGCAGACCTGTCCCACGTCGGTGTATCCAGTCATCTGCCCACAGGGACTGGGTCGCTGCTGTGCATACAGTGTACCAGTTCCCGCTGGTGAACGTGCTTTCTGTTCTTCTGGATCTGTACCCAGAAGCGGAATTGCTGCATCCTGGAATTCTGTGGGTGACGCTTTTGAGCACCTGCCAGCTCGTCTTCCTCTCTGCCCTCCTTGGATGAGCAGTTTCTGCGCCGGTGGGGGGCGCTCAGTGGATGAGCCAGCTCGGGATGAGACACCTACTGCTCGCTAGCGTCTGTCTGGTTCCCAGAGCATCGCCACCCCTGGCTGCGTCCTGACACCCCGCTCCTGTTAGGAGCCAAGAACCCGCGCCCTCTCAGGTCTCTTGCTATCTGCCAGCTCCCCTAGCAATTAAGAAAGAAATGACTGCAGCGGAGTAATTTTGTACAAAGAAGCAGAAAGTACGAAAGCTGGGCGCTGGGCAGCCAGCCGGGCTCAGCCAGGAGCGGAGGACTGTGCCGCCCCAGGCCGGGGGCACGGGGGCACAGCACACACTGCGGAAACTTCTGCTTGGGAAAGTCGCAAATCAGATCAGGGCAGAGATCAAAGAACAGTCAAGGCCATGAAAGCCAAGGGTCTGCTGGGTCTGGAGCAATTTATTCTCTAAATTTTAGTTTATGAGAACACGCATGTAGTACATGTGTAACGTTTACAGTCTTTGTGGGAAGTTGGTGCATGTACATGATACATCTTAATTCCTTCCTTCACCCCTC
>NW_004955478.1:7834644-7835688 GCF_000276665.1 Chinchilla lanigera | reverse complement strand
TCAAGAAACAGTTAACTCAAGGTCCCCCTCCCCCTCCCCCTCCCCTCTCTCCCTCTCCCTTTCCCTGACCATGTCTGTTCTTTGCTTCCTGGAATCATCTGTCAAATAACTTGCCTGAACCTAAGTCCCTGCCCCAGCTCTGCTTTTGAAGGAGCCCAAACTAAAAATTTACATTAATAGATTTAAGATGAAAAAATTTGATCATCTCAACAAATTCTAAAAACAAAAACATAAACACATTAGTGTTTAGTACCTTTTCTAATAAACATCTAGAAATTAGAGGGAAATTTTTGAACATGATAAGAAAAACATTTTTAGTGGGTACATTTTAGAATTTCCTTCAAAATCATTATCTCTGCCTCTCTCTCCCTCTGTCCCTCTGTCTCTCTGTCTCACTCTCTGTTTTGTTTTCTTTTGTTTTTTGTTTTGTTTTCTTGGAGACAGGGTCTTGCTATGTAGTTCAGGCTGGCCTTGAACTCACTGTGTAGCCCAGACAGGTCTCGAACTCTCCAAGATCTTCCTGCCTCAGCCTCCTTAGTGCTGAGATTACAGGTGTATATCACCATGTCAGGCTACTCTCTGCCTCTTAATATTGCACCAAAGGTCCTAGACAGTGTGGTAAGACTAAATTAATTCATTAGTGAATTAATTAGTAAAAATTTAAGGGTCAGAGAAGAACAAAACCATCAGTATTTGTATATGGTATAACTAGCAGAATATCCATAAACAAGTCATTAGACAAAGGATTCAAAATAAAAACTTTCAGCAGGGTAGCCAGCTATATGATCACTGTCCAAAAATAAGTTGCACCTGTGTGTGGTGGCCCGTACCTGTAATCCTAGCACTCCGGAGGCTGAGGCAGGATCGTTGTGAGTTCAAAACCAACTTGGGCTACGAAGTGAACTCAGAGCCAGTCTGAACTGCATAGTGAGACCCTGTCCCAAAAAGACCAAAAAAAAAAAAAAAAAAAAAAATTGGAAAACTTTATTGAAACACATTAAAAAGAATCTAAATAAATGAAGAGATAACCATGTTTACGGACAG
>NW_004955478.1:7828985-7829959 GCF_000276665.1 Chinchilla lanigera | reverse complement strand
CCCCCTGCCCTCCATCTCTTGCTCCCCTCCCCTTAGGTCATGATCTGTCTCCCTACTTCCTATTATCTATCTTTTACTTTGCTCTTAATTTTACTCTGGGTGTCTCATAATCATGTGATATTTAAACTTGTGTGTCTGATCTATTTCACTTAACATTATGGTCTCAGGTGCATCTGTTTTCCTACAAACCATTCAACTTTATCTTTATGGCAGAGTAGTACTGTACTCTATGTAAACACCACATTTTCTTTATCCATTCATTTGTTGATGGACAGATGGGTGGCTTCCAAGATTTAGCTATTACAAATTGTGTTGCTATAAACAAGGGTATGCAGGTGTCACTCTAATAGGAAGTCTTTAACTCTTTCGGGAAGACACCTAGAAGGGGAATAGCTGGGTCAAATGGAATTTCTAGTTTTAGTTTTTTGAGGGATCTCCATGCTGACTTCCACAGTGACTGCACTAGTTTACATTGTACTAGAAGGGTTTCTTTTTCCCTACAGCCTCTCTGGGATTTGTTATTATTTGATTTCTTGATGATGACCACTCTTTCTGGGGTACTTCTTCTGTGAAGTGTCTATTCACTTCACTTTTTGATTAAATCTTTGTATTTGGGGGGAATCTAATTTTTTTGAGGTCTTTTTATATTCTAATGAGTCCTGTGCCTGGGGAATTGCTGGGAAAATTTTTCCCCATTCCCTAGGTTGTCCCATTACTGCTGGTTGTTTCTTTTGCTGGGAACAAGCTTTTTAATCTGATGTAACCCCATTTGGTGATTCTCAGAACTATTTCCTGTACAACTGGGGTTCTGTTCAGAAAGTCCTTGCCTAAACCTAGAACTTTAAGAGCTTACCTCTTTTGTCTTCCAGCAGGTTGTTTCTGGTTTAACTTTTAGTTCTTTGATCCATTTTGATTTTAGTTTAGTACAGATGAGATGTAAGGGTCTAGACTCAATCTTCTGCATGTGGATAGCC
>NW_004955478.1:7821699-7828515 GCF_000276665.1 Chinchilla lanigera | reverse complement strand
ACTATTGAAATTTTGATTGGGATTGTGTTAAATCTGTTTATCAATTTTGGAAGTATGACCATTCTGATTATATTGGTTCTGCCTGTCCAGGAATAGGGGATATTTTTCCACTTTCTGATGTCTTCTTCAATTTCTCTTTTCAGAGTACTACAGTTTTCTTTGTAGAGGTCTTTTATTTCCTTAGTTAGGCTAATTCCTAAGTATTTAATATTTCTTGGTGCTATTGTGAATGGTATCCCCCCCCCCAATTTCTCAGTGGGTTATTATTGGTATACAGGAATGCTATTGATTTTTGTCACGGGATAAAGATTCCCAAAAGGAACAAAGAGGGGGATAGAAAGGCAGAAAAATGCCCTGCAGGGCCAACGTGAAATCTGTAGCCCTGTGACCTGCACCTGGGGCAAGTTATGGTGAGATGTGACCTCCACAGGGCTCAGAAGGCCCCTCCTCCACAGCATTGATGGTTTTAAGCCTTGAAGCGGCTCTGCTCACTGCCTGTGGCTTTTCTCAGCAGACAGTCGTATTCCCGGGACCTCCCACTTCCCAAGGTCTGCACTGCTCTTACGGCTTCACTCTCACACTTCATGCACTGCCCTCTCATACTGCCTGGCCTCCCAGGCCGTCCTCTGAAATTTTCTGAACACTTCCATGACCCCAGAACTATTGCATTCTGCATATCTGAAAAACCAGCACCATGTGGTCTGCTACCTGCTTGAGCAGTAGTGAGGCACCCTTGCATCATGGTTGCAGGGGCTTCTGAGTGCTGGAATGGCTGAGCACAGTGAAATGAATCCTGGAGAACAAGTTGCTCTTGTTAGGCAGCTGTTCTGGAGCAGGGCGCCCTGTGGCTCTCTCCTCCAAGCAGTCTTGTAAAGTGGTTTGCCTTTGTCTTTCTATACTCTTGAGCCAGTGAGATCATGCTGACCCCTGAGATGCCCTCAGCGTATCTTTCTTATTGTCCTGGAGCAAAGTGCTTGGCTTCTTTTTATTTGTTTTTAGTTTTTACTAGTATATGTTTGCAATACATAGTGATTACATTCAGCTTGGGTGTTTGGTACATATATATATCACATCGTGATCCTTTTTACTCCCCCCCACCTTCCCCTCTTCTTTCCCTAGATTCCTTTCCCATCTCTGCTGAGTCTACTACCCTATTACTTAGCCTGGCTCTTTAATTTAGTCTTTAAATTATTTATATGTTGGGTCTCTCCTATAAGGGAAACCATATAATATATAATGATGTCAACCCAGTAAAAACACAACCAGCCTGGATTTAGGGTTCTGAGTGGGACCCCCAAGAGTAACTCCAAAGGAGAGTCTGCCAGGAGTTCACTGAACTGGGTGGTTTTTTTTTTTTGTTTGTTTGTTTGTTTGTTTGTCTTTTTGAGACAGGGTCTCACTATGCAGCTCAGGCTGGCCTTAAGCTCACTTTGTAGCCCAGGCTGGTCTCAAACTCACAATGATCCTTCTGCCTCAGCCTCCTGAGTGCTGGGATTACAGGCATGTGCCACCCCACCCGGCTTGAACTGGGAGTTCTGGACGGGTTTAAGTGGAGTGAGGTGGAGGAGGAGCATGAGATTGGGGAAGCAAGCACAGCTGAGCAACAGCGATCGAGTGGCAACGCAGGACATAGCAGTGGCTGAGCTTTTGCTGTGCAACAGCCATGTTCAGGTGCGCTGCTCTCTAGCAGAGTGGGATGTGTAGCAAGAGGATATGGGAGCTGGGCTGTGATTGTTCCCTGAGCCCAAGTGGTTGGGAGCAACCACTCCAGACCGTGGGGAGCCGGGGGCAAATCGGAGTCAGACCTATCATAGCCTTTTGTGACTGACTTATTTCACTTAGTATTATGGCCCCAAGGGCCATCCTTTTTCCTAAAAATGACTCCATTTTTTCTTCTCGATGGCTTACTAGTACTCCATTTTGTATACATACCACCTTTTCTTATCTATCCATCTGTGAATCTGCAGAGAGCCTGCTTCTATGATTTAGTTCCTGTGAGCTGTGCTGCTGTAAGCATGGGTGTGCACATGTAACTGAACTGTGATGTCTTTAGCTCTTCCAGGAAGATACCCAGGTGAGGTATTGCTAGGCCGGGTGGGACTTTTATTTTGAGTCTTTTGAGGAATCACGATACTGATATCCACAGTGGTTTATTGATTGCCCTAGTTTACATTTCTAACAACCGTGTGGATGGTTTTCTTTATCTCCACACTGAGCAGGCCCCTGTCCCTGGGTCTGCACTGGTCACCAGTCAACACTATTTTCTTTCCTGAAGTTCGGGGGAGCCAATTAAGTTTGGATGTCAGATAACTTTTTCTTTTTTTTGTTTTTTGTTTTTTGTTTTTTTGTTTTTTTTGTTTTTGTTGTTTTTCTCCGGTACCAGGAACCGAACTCACGACCTTGCGCTTGCCAGGCAGGCGCTTTTGCCGCTGAGCTAAATCCCCAGCCCCAAGATAACTTTTTCATAAGTCTCAAACACTGCATAGTTGCGCATTGCGTGTGCGTGTGTTAACACGGATGGGAGTATGCACATGTGGATGTACTTTTTACATTCTCCAGGTAATTCCAGTGTACATGATGTCTAGAACCGGCAGTGCATGAGGTAGAAAAGCAAAAAGGCACCAAGGAACGTCTGGTTTGATGCATCTGGGGTCGTTAGAGATCTGCTGTAGGTGGAGAACAGAGAACAGAACGGCAAAGCCGATCACAAACGCCCAACAGTCAGGGAGAGAAAGAAGTGCTGGGGGGTCTCCAGAAGGGACAGGCCCTTCCTTACTAACAGTATTGTGTTCCACATGGGTACCGAAGCTGGACTGAAGCCTGGCTGTGAAGCCCCCAGAGCTGCCCCTCATCGGGCAGGGCGCCTTCCTTAATGGCCAGGCAGCTTGTAGCACTAGAGGGCCAGACGAACTACCAAATTATAATCAGGGTGGCCACTCTGAAAGCTACACACACCGTCCTGTTGTGTAACTAGAGTTGAGAGTCCCTCCACATGACCTTGCGGGGTCTGCACACCATGTCTGTTTAGTTCCTTCCCTTCTCTGCTGAGCTGCTGGCAGTTTACACTGTAAAGCACCAGAGCCATGCTGAGTAAATCTTTATTGAATGGAAGTGAGTGGCTTGGTTCTATGACCAATGTCTTTGACAGCAAGGGGTCTCGACCCTGAATGTGTATCTTCACTGCTTGAGGGTTTGCTAACCCCAGACCGCTGGGCCGTCCTGAGGTTCTGACTCCGTGGGTCTGGGCTCAGGCCCACGAATGTTGCATCGCTAGCAAGTTCCCAGGGGATGCTTATGAGGCCCATCGGGGGAGCGTCTGTTTTAGCAGAATGAAAATGTTCTCAATTTCAGTAATGCCTGGCTAAGCACAACCACAAGCAGAGACCAGAGGTGTGGAGCAGAGTGCGGATCAGGGCGGAGGAAGGCTGATCATCGCGGCCGCAGGGGAGGGAGGCTCTGTGACCCAGAGACTGCATGACAGGCGGTGGGGGCAGTGGGCAGTGTGACGCGGCGGAAGTAAGAGGATAATCCGTAAAACGTGGGCTCGCCGGCTGCACACAAGCTGCCCACAGAATTTGTGGTTGTTTGTCACTGTTGGTACCTGGGGGTGCGTCCTGCAAGCTGTGCCCAAGGACGCCCTGATGTTAGTTATTGCAAGGACCCACAGAATGCCCCTTCCGAGGGGGCTGAACGTATTTTGAATGAAAAAAAACTTAGAAAAATACCAGCTAATTAAAGAATTGAGTTTAGGAAACCAGGCCCCTTGGTCTTTAGTCTGGACCTCAGCCTCGTCTCGTCTGCGTCCTTCTGCAGAGTTGAGAGCAGGGTCCGCTGTTCAGTAGAGCACCAGAGCCCTTGGAGCCCAGGATTAACCGGGCGCAAGGGCGCCTTCTAGTGTCCAAAGTGAGCAAGTGTCCTGTCTGCCAGTCTGAAAGGGCAATTAACAGTCCCTGGCAACGAATCACTTTTCTTTCCAATCACAGGCAGCTTTGAAAAGAGTTGTGATTTGGGACTGTTTGTACGGAAACAGGTCTAAATTGATGCACACATTTATCCATAAACATCCACCGCGCAAAGAGCTGAGGAAGAAGCAGAGAAGGTCAACAGAGGTAGATGTCTTCTCTCCGGGCACAGCGGGTGTCGGGATGACCACCAGCTGCCCCGTTCTGCCTCTAACTTCTGCTGTGGTTTTTAAATGGCTCTAACTGCACATTCTTCCCACAAACGTAGCCGCTGGGGTAGGTGGTGGACGCCTGGCATTCCAGCAAGCTGGCGTCTGACCGCTTCCTGTGTTTAGAGAACCCCCCACCCTGGGAAGCCTGTTAGGGGAGAGACCTCCTCCCACGGTGGAAGTGGACAATACCGGATCCTCCCTTCCTCGGCCTCCTTTTCTGCTCCGGATACTTCCTGTGACTCAGAGAAGGCACGACACAAACAGTAGGTCGTGATGGCTTTTCCAGCTGTGCGTTTCGGTAGAGGTCACATTTTCAGCGTTTTGACCCAACAATGACAGGGTCTTAAAACTCTGGGCCATGAACCTGGCCTCTCTGCCCCACCTTGTGGCATGCTCTCTAGCTGCCCTGAAGCCAGTCCAGAGAACTGCCTACCCCAGGGCCTAAGAGAGGGAGTAGGGGCCAGGATCCCTCCACCCTCTTCAAATGCATGCTCCCCGGACTTACAGACCTCTCACAAGGCCCCAGCTGTCAGCCTGGGGACCAAGCCTTTAAACCCATGGATCTTTGGGAAACACTCAAAATCCAAATTGTAGATAGATGTGGTGGTGCATGCCTATAATCCCAGCACTCAGGAGGCTGAGGCAGGAGAATCTCCTTGAGTGTGAGGCCACTTAGTGGGCTACATAAGTGAGTTCAAGGCCAGTTTGCACCAAACAGGAAGACCCTGTCTCAAAACAAAACAAACGAAAACAAAACAAAACAAAACAAAACACAAAAATCCAAACTATAATAGTGGATAGGGACTTAAAAGGACAAGAAAGTACCTTCTACGGAGATGGGAACATTCCATGTCTCCATCTAGGAGGGGATTATGTAAGTCTGGATACATGAAAAATAACTGCACATTTCATATGTATGCTTTTAGCTGGTTGTGGTGGCACATGCCTTTAATCCCAGCTATTGGGAGGCTGAGGCGGGAGGATTGCAATTTGAGATCAGCTTGGGCAATTTAGGCCCTGTCTCCAAAGAAAAAAATTAAAAAGGGTTGGGGATAGAGCTCTGTGTTCCCTAGATTCACTCTCCAATACTATAAAAATAAAAACTATAAAGTAACAAAGTGTTGGGTTGAAAATATCTTTGTTTTTGTTGTATATATATCTTAATTTTTAAGAAGTCATAATGCCAAAAGGAAAGGAATCACAACAGTGAACACTGAATGTCCATAAGAAGTAGGGATATGCTGGGGATTTAGCTCAGCGGCACAGTGCCTGCCTGGCAAGTGCAAGGTCGTGAGTTCGATTCCTGGTACTGGGGAAAAAAAAAAAGTGGGAAAAAGTATAAATTTATTTTTTCCTTAAACAAATTCTATAAGGTTACCTAAAGCTTGAAAGGAGATTATTTATAGGAGTTAGGACTTTCCAGATCGTGGCCAGGGAAAGGAAACAGTGTATTCAAATGCGTGTATTACTCATTTGAAAAAAAAAAATTTAAATTGAGGGGTCGGTGGGGAAGCTCAGCTATGAGCTAGGCTAGGGTCTGCTCCAGCGGCAATGAGGCCTGTGTCCCGGGGGCGGCGCCCCAGCTAGGAGCCTGTGCGGCTCCGCGGCTGCTGGGCGGGGTCGCCCTCGCGGGGCCTGGCCCGGGAACACACCCCTCGCAGGCCCTGGAGCTCAGTCGCCCGCAGCTGAGGTCCGTGCTGCTCCTCTCCAGCATTGGGGCGGAGTGAATTACGCTTTTTGCAAAAGAAGGAAAAATGCCTTCCTCCTGGAGAGCCGAAGCGATCCTCCCCCACACCCACGTTCTGGGGAAACACCAAAGTTGCCAGGTTATGTGGGTTTTTTTGTCCTTGTTTTTTGGTACCAGGAATCGAACTCACCACCTCAGGCTTGCCAGGCAAGCGCTTATGCCACTGAGCTATATCCCCAGGCCCGTTAGAGGGACCAGGAGCCTGGGAAGATGTTTGTAAGCTTTCTCTTGTCCAGCACTTGCTTTAAAGTCCTCGGTTCAAGTCGCTTGACTTTGGTTGTGGGGTTGTTTTGTCTTTGGGGGTAAGAAAAGCAGGAGCAGTCTCTTTCTTTCTTTCTTTCTTACCCCACCGCTTTTTCTTCCTCGCAGAGCTCAGATTGCAGGCCCGGCTGTGACCCAGCAGGGGCCAGAGACGAGGTCCCTGCGCTCCTAAAGTCACCACCTCTGCCAAGAGGCTAATTGGGCTGACCCGGACTGATAAAGGAACTCCGGCCCGGAGAGCGAGTGGACAGACACCCAGCCGAGAGGTAGGGCTGCGGAAGCAAGCACGCACCTCTGGGTGCAGCCGCTGCACGTTACCTGCTTGCTTTTGGTGAATTCCTTCATCTTGTCCTAATCTGGCGGGAGTAAATTCCCCGCATTATCGTTTCATCTTCAGTTTCAGCACCGTGGGCAGCTGCTGCAATCCTTTATTTTCGTCCCAAACCGCCTGACTCTGCCAGCGATGCAGCGGGACTCAGAAAAACTAATGCGTTCGCTTCAGCCATGAGGTGTGCTTCTCCAGGAGAAGCTGGGCGGTTTTTGATGTAATGTAAATAAGTAGGCACACAGTGAGTGTGCCTCCAAGGAGCTCCAGTAGAAGCAAATCAGTCCAAGATTTAAGGAAGAACTTTCA
>NW_004955478.1:7812906-7814204 GCF_000276665.1 Chinchilla lanigera | reverse complement strand
CTCAGCATTCTCTGGAAAAACACAAGCACACCCTCTATCCCAGGTAAGCGGTGGACTGGGTCCCTTCCATTGTCCAGCATGCAGATCCCTCCAAAGGAGCCTTCCCAGCCCTTTTTCTTTTACCTGATGCAATTGTCTTTCGGCTGCTGTATTTCCATCTTTCATAGAATTTAAAAAGTTAATGGTATATACTACCAAGTGAAGTCTAATGTGAGGCACGGATTTTGTAGGGAAAAATTCCCCCTTTGTTTTTGTAATTGAAGTGTGATCCTGCAGTGAGTGTGCTCAACAATTCCTTGACCTAGAGGGTGATAAGGAATCCTCGTGGCAAGGGAAATATGAAAAGTGTTACAAAACCTTGGGAAAGCGGCTTCTATATGCTGGGCCACTGCCAGTCTTAAGTGCCCAGGGGCAAGGAAGGGCACTGAAGGCATCCCAGCAATGAGCAATGACATGTTTAGCTGCTGCACCCGTGTGGGGCAGAAGCAAAAATGAATCCTGAGGACGTGTCCACTTGTTCAGTGCCAAGAACCAAATTCAGGAATGTGAGTGACATCCATCTGCCAAAGATGACTGGGGTGTAACCCTCGGGGACGGACCCCCATAGAAGGTGAGGGAAGGTGTACTACACATGAGGAACATCACTGAACAATTTCTCAGGCCTGTTCCCAGGTCAAATGGAACTGTTTGGGCCAGGCAGAAGCGTTTTGATGAAAGCTGGCGCGAGAAGCCGAAGCTTGTTGAGTGGTATCTGAGGGAGCAGCAGTGACAGTAGCCAGCAATTTATCAAAGCGTTTCCCTCAGCGAGAGGCCCCGGCATTAGGGAAGGGGAATATATACGACCAATACAACAGGGAACATGACGCACCCGTATTCTGGAAGAGGAAGCCGCCATTGGCCTCCCTCACCCTAAGATAATCCATCTGTGAAAACAGGAGCAAATTAAGTTAACTTGTCTGAAGGATAATGACAATTAATAACACCAGGGAAGTTAGCCCCAAAACTGGGCAGAGTTAAGTAATATTTTTAAATAAAGTCTGAAAATCATTTAAGGTTGATCTGAGCAGTTTAAGATAATTACCACAAGTGTTTAAAAGCACTTGCATGTTCTACGTTGGCCATTTATTCTAAATCTTGAAATTTCAAGAAACCATTTCCATCGTGTCCTGTTATACAGTAAGAATATTGCTTCTATCATCAGAAAGATGTTTTGACCTAGGGTACTAGGTGGGATCCTCCCAGTTAGTACCTGTAAAAAAATTTTCACAGTTGCTTCATAGCTTCTGTAACCCACTTTT
>NW_004955478.1:7808677-7812466 GCF_000276665.1 Chinchilla lanigera | reverse complement strand
CTTACCTCTAAAAACTCCAGGACATAAACTGTGTATCTGTCCATAAGATGGACTCTAATAGCAGGATCAGGTTGATGTGAGAGGGAATCTTCTCCCACTTAGTCACTGGCCAGCACCATTGTGTTAGGAGAATAAACCAGTCACGTGTGATGTTCTTTGGCGAGTTTGCTCACTGTAGCATCTTCTCCTATCTCTGTTCGATAAGGTGACCCAGACATGAAGAAATTGTCATAGTTTGCATCTTTCCAGATTAGCAACGTCACACTTTTGCGAGGGTGAGAAACATCGCCCTCTCCCTGTGGGTCTGTAGTGGCCACATCCAGGGGCCGTGCTTTACGCCAGCGGTGCTGGGCCATGACTGAAACATGTGCACCTGTGTCTAAAAGCCCTTTAAATATTTTTCCTTCGATAGTCAATTCCATCTTGGGGCGTTTTTATTTGATCTGTTGAAACCAATAGGTGTCAGAAGACCCAAAGCCCTCGGATCCCTTTTCCTTATTGATAATTTTTATTCATTTTTGTCACGAATGACCAATTGAGCAATATGAGAGTCTGGGGTGATTAAGTAAGGTTTAGAGTCACTGGATTTTTTTATAGCTTCAATCAGTGCCAACAGGCAAAGCCTGGAGATGTCTTTGCAGCCTCTGGCTGCAGCTTTTATTTTATTGCCGTGGGGCTGGGTGGGTTGCTAGCAGGGCCACAGTTGTCCTGGTTTGCTCTCGGGAATGGGCTCCATGACCCTCGCTCCCCGTCCCCAAGCAGCAAGGCGGTTGCCGACTGTAGCTACAGCTGCCTGCTAGTCAGGCGAGCGGTGTGGTGGAGGCATCCACCACTTTTCTGGGATCCAGTTTGCCTGGCGGAAGGAAACCGGAATGTGTGGCCATTGTCTCGGCCAATGGGCCCCAGGCACCGGGCTCGCTCACTAGCTCCCACTCTGGCCGCTGGGTATTTTGTTTCTGCCTGGATTTTGAGCACAGACAATAGTTGCACCAAATGAATTTCCAGTGCCAGAAGCACACACGACATGAGCTGCGGAGAGCCAGGCTGCTCCAGTGATGAGCCTTCTGTTTAGCCCCAGGTACACAGGTGGTGCAACGGACAGCTGTGGCTGGTCCAGGCCCAGGGATGTGCAGGCGGCTGGGAAATCCCAGCTGAGTCTGCTTAGGACCGGAGCGCAGGGCCCTCCCTGCACCCCATCTGCACCCCCATTGTTTGATGGGGCCGAGGCAGGCCCCACTGGGAGTATTCTGGGATGGGTCGGTGTTCCATGTCAGTTTTAGATTTACATTCATTTTCCCAGTGATACCCTCGTTGACACTTTGTGCAGACTGGAAGATTTTGTTGAAGAGACAGACAAAGGCTGTGCTGCCTTTACGGGTGCAACAGAGCGGTTCTGGGCAACATGTCCCTCGTGCCCACAACAAAAACGAACAGCCTTGATTTCTGCTTTTCCTCCAGACTGTGGATGAATAGCCTGAGTGACAGCTGCTGCAAAGACAGCCCCTTGCACATATGAGGAGCTAATATCTGCACAAATCCAAAGACGAATTATTTGTCTTGGATCATTGGGAGCTTGAACTTTAGTAACAGGGTGCATATGTCAAAAATAGACTTTGCGAGGAAACGCCTCTGTGGTGGGGAAAGGTCTCCTTTGTCCCTGACCGCTCCTTTCCTATTAAATTGGGCGAGGCCAGAGGGTTCAAGCTCTACTGGTGGTGCCATTGCTCTGCTTGCTCAGGCTCAGGATTTAATTTTAAAATAATGTTCCAAGCCAAGTCCTTTATGGTTATAAGACCCCTTCTAACCAAAATCCAGAAGACAAAAATACAGGAGTCAAACATGCAAGCACTTCTACATACGCATACCCCTGGGATTTTTTTGTTGTTTTTTTTTTTTCCGGTACCAGGAATTGAACTCATGACCTTGCGCTTGCCAGGCAGGCGCTGTGCCGCTGAGCTAAACTCCCAGCCCACCCCTTGGGGTTCTTGAGACTCTACTAGCCCTATGTTTAACTGCTAGCAATTCAATAGTCCTTTCTCTCTTGGCTTCTTGGAAGCCTATATATACACTGTGGCCCTACAGGACCATATCCCCACGCTTTGCACCTGGTGCACCAGTGCCGAGGCACTCCAGCGGTGAATACTGGCTCTCACCAATGCGCTGCTGCCCCCTGTTGTGTGACTCCAGAAGCATTCCTGCTGCCCACTTTGTCCTTACCGGGGGTCTCTGTTGCAGGCACCAAATACGGGGATTTGTTGGGCTCTCGGTGTACCTTGGGGGGGAACAGCAATGGGAATGAGGCAAAGACTGACAAGAGACAAAAGCTGGGTCAGGTGGAGATCCTCTCTTTCTTGCACTGAGGAGAGGAACTGCCCAAGAATGGTAGAGTGTCTATTTATACCCTTGAGAGGCTGATATTAATTTCAGCCTCTACCCAGCAATCAGTTAACCAGCTGCAACAGCTTGTTTACGTGCTCTGAGGGGCTCCCGTGTTCGTGGGCTGGCTTTGTCCTGCACGTGTAATTGCTTTCCAGCTTCAGCCACTCCCAACACTTTGTGTCTAGATGCCCCCCAAAGCTCATGGGCTGTAGAACTTTTTCAGAGGTGGCTGAATCTAGAGTGTGTGATGCTGGGATTAAGGGAGTGTGATTAGTAAATCAGCCCACTGATTGGTTTGGCATAGTTCTGGCTAGGATTAAAGGTGTGAGTGCTACACCCGCCCTAGGGCAGGTAGCCTGCATGTCAGGGACAGAAAGAGGCTTGTCTTCCGCCTCCCTTGTTGCTTTTGCTGTCTTCTGCTGCCATGAACTGTTGCCCTTCTGCCATGTGCCAGCAGATTATGGGCTGGAACTTCCATGAACTGTAAGCCAAATAAACCTTTCCTCCTTTAACTTTGGGTATCGGATATTTTGTCTTCACCAGAGTGAAGCTGGATTTAGAACTGTAGGTTCACGATTCCGCTCAAGAGCTTTTGTTGTCTTATTTTCTTGTTGACATCAAGTCTGATGCCAGTTTTCTCTTTCTTTTGCAGAAGATCTGCCTCCTACCCGCTAGCCTGTGGGCTTTAAGGTTGTCTCCTTGTCCTGGGTGTTATCATTTCATTACTCTGGATTAAGCCAATGCTTGCAACCCGAGGGATATTATTTTTCAGTTGTGAGAAATCACGTTTTTCTTTAAATACTGCGTCCCTGATGTATTTTCTTTGGGGACTCCAGTTTAGACAGGGTGCTGCAATTTCTACATATGTGTTAGTTTCCTGTGATTGCAGAACAAAGCATCCTGATTGGATGGTTTAAAACAAGTTTCTTATTTTACAGTTCAGAGGTCAGGAGCCCTCGTTCACGGTGGGGGCCCGGGCTTGGGAATGATCCGCTCCGGTCCCGGCTCTTCCTCCACCTTCCAGACGCGTTGCTCTGCTTCCCTCCTCACGGCCCTTCTCTCGCTCTGACCCTCCCGCCTTTGCTCTAGGAACCCTGGTGACTACACTGGGCTCATCTGGATAATCTCCCTCCTACAGGGCGCTTTTTCTGAGCACCTTAGCTCTCTATTACTGGAGAAACATACTTGACACCAGCCACTTTCTTTCGGCTCACAGATTTGATCAACGGTCATCTGGCTCCAAGGCAGAAACACGGCAGAGGGGGATGGCGCAACAAAGCTGCTCACCGCATGGACCCAGGAAGCAGAGCACAGGAGAAGGCTGAAAGGGAGGGACCAGAGACCGAGTATAGTCCCCCAGGAAATGACACTTCCTCCAACTAGACCCCTCCAATGAGCCCAACCAACAGT
>NW_004955478.1:7784605-7807717 GCF_000276665.1 Chinchilla lanigera | reverse complement strand
GATTCCTGGTACCACAAAAAAAAAAAAGAGAGAGAAGCCCAAGGCTCCACCTGTTGTGGCACTGTAGTAGTACCAACTTCGGGGCATGTCTTACACCCAACTTCTGGCCCACTCGGGTGCTCCTCACCTGCATCCACCCACTCCTGCTATCTTCTCATTTCTGAGGTTTCCAAGTTGTTTTTTCAGGATGAACGGCCTTGAGGCCCTCCCCTCCCTCAATATCTGATACTGGGACTCTGTTTCCTCCAGGGTCCTAGCCCTCAGCTGTTGCCCCTCTGTGAGGTCTGTCTCACAATGTTGCCTCTTCTCAAAGGTATGGGGAGGGACCGTGCCCCGTGTTGCAGGTGGGATCCCTGGGAAGGGGGATTCTGGCTGTTGCCTCCGGGTGCAGGGCAGGAGCTACCCTGAGGCCTGCGCTCTGCGAGAGAGCTGGTGGGTGGGACGAACTCCGTGGTGACGACCCTGGTGGCTGCTGCTTTGTTCTTGTTGTATGTGTGGAGTATTCATGGGGTCTCATGGGCCCCTAAGTTTCTACCCTGCTTTTATCTGGAAACAGCCCCCTCCAAAAAAACCCCTGCTGCACGGCTGACAGGTGGCAGGGGAGAGCGCAAAGCCTGACCCCACAGGAGGGTGCTGACTCACCACGGGCAGCCCCGAGGGGCTGGGGGAGCTCTCCGGGAGTTGCTTCCCCTCTGGCACGTGGCCACCACCTCCCTTACCCACTGCGTGGCCAAAGTTTCCCTCTTCGATCTGTCCTCCTCTCCTGAGTGTACCAATAGTTCCCCCCTTTTTGTTCCACTTATTTCTGAGGTAACTTTTTAATCTCTTTTCTTAGGCTTGGGTGTGGGAGGGAGGGCTGCTGAGTGAGTGAACGCAGCCCGCCATCTTGAAATTCTGAGCTTTGAGGAAAAACTCCCAACGAAGGGCGGTAACTTTTCCTAGGCCGCCGTCACTGGTTCTCTGAATCTGCCTCTTGAATCTGAGTCCAGCCACCTTTCCCTCACACCGGGCTGCCCCTTTGGTTTTGTTTCTCAAGCCCTGAGGCCAAAAAATGCCAGAAATGAGAGCAGGGCTTCAGTGGTCCTGGTTCTCCCACCTCGTGGCAGCCCCCCCGCAGTGCTAACACTCCACACCCTCCGGCAGGATCCTGGCAAGCACCACTCCAGCCCACGCGACCAGCCGGGCAGCTTTCCTGTCCTCCCTTGGCCCACCCTGCCTCTGTGACTCGTACCTCGCCAGACAGCCCCGTTTCACAACTTGTCACAGGAGGGGTTGGCGGAAGGGATGAGTCCAAGCTCCCACACCCAAGGAAGTGTGCCCAGGAGGCCTCTTCCCTGCTGCAGGACCCTCCAGAGATGCAGAACCTCCCTTCACGGCAGGCCAGCCCTCTCTCCTGGATCCAGCAGCCCACTAGTCCAGCTTCAGCTCCGAAGCAAACCAGCAAAGCTCCTCACCATGTGACAGATGCCAAGGACACACCACTTCTTACATCTCTCCGGCCCAAACTCATTTCTTCGAACGTCTGCAATGGTTTCCGAGCCCCTCACAGCCCCGTCCTCCACCTCCTGCCCCATCACGCAAGAACATGAAGCTCAGCCACGCGTGGGACTCGGAGCCCAGGCTGGAGCACCCGAGCCTCGGCCTGCGCACAGACCCGGCCTGGCCGGGCTGCCGTCAGCTGCTGGAAGGCTCCCTCACGAGCACCACTTGCCCCTTCCTGGAAGGGCAGCTGCCCATCGGCCGGAGCCTTTCGCCTCAGCGTTTTGTAGTCTGGACTGCTCACTGGGCCAGGCCCAGGGTGGGGATTACTCTTCCCAGCTTCATGTCTCCCACCAGCAGATTCTGAGAACACCTCCGTGTCTTCCTGAGGCCCAGCTAGGAAGGGGAAGGTGGGCTGACAGGGAGGGAGGGACATGACAGGGCAGCTCTTCCTGGGCTGGCTCAGGGGCCGGGCCCTCTCCCACGGTCTTTCAGTACGGCTTCCCCAGGGCCTGCCGTGCCCTTTCCAGCCCTGCTGTTCCCCTCCACTGTCTGTCCTGGAGACAGGCTCCTGATCCGGGTTTCAGCCTTGATGGTCAGTCACTCACTAAGGTGAAATATGCTAAGTGTTTCCAGTCATGAGGGGGATACCAGCTGCAGGGAGAGGGCACAGGCCAGCAAGCAGTCAGGCACAGACACCCAGCACAAGCACAGAGCCTGGCCCAAAGGGCATGGCAGGCAGGTGGGTTAGCTCTTGAGACCATGATGTTAAATGAAATCAGACACACAATCTTAATCATTGTAGGGTCTCTTTTTTTATTTTGGTCTTTTTGATACAGGGTTTCACTATGTAGTTCAGGCTGGTCCTGAACTCACTATGTAGCCCAGGCTGGCCTTGAACTCACAGCAATCCTCCTGCCTCAGCCTCCTAAGTGCTGGGATTACAGGCGTGCACCACCACACCTGGCTGCATGGTATTTCTTACATGAAAAGCCCAAAATATATAAAAGAACAAAATACAGGATAGTAGGAAACAGGGAGATAGATCTTTTGCAAAAAGGAAGGTCACCAAAGAGATGGGAGAGGGAAGGGGTGACATGCTGGGTACACGTACCAACTCCCCACGAGGAATGCGCTGGTCATGTACCGCAAACTAATAAAAATATCTTTTAAAAGATAATCTCAAAAAAAGAAAGCTACAGCTCCCCAATCCCACCGCCCCCCCATTTTGTTCTGCGGTACTGGGGATTGAAGCCAGGGTCTTTGCACTGAGCTACATCTCCAGGCATTTTTTATTTGAGACAGGGTCTTGCTAACCTGCTGAACTGCCCAGGTGGCGCTTGAACTTGAACTTCTCCTGCCTCAGTGTGCCACAGTGCTGGGGTTACGAGCACGTGCTATCACAGCTAGCTGAAACTATTGGTCAAACGTCACCAATGGCACAAATATAAAAAGAAGGTATAAGTGGATACATTTCTGTTGGAAGACAGAGGTGAATGCATGCATGTTTTTGGCAACATGCTTAATTACATGTATCAGACATGCAGAAGAAAGCTGCTCCTCACAGATGCATACTGACTCAGCACGCCAAGCTGCCACCCCACCCCAGGGCCCTTCTGGACAATCAGCCCCGACTGGGCCAGTGCAGGGCACGGAGAAGAGCCCCCTCTGCTGGCCAGCCTCCCGGAGGCCCTGCACCGCTCTGCTCTCAGGCGGGAGGGGAGTTAGAGGGAGCTGCCCTGAGTGGCCTCTCTCCCAGGCCCGGGCCATTTGCAAGGCTGGGTTCCGGCCCCACACAGGAGCCCAAGGGGAATCTAAGGGCTGTGCCTCCTGCTACACGAAGTGAGACAAGGCAGTTCTCTTGCCCTGAGGATGTGGCTGTGTTCACGACCAGCATTTCACACAGAGCGTGTATCCACAGGCCTCTTGCTCCTGGGGGCCCTCGAAGACACGAGATGGGGAAGGACAGTCTGCCTCCACGCGGTTCCTATCGAGCTGTCCCGCGGCGGGCAGGCCCTTCAGACCCTTCTTTTGCGAGTGGCCCCTGGTCTGGTGCAAGAGCACGCGGAGCCTCCCCCGACTTGTCCAGACAAGAGGGGCCGGCTGGGGAGGGAGCTACACCGCGAGACCCTCACTTGCCAGCAGCGACGCTCGAGCCCCGGCGTGCGCGGCTGTCTCGTGTGCTGCAGACGTCTCCAGGTGAGCTGGCTTCCACTGCTTTCCCGGCCAAGTTACCTCTGCAGCTCTTCTCCCTCTTGGGTCCTACCGAGGGCACACACTCCGCGTACTCTATTCTGAGTCTGAATCTCACCTTGGGCCATGTCCATTCTAACTGGCCACCCGCCTGCCACTCAGCTCAAGTAATACTTTTGGGGATTTCCTGCAATGTCTGGTGGAAGTTTCCCCCACGAACAGCCCCCAAGGAGGACGCCCCAGCCCCTGGGCGCGCTGCCCACACCCGGATGCTGCCCTCCTCCAGCCAGGCTGGCCGCGCACGGCCCCCACCCCCAGGACAGCACGATGAGCCCCTTGCCCGTGAGAGGCGCTTCTGTCTTTAAGAAGACAAATCGACTCGCGAATCTGAAACGACCTTTATTTGTGGTTGGCTCAACGTAAGATGCCATCACCGATCAGCAGAATTATAAAACTGTACAGGGAGTACAAAAATAGACCTTTTAACCTTAGATAATGACCCTCATCTCATCGAGCTTTAAAAATACACATAAAAATACACGTAAAAATCTGGCAGTTTATAAAATATAAAGCTAAAAAGAGGATTTTAGATTCCACAAAGAAGATTGTATCACACAATTAACACACGCTGACACCGAGTAAAACGGCCATCCACAGAGAAGACACAACGGCACATGATTAAAAAAAAAAAAAAAATCACCTAAAAGTTAGCATTTTACCCCAACCAGATTATTCACCCATTCAAGACAAGCCATCCATGCCACGGAAGGATACAGTATGACTCTTCCCTTTCCAGTTTTAAAATAGTCAGGGGTGCTGTCCAAAGCAGATGTGATGTGCTTTTAAGCAAGTGCAAACGGAACTAGATACACTTCGAAGTAAAAATTAAATAAATATAAATAGGTTCAATAAATAGGTCATTGCAAAAAAGAACACTACACGAGGCTCACATGTGAGAACGCCACGGAGCCCACCAGCAACGCCCAGGTGGGCGGGGACTCCCCGGCACAGCTCCAGGGGCCCTGGGAAGCAGCACTGCACCCAGCGGGCGCGGGCACAGGGCGGCCAGGCAGTGGGCTGGCAGCGAGCTGCAGGCTGCGCCCGAGGGAGGCTCGCGGCAGATACATCCGTTCAGGTCTTCCAATGAATACAGACAGGACTGAGGTGTTGAAACAAAAATCAGAGCCAGAGTCATTCAGGGGAAATTACTGCTTCACAAAGACAACAAAAAACAGGAAAAGAACGGATACTTTGGCTTAGAAGATTAACGATCCCACCCCGGAGGGAAGAAGCTGGGCTCCCCGCACAGGATGACTGATGCCCCCTTTCCAGGAAACGCCCAGGCCGGGCCAGTCAGCCCCACCACCGCACCGGGATGAGGGAGACGCCGGGAAACGCGGATGCCAGTTCCAAAACCAGAGAACGCACGGTGAACGCGGTTCCATCCGCTCCCCGCCAGCTCTCCTGACACCTTCTGACCAGTGAGTGATGGAAACAAGGATCCAGTGAATGGAGAAGGGAAACGTGGGCAAAACTACCCTCGGCCACAGTTCAGCTGCTGAACAGAGTGGCGGGGCGGGGAGAGGCCAGCCATGCCCAGGCTGCTTCTGCGGGAGCTCCTCTCAGCAGCCAATTAACTGCTCTCTTACTGCAGTGAGAAGGAACCACCAGTGGTAACAGGATCACCGACCACACACAAAACCACTTCTAGAGCTGGGAGAAAGCGTTTCGCCGGACCACGGCTCAGCGCTGGTCTGTGGCTGAGCAGTGCCGTCTCAGGAAGAGCCCGGTGAGACACAGCTGCCGCACCAAGGGCAGACGTGCACCCGGGCTTCACGCCCAGCCGCCACACGGCCTCGTGACCGATCGGGTGACACCGGTGCTCCTGAAAGTGCAAACGCTTCGGTGCCTAGTGACAGCAGCACTTTTCAACAACTGAAATTAAAGACTCAAGAAGCAACGAGAGAAATTCTGGCACATGGGCCAGAGGGGTTCCATACATGGCTCAAGACAAGACCCACATGAATTCCAGGGCTCTCTGATTCCTAGCGGATGCAATTCAGCACTGTCGTAAAGATGGAGACAACGTACTTCTAAAAAGTTAAACGGCCCTGTAGCTTGAACTAAGAGGTACAGGGTTGCAGAGCTGTTCCGGCCTCTGAAAGACAGCTGCCCCGGATGAGCACAGTGGGAAACTGCAATTCTAGACTCAAACTGGATAGCTAGAGGGCGCCCAAGATGTCTTCAAAACAAATGTCTCCAGGAGAGCTCTTCGGACAAACCGGGACAACTGACAAGTGCCGGGGTCCTGAAGGTGGGCAGAGAGGACGGGCAAGGCGACCTGACCAGGGCCGACAGTCTGGGACGGGGCATTTTAAGGCAGGTGTGCAGACCCCAAACACATGCCCTTCCCCCTGGCTTGGGTTCTTTGTAGCACTCTGCTTATTTGCTGTCGGCCGTCTCACAAGAAGCCTTACAAAAGCGGAGGTCGGCCTCTCCCGCTCCTTGGATGTCCTAGCCCCCTGGGACCTACCACCTCAATGCAGTGAATCCTCAACTAAAATATGCTGAATAAAGGCGTCTGGGAAACATGGATGGTAAGAGGTGAATCTATCTGATGAGCGGAAAAGGAATCTGAGAAAACTGTCTCCAGGCTTTCTAAAAACAGGGAGATGACAACAAACCGGGCCACTAGAAACCACCTGAGCACTTCCTGGGGGGAAAACTCGGCCACAAAAAGCGTGTCAGTCCTGTCAGAGGACACAGGGCACCTCCTTCACCTCCCGACACTCTCCTGGGCTGTCACCCCTCAGAGCCATGCGGCGGGCACTGCAGAAGGCAGAGCTGGCAGAGATGCACCGAAGCAGAGAAAACCAGTCTAGCCACGTCCTGGAAGATGAACCACGCGGTAGGAGATGCCCAGGAAGCCAAGCGAAAGGCTGAGGTTCCAAGGCCTGAGCAGGGTCATTCGTGAGGGTCAAAGATGCAAGCTCATACTGATATTTATGAAAGCAGAACTGAATTCTTCAGAAGCAGAACAATCTTTGGACGAGTGGCCTTGACACAAACAATCCACAAACAATCCTTCTCACAGGAGAAGCAGGAGTGACTCCTATCGATGCCCAAAACTGCCGATGCCACTCTGACTTGGGAACGACGGAAGCGGGACTCAGCTTGCCAGGCCGGATGCAGCGGCCCTCACTGGCCGGAGGAAGCGGACACAGAGCACGTCCTCCCATGCACCCGCTGCATCCTGACCTCTAAGGCTCTCAGGTGGGAAAAGAAGTTCTGACTGAAACTAAATTTTAAAATGATACTCGTTTTAGAGAAAAAAGCATACTGCCTAACTCAGGGAACGTTACTTTGACATTAATACATTTACATAGTGTTGCTAGAATGTTTTACCCTTCACTGTCAGAGAGTTCCACCAGAATACTCTTGAGGGGATGGAGACTTTTGGTACCACGCAAAATAGAAGACACTGTACCCTGCATTTCTTCTTCACAAGTAAGTCCACGTTTAGTTCACGTTAAGTTACTCTGCTAATATAGCATTTTTCAGTGTGATCGAAACACAGCCATTGACATTTGCCAGGAGAAACACAGAAGCTGGCCCACAAAGCCCACAGTGACTCCGGCCTTGGCCCCCAGGCGCCAGGCCCCGACTCCCCGTATGCGTCCGGACCTGCTGGCCGCAGAAGCGGAGCAGCCTAACCCCACCAGCTGGTCAGGACCTTCTCCAGGTGGCCGAGGGGGCTCCCACTCAGTTGCTCCCCCCTCATCCTGAAGACCTGTCCCCTGTGGCCTTTGCTGCCCTCCCCAGTGGCCAGGGAGCTCTTCATCTCCTGCCCCAGCGGCCCAGGACACAACCCGCCACAGATTACCGTTCAACCCGCGCTCTGGGTGAGCGCTGCCTCCAGAACCGAGCACCCTCTTCACCTCCAGGGACCCGCAGACCTGTCTCCTGCCCACCGCCGGCCGGTCCCTACCTTCACGCCTTACGCCACCAGCCTTGCGACCTAAGGAAACGCTGTTATCCGTAAGCTGGGAGGCTCTGGGCACACCTGTGATCAGCGAGGGACCTTTTGCCCGGAACAGCACCTCTGAGCGTCCTCCTCGCCGTCCCTCGCTGCTCGAGCCCACTTCTAGCAAAGGCTGCCCCGCCTGCACCCCAGCAAAGCCAGCCCCAGCATGCAGGCAAAACCTAGCACTCTTCCGCTCCCTTTCTCAAAGGCCCACAGACTGACGTCAGACAGGAATTTTACAGAGACGTTCGTCGGATGAGCTCGTCCAGCAGAGGGTCGGCAGGGCTCCTCTCACGGCCTCTGTGGCCAGCCTGCCTCTGCAGCCATCTCCGAGCTAGAGAGCGGCTTCCAAGGCTGACTTCCTCCTCGCTCCCTGGGGGTCTCGCAGGCCCCATTTCCTGCGGGGAGCATTATCTTCTGCTGGCTGCAGAGGGGGCAGCTCAAGGCACTTGGTTTGGGAGGCCTGGTCTCCCTGCTAAGCTGGCGTGGTGTCAAGCTCCCGACTAGAGACCAGGCCCGCTGTCACAGCTGGGGCCACCAGAACAGAAGCGTCGCCCAGGCTCAGAGGGTGTCCGGAGGCGCTGGGGGCTGGGGCGCCGGGGGCTCGTGGAAGTAGTAGGGCTGGAAGAGTCTCTCGTGGCTGCAGGACTCCATGGCCCGGTAGGTGTGTGAGAGGAGCTGCGGGAAGCGGGACGTGAAGTAGCGCACGAAGTCGTCGGGGAGAGAGCCCAGCGTCTCCTGCACCTCCACAGGCAGCTCCCGGTAGTGGTGCTTCTGCAGACAGGCAGAGAACACAGAGATTAGCCGTTGGGAGAAGGGTGCTAGTACAGCGGAAGATGCCCTGCCTGGCCAGTATACTTCAGTCTCTTAGCTGCCGTGGTAACAGTTCCTGTCCCAATTCCGGTTGCTCTCACCTCTTAAAAAGAGCTGGTCACTGTGACGCACACTGTAGAAACCAAGCCCCATGGACAAGCCGTTCTGCCTCTACCTCCTGCTTGCCTTTCTCGTATAAGCCCTAGACCGCCAGAGATCGGGGCCTGATACTCCGGGGATGATCCCGATCAGTGCCCGTGGGTGTGAACAAATCTGCCTCCAGACCCTGGGTGTCATTTCAGTGTTTCTGCTTGGCGTTGCACTAGCTGCCTTTCTAAAGGGAAAGAGCTCTAGGGGCCCCACCGCGTGCCCCAGTGAGCCTGCCTGCTTCCCTTCTTTCAGGAAGATGCCTCACAGCCAGTAAGGCCCGGCCTGAGCAGAGGCGGAGCTCCACTACCAGAGCAGCGTGTCTAGCAGGGGTGCACAGGCCGAAGAGAGGGTCCTGGCAGCTACACATGGAGCAACATCGCCTGGAACTGAAGCGTGTGTCCCGTGAGCTCGGAGGTCACTTCCGTGCCTGGGGCAGGCCCCCGTCTGCAGGCTGCTTGGTGACAGCACAGACCACCATCACCCCAGGTCCCCCAGAGGACAAGCGGGAAACCCTCCCTGAGTGCCTGCAGACCAGGGAAGTGCCCGAGGCTCCCCTCTGTGTTTGTGTGGCGGCTGTCCGGCAGCTGGAGGGCGTCAGGAAGCACAGGGAGCCCATGAAGGACACAGGCTCAGCGATACTGCTCCCCGGGGCTTAACCCTGCACCCCAACACCCCAAGAGAAAACCCGCACGGGAGCGGAAACAGCCTTTAACTTGTCAGATCCAGCTGAGGCCGCACAGCCGCAGACACGGGGAGCCCAGCAGGAAGAGAAGCTTCCTCGGGAACCGACGAGAGGAGCGGGCGTGCGCCTGGTGGCCCCCTGCCCTTCCGGCAGCCGCAGCCCTTTACCTTGTTTCTCATGGCTCGCAGCAGATCTCTGACAGAGCCACCTTTGTAGGTTCTAAATTTACGCAAATCTAGAAAAACATTAAGGGAGGCAAGGGTTAAACCAGTAACAAATACACTTTTAAACGAGAAGCACCCTTAGGGGCCCAGGGATGAGCAACCGGACTGAAATGGACATCACTGCAAGTGTGGTCATGGGAGCAGATGCCCCGCCTCAGCCCTGAGGGGTGCTCACCTCACACCCCCGGAGCAGGACACTGGAGTTAACCTGCCACCCAAAGAAACACCATCCGACCCCCAGCAGTGTAACCAAGCCCAGGGGTCACCCTGGAGAAACCCTCCAAGCCAAGATGCGGGACACGGAGCCCCCGGGTGGGCCCGCTCCGTCCACTCTTTCCTTAGCACCAGCTGCTCTTTCCAACTTCCTCGCGGGCGTCACAGGCTCACCTGTCTGGAGGGGCACAGTGATGTTCTCCCGCCAGTCCAGCCTCACCACGGCCCGCCCACCCCTCTCCAGCTGCCGCACGATCGGGCCATCCAGGGCTTCCTTTTCTATCCGGTCACTCACGTCCTGGGAAGGAAACAAGGCAACAGATGGCGGCCAGCGCGAGAGACGCTGGGCACAGGAGGACGGCCGCACGAGGTCATGAGTGGTCGCTGCCACGTCACTGGAAAGGGGCTGACGTTCCCCGAGCCCAGGCTGCCGCCCACTCAGAGCTGGGCGTGAGCAGGCCGCGCTCCACCGCCCTAACCCACGACTGTGCCCTGCGGGCAGCTGTGGCCGCTGCTCCCCGGGACAGGCACAGAGACCTGTGCACAGCAGAGACTGCCGCAGAGCGAGGCACGCGGTGCACAGACGTGGACGTATCTGTGGAGGGTCGCCTCCGGGACAGGCTCCACGCCTACAGAGACACAGGTGCGACCGAGATTTGCCCAGGAACCGAAACGAGAGGAAAGAATAAGCCTGAACTGACCAGCATAGTGCGTTTCACTGACTCACTGAGAAGGACCTGCTGCACCCCTAACTCTCAGAGGTCCCCACGCCTCCTCTGAACACTAGGAAAACACAAGAAAGCTGAGCACAGCGGCACGGGCCTAAGTTCAGCATTCTGGGAGGCTGAGGCAGGAGGGAGGAGGGTCGCAAGTTTGCGCCTAGCCTAGGAACTCAGTGATGCAGCAAGATCCTGGCTCAGAAGTGAAAAAAAGCGGGGCTGGGAACGTAGCTCAGTGTGAAGGTCCTGGGTTCTAATTCCCAGTGTCACTGATAGAAAGAGAGAGAGAGAGAGAGACAGAGAAAAAGGAAGGGAGAACATGAAGCTGAGCTGTCCTTTTGAAGAGGAAATTTGGTAGAGTATGGGCTCTGGAGACCACCCACACACACACACACAATTCAGGCCCTTCTCTATGTTTGATTTTCACAAGAACCAGAGGTTCCCTGAATGCCGGCCCCCGCGAGCCACCAGCAGTAAGACGGGCCCCTGGCTGAAGGGACAGGGAGCGATGAGCCCCCCCTTATTACTGCTAAGCAGCCGTAGGAGAATCACAGTCTTGTCTTTCTCTGAAAACAGTGACATCAGACTGGCTGAACTACCTTGCGATGCTGGAGAAAAGCTTTGGCGAGGTGAGACTGTCACCCTGGGCATGTTGGGGACATGTTTCTGGGCTATAAAGCAGTTACATACAGCTAGTTGGCATGGATGGAAGCTAGCTGTAACACATACGACTTAGAGGTACTAATCCTAACCTATGTTCCTTTGTACAACTTTTATTCCAGTTTTATATTTTGCCATCAAGTGACCTAGACCTGAGAAGTGTCACGTTACATCCTTTGCAGCGCTGTGGTTGGTCCTGATGCCACACATTCTCACTGCTGCCTTGGAGAGCAGTATCAACGCCCCCTGCTCCTCCAGACAGTGACAGTCACTTCGGGATGAGCGCTCACCAAGCCCCGCTCTGCCCAGACCCAGCGGAAGCCCTGTCCCATAAGCCTGCTCTGCAGAGCCATGTGCTGGGCGGGAGGCGCCAGGCGAGTTATGCTCAAATCGCCCCATGTAAATCCGAGAAACAGAATCCACAAAGCCACCTGGCAAGGTCACAAAGCCGCAACTGTCCAACCGCCAGAGGAAGCCGCGGTCATTGAGCTCACGCTTTAACTCTGCAGACTCTATCCTAAGCAAAACAAGATCTGACTGTAGACTGGATAGATGCGGAAAAACTCCATACAGGAAATATTTAAATGATGACATTTGGTGCCTGAGATGTGCTTGAAATAATCTGAGGTGGGGAGAGGGCAGAAGTTAGCACTCACTGAAGCGGGGAGATGGGCAATAGGAAGCATCCGGTCTACTTCTGTGTTTATTTGGAAATTCCATAAGACACAGTTTAAAGATTACGGTGGATCCACACCATATACTACAGTCATTAACATTTTAGAACTCTAACATGACAAATCCTTAACATGGTATGTACAGCAGAAAAGGCAGGACACAAAACTGTACACATGGGGCGATCCCTTGGTCACGGGACTGTGGGTCATTAATTTTACTCTCTGTCATTTTCTTCTACATTTCCGAATCCGGAGGACACTGGATGAAGACTCTGGATGGATAAACAGATGTGCGTACCTGAAAGAACTGGAGCTGCTTCTCCACGCTCCAGAAGAAGGGGTGCTTCAGCACGTGCTTCGCCGAGGGCCGCTGCTGGGGATCCATCGCGATCATGTTTTCTATCAACTCACGTGCAATGACATCTTCTGTAAGGGAGAAAAATAAACAGGCAACTCATTATTTTGAACTCAAAGCTACAACGAAATCCCAAACACTTTAGAAAGCTTCACATCCTTTGATGCAGGATTCCATTTACAACTGATTCCAAAAAAATAATTAAGAACTCACGGCTCACTTCAGCTAGTAAGGGGAGTCCTCACTGTGTGCCTTGTGAAGGGGGTTGACAGGAAATACCCAACAGCAGGGGCTTGGGGGGCACTGTGTTCTATGCCTGCAGGTGCTGGACGAGGAGCCATCAAAATGATCCCACAGTTAAATATGCATTGATGCAGACAGACACGCAAGACGACATGAGCCTGCTGTGGTGGGAAGCAGTGTGTGTGGGTTGCCCTCACTCTGTGACTTTGTGCATAGATGTCTAGTAGATCGGTGATCAGAGAACCACATACCAAGGCATTAATAACAGTCATCCTTGCATAATGCGATGACCAGCCTTATGAAAGGCTCACCTGCTTTTCCACAGTGAATAACAAAAATTAACCCATAAGCAAAGCAATAATTTAGTTTTAATTTTTCAAAAGGCAGCACGAGAATATCACGGGACAATTATAACCCAACAATTCCCAAATTCAGGAAACATCTGCACCTGAGCCAGGACAGCATGGACAGAGCCTGTCCATCCCCAGCCCAGCATTAACTGTGTCTGATGACCACGGCCTCTCTCAGAGACCAGTTTATGAAGCACAGCCAAGCTGTCCGCCCATGTGCCAGTACAAAAAGGATCTCATACTATTCAACTCTCATATGGCAAGTTGGAAAGAGGGGGCCTTACCCAGGTCCCATGGTAGTTGGCGCTCCAAAGGGTTACCCTGGCCAGCCTTCCCCCAGCTCCGGCATAAGCTGGCCTTCCTCGGGGCCAGGGGACGCGGCTGGGTGGCAGGGACGCTGGGAGAGCAGAGGCCGCACCAGCCCGGGCCCAGCTACTCACCGTGCTTCTCTGGGTGGAAGCAGTCGAGACTGTAGGCGCCCAGGAGGATGTTGGCCTGCCGCTGCAGGGACTTGCCGAAAGGATGGCTGCCCTCCGAGATGACGTAGTAGAAGACACAGCCTGCAGAGAAGATGTCCACCGTGTAGGTCTGAGAAGAAACACAGGGCATGAGAGGCCTTGAGCAGAGTCCGCACCTCGCTTGTGGCCAGGCAGGGAAAAAGCATGGTGGCCACGTCGGCCCAGAAGGTGTTCTGGGGAACCAGCGGGTGGGTGCGAGGTGCCCAGAGCAGCGAGGGTCCCCTGCAGTGCTGCCCTGGTGGTGGGTCACAGCGGAGGACCAGGGACCTGGGGCCAGCTGCTTAGGAAGCGAGCCCTGGGGAAGCCCTTGGCCATTTCACTCCTCGGCTTCCTCACATGTAAGAGGACAGTGCTGGTTTGTTCCTCATCACCAATGCGCTTACATGAAGATCTGATGTACTGCGTGAAAACAGCCGCGCACAGCAGCACCGGGACCCCAGGACGCTCTCCTGGCTGTCAGGTGTTTTATACCCAAGTGACGGAAAGGTCTCTGAAGGCAGGGACCTTTGTGTGTCTGCTTCCCTGTTGTACCCCCAGGGACCAAAGGGTTAGTAAGTAGACATTTTTCGGTTCAAAAACAGATCTGGAAAGAAAGTTTCTGGAAAGAAACTACCTGGCAAGTTCCCAAGGAGTAGGTTTTGGACACTATCTGCTGATGCCTCTGCCTTATCCTTCAAAATCATTCAGTCTACAGATGCGCTTTGTAAGGAAACATGCAGGTGTGACTTTCAGCTCACACTGTTTAGGGTCTCACAACAGGCCCCAAGCACGGCTAGGGTCCTAATGATGGGTTCTACCTCTTAGATTCCCCACCAGACAACTTGTGAGAAAAAGCTAGAGGCTCACCCCATCCACGCTGATGAAACAAAGCTTTACTGATACGGTACACTCAGCCTCTCGACGGCCTTGTTGGGGAGCAGAGCAAACGTCACCCTCCCAGATAACCCGAACCAAGGGCGTAAGGACAAGCTAGGGTCCCGGCTGGATAGTAACAAACCAGGGGAAGACTAGGTCTTCACATTTTAAACCTGGAACTCTTAGCCGGGGATATAGCTCAGTGGCACAGTACGTGCCTGTCAAGCGCGAGGTTGGAAGTTTGATCCCCAGTACCACAAAGCAAATCAAAAAAACAAACAAAAAAAAAAACACAAAAAAACCAACGTGGAACTCTTAATTCTACCTCGCCAGAACTTTCTGCGGGTGACAGATACGGGACAGGAAGGACACAGCCCCCACAGCTGTGTCCACAGGAGCCCTTACCTGCCTGCCTCACCTCACAGTACCACGCCCTGCTCCCCAAGCTTCCTACAGCCGTGCTGCCTCCCACCCCCGGCACAGGTGACAATGAGGGGACGAGCCACCTTTCCTGCCTGCCAGTTCTCCAAACACATCACTGCCGCTGCTTCTTGTCATTTAAATCCTCTAGAAGGGGATAAAATACGGGTGCCACAAAGTTTGAGGTAAGCTGAATCAACTGGCAAGAATCAATAAAATTGGCTACAAAACTGCTATGGAATTAGGTAAGATAGTACAGTAAGGGACAGGGTTGTAAAGAGTTAAAAACTGATCCAGCTCTCACACTGCTAGGAACCATTCAAAACGTCTGCGCTTCACTCAAGTCACAGAAGTGGCCTGTGAATGTGCTTAATTCAAGAGTAATGAGTAACTCCAATCAGACCCAAATCCAAAGAAAAGACCCTGACCTATAGCCAAAAATTTTTACTGCTGAAAGAACTGTATTACTAGGGCCGGGGATACAGTTCTGCAGCACAAGTGCCCGCCTGGCAAGCATAAGATCATTAGTTCAACTCCCGGTACCCAAAAAAAGAACTACATTACTTGCTTTAAATTAAAGTACAATGTTTAATGCGGGTAAAAAGCTTCTACTGTGTATAACCTGTCAGGACAGCGGATCCCACCCTGATCTGGTTCAGGGAGAACCTGAACAGGTAAGCCTTTAAAAAAAAAAAAAAATCAGTCTCACTAGGTCGTTCAGGCTGGTCTTAAACTCACCATGTAGCCCAGGCTGACCCTGAACTCATGGTGATCCTGCCTCAGCCTCCTGAGTGCTGGGATTACAGGCGTGTGCCACCACCATGCCCAGCAAAGTGAGCCTGTGAATGGCTTCTTGCACCAGTGAGTAAGATACTCAGCCGCAAGTGGGCTCTAGGCCAAAGGATGCCAGAACCAGCTTGAAGAGACTCTTGTTGGCTAAATTTGGAACAACTTGAATATCAGAGGGAGAAAGGGCAAAAGGAAAAAGAACTGATTATGACACTATTTAAAAATCCTTGCTGGGCACAGTGGTGCATACCTGTAATCCCAGCACTCAGGAGGCTGAGGCAAGAGGATCGCCTTGAGTTTGAGACCAGCCTGGGCTATATAGTGAGTTCAATACTAACCTGAATAACACAGCAAGACCCCGTCTTAAAAAAAAAGCCTTGAGTCCACAGTGATTAAAGAGAAGAAGAGGAGGAAGAAGAGGAGAAGGAGGAGGAAGAGCAAATATAAAGAAAGTAAAAATAAAGCTATTTTTTAACCTAAAATATGTCAGCAAATAAATGCAGAAGAAAGTCATTGTACTGAATGTTTCAGGCAAGAATGACAGCCACTGACTGCTACACATTCCACCCAGGGGTCACCCTGTACACGACTTGCTAAAAACAAAGGGGGAAATGAACTTTCTCAGCAGGGAGACAGCTGATCTAATGGACCCAGGTTAGCACCCCCGACAGAGGCACAATAATAAATGGTACAATCTGCCATCATGTGCCTCTTGACGCAGTGACCTGGGATCTATTCTTGCCCCAATCATTTCACTTGAATTTAATCAAGCCAACAGACTTAACTTCTAGTTCGTAAGAAATACAGAGAACAGAGAGAAATGTCAAGCATTATCACAGGAGACAGACAAGCCCAGAATGCAGCATTCTGCAAACCGCCGCCTGGGCTCCAAAATGTCAGCACTGGGGAAAAAGGACATCTCCTTTGTGGACTTAGAGAGAGACAGTCAAGTACAACCTAAGACACGCAGCGGGTCCTGGGACACAAAACCCAGTTGTGCAAAAGGCGTCGAGGGACTAACGGGACACGTGAGTATGCAGTGACTGTCAGGTGAGAGCGGAGACGGTGTCCACTGCTCAGGAAGGATAACGGTACGGGGCGAGGAGACAGGAGCTGCTTGTTCTTAGAGACGCACGCTGCAGGACTTAGGGGTGGAGGGCTGGGATGCCTGCTCCTTGTGTTCTAGGGCTTCAGTGACAGACAGACAAATACATAAAAGATAATGCAAATGCAGCAGAAGTGCCAGCCGACGTTGAGTCTAGGTGGAGGTACGCAGGTCACAATAACAGGCTTTCGGTTTTCGCATGTCTAAAAGGTCTCAAAATAAAAAGCTGCGAAAACAGAAATACATATAAAAACAATGAAACGGGAGGTCTCATCGTCTTATGCACGTCTGATTATCCTAGTTTCCCAAAATAAAGCAGGGGGGTTAAAAGTGATTGCAAGAGCCCAGCCTGGATGGTACATACCTATAATCCTAGCCACTGGGGAAACTGAGGCAGTGGGGCTGCAGGTTCGAGACCAGCCAGGGCAATTTAGTGAGTCCCTCAAAATAAAATAAAAAGGCTAGAGAAGTAACTCAGGGGTAGAGTGCTTGCCTAGCAGCTGAGGCCCTGCTACAAAAGGAAACGTGATCAGAAAAGTAGAGAAAAAAACCAGACAAATTCTCATATTTATCCCCTCTGGGTCTGTATTAGGTCGTATGGGACGTCAGCACAGAAGCTCTTTGTTAAAGGAACGTCTTTTTCCAGCAACGTGCGCCCCGACCCCCAGCCCTGAACGTGAAGGTTCTGACTCCTGAAAACACCGTGGGCCGGTTCTCTGGTCCTCAGAACACGATGCCCGTTACTCACAGGGTTCTCCTTGCAGTCTTCGCTCAGCATCTCTGGGGCGATCCAGCCTTCGGTGCCAGGTACCCCAGAACGGCGGCTAAAACTGTGCCTGCCCACGGCTAACTTCTTGCAGAGGCCGAAGTCGGAGATCATGGCCTTGATCCTGCCGTGTGCGTTGGGCATGGAGAGGAGAATGTTGTGGGGCTTCAGGTCTCTGTGAACTGAGAGAGAACTCCAGCTCCGTATAATGCAGGGGCCGTGCACGCATGACAGCAGGGCCTTGCATCAGCACGCAGGCCACGCTGTCCCAGCAGCCAAGTACTGCACCACAGTTGATCTTCCGAACGAAAACCTCAGTATTCAGGTTTAATTGCAGAGCTGGTACTTTGCAATAAATAAGTGGGTTTTGGGTTGCAGTGTGGGTGTTCTGTCTCTAAATGCTTATGCAGCAACCCTAGCCTCCTACAAGATGGAGTGGGTCCTCGTCAGACTCCCAATATACTTGCTGTCATCTCTAAAGCTCTGATTTTCAGCTACCTAAGATTCTATCTTAAATTCTTATGCCACTGTCAAGAGACCATCTAATGTCCCCTCCCCCCTGCGCTCACTGATGTCGTTGAGCACAGCACTTAGACACCAGGCAGCTGTGGTTACTCCCTGGCCCGGCACAGGGAGCCTCTCACCAATGTTGAGCGAGTGGAGATGCGCCAGGCCTGAGGTGGTCTGCTGCAGCAAGGCGATGGGCTCCAGGCCGAGGTGGGCGAAGTCCTTCTGCTCCACATACTGCAAGGGACACGACGGCCAGGTCAGGGCATGCAGCCCTCAGGATTTCTCGGCTCCTGAGCTCCTTTCTTTTATCTCACTTTACTGGCAACATTCTCCACCAACGTCTGTATTTCCCACAGACCCCCTCAAAGAATGGGCTGTCTTAAATAAAGCTCCAGTGTACTCATGCAGAATGAGAAAGATAAGGCGAGACACTCCACTGCCTGAGCCTGCAAACTGAGGGGTGTGCGGCATCTCTCAGCCTGGAGTCAGCAACCAGCAACCTGCGAGCCCACATCAGCCAAACCAGAGACGGGAAGAGCAGACCGAGCTCGCTGGAGCCAAAGCGGGCAGAGCCATCCCAACCGCGGCCCACGGCTGCCCGGGCACGTGAGTGGGCTGAGCCACGCGCTGCATTTGGTGCGTGTGGTCACACAGATATACACGTCAGTGCCCATCAAACGTACACTCAGGATGAGTACACTTCACTTCACTAAGCTTCACTACAGTTAATAAAATGAAATAATAATAACAATAAATCTGCAGTCCCTGAAACAACATCCCAATTGGTGCAGGCAGGGAGGCTGCAGCGGTTGTGGCAAACTGTTAGTGACTCTGGACCCCAGGCCAGCCAGGCCCACCTCCTGCAGGGTGGCCGCACACAGCTCGATGGCAATGTACTGGAACTGCCGGTCCCGCTCCGTGCAGAAGTACCGGATCACGTTGGGGTGCTCGTCTGACTCTCGCAGCAGCTGGACCTCACGGTCTGCAAAGCTGAAACACTCGGGAAGGATCCTCTTCACAGCCACATCGCGACTGTCAAACATGCCCCTGCAGGAAAGGAGTGGCAGGTCTGTGTGGGGAGCGCAGGTCGGGCTGTAGGGACAAGGTGAGACCCACGGACCCACAGGGTTTCACCTCGCAGCCTCACAGCACAAGCCCGACCCGCCAGTGCGGCCCGGGGTCGTTCCTCCTCTCTCGGCGTGTGCGCTCCCGGGACTCACTTGCCTTGGTCGCTGCTTTGGTCCTCCTGTGCCCCCAGAGGCCGGGACTGGCCTGCCACCCAACAGACACTGGCACACCTCACGGGGGCATGGGACTGGCTACCCCGCTCACCGGTACACAATGGTGCCCTCAGCTCCGTGGCCTAGCACATCTTTGGGGCAGAATGAAATTTTTCCAACTATCACCATGCTGGTTTCCTCATCTGGGGAAAAACATGAGACAGAAGAGATCATTTTAAACAGCGATTACCTAAGGAACTTCAGGGCTAGGCCAGGCGTGTGGCACACGCCTATAATCCCAGCACTTCGGAGGCTGAGACAAGAGGATCGCTGCAAGTTCGAGGCCATTTTGGGTTACAAAGTGAGTTCAAGGCCAGCCTGAACTGCATAGTGAGACCCTGTCTCAAAAAGACAAAATAACAGCAACAACAAAAAATACAAAACCCTTCAGGGCTAAAAATGGCTTCCTGACTTCTAATTAAAGGTTGGGAAGTTGGGATTTAAGAGGCTCCACGTGCCAGACTCTAGGAGGACATAGTGGGCTGCGTTCACTGCCAATTTATGCCCAGGGCTGCCGCCTCCTCCCCCGTGTCTTGTCCCTGTCCCTGGATTCGGTCTCTGATTTTACATTACTGTGAGAATGCACGTCTTGAAACCTTCCCGAGGACAGGGCTCTCCGTACAGTCACTCAGCGCTAGGCAGTGATTAGCAAAAAAAGTGAAGCTTCACCTTAAAGCTCTGCCCCTGAACACTGCAGTGGAGACGGTGGACATGTAAAGTAAAGAGACCTTTTGGGACCTGGGGCTCTGGGGCCCCTACACAGTCTGTGTCAGTCCCCGCAGAATGCGAGCCTTGACCTCTGGCCTCAGCCAACTTCTGAAAGTGGATCGCAGCTGCTCTTTTCCACTTAGCCACAGGCCGGCCTCGGAATTTTTACAAGCCTGATAGGTAGGTAGCTCCCCTGGGTCAGCAGCGGTTCCCAGCACTGCGGGGAAGGATGGAAGGAGCACCAACATGACCTGAAAAGTCCCGGGGGGACAGGCCACACGATGGGACGGCAGCCCCGCCCACGGGGAGCCACAGGGTGGGAGGAAGTCAGGGGAGGCCGGTGAGTCCTTGCGAACAGCCCTTCTAATCTCGTGGGGTCACCTCGGAAGGACATGGTGCTCTATGGTTTTCGTGCAGTAGTCAAAGTAAAGATAAAACAGCACAGAAATGGCAAGAGGCTTTACCCTCGTCGTCCTGCTCCAGGGAGGCGCTGGTACCAGCCTTGGAGGCAGAGCCGTTGGAATGCAGTGAGTGGTTGGAGGCTCTGGGGGACGGGCTGGGGCTGCTGGTCCCTGAGCTCTCTGAGTAGGGGCTGGATGTGTCCAGCAGCTCGGGGTCCTGCGTCGACTCTCCGGGTGGGGGGAAGGGCAGCTGCTGCTGCTGCAGGAGCTGGATTTTCTCCAGCTCCTTCTGGAACTGCTGGTGCTGGAGCTGCCGCTGCTGGTGCATGCTCTGCAAAGAGACACCTCAGTCAGGCTTCGTGGTGTTCCCTCCGGGAACCCGGCCTGGGAAGGGGCAGCTCCCCATGGCGTAAGAGGCAGATGACTTCAGATGACCTCCGAGTCACAAGGACACCGGCGAGCCAAGTCAGTTGGATGCTTGCAGTCCTTCTGCCAGTTAGGCCCCTCCTAGTACAACACGTGTGCAAGCCTGGCCGGGCCTGCTCGGGGATAAACCACGGAAGGGCCAGAGACTCTGCCCTAGGTGCAGGGCTAGGCCCCGTGACGGGGGCTGGAGGTGAATAATTTAGAATTCCACAACTTTTATGGAGTCTGCGAGGGGGTTTAAAAGTGAGCTGCATGGAAGGAACGGCCAGTCCCCAGTGGGTAGCAGCAAGCCACTGCCCTGCACGTGATGAAGCTGGCAGGTGCCCGGCAGACCAGAAGCAGATAGCAAGTGGGGTTCAGAAGCCTGTTGCCACCCACCCACAGACGTGGCCGGGACGAGCGGTGGGGCTCAGGAGCCTCGCCCAGGGACCTGCCCGACTCCATCCCCTGCCCCCTCAGCCCCTCCTCTCCCAGACTCCGAAAGGTCTGCCCATCGTCACTAGACGCGGCACCAGCCCGGGATTATTCCACTGAGGCGTGGGAGGCTGGCTAAAGGGACTGGGGCGTAGCCCCTGGGGAGACTTCTAGCGCGTGCTTTCTCTGCTCACGTCCTGGACACACCACACACCAGGAAGGTACTTAGCTGCTCAGAGCCTGCTTTCTTCTACTGCGGACAGCAGGTAAGTAACAGCCTCCAGGACCACGGAAGTTACACAGAACCACCTCTGCCGCAGAAAGCAAGCGCATAAAGGCTCTGCCCTGCGTCCCACAGGGGCCGTGTCTGAGCGCTGCGTCCTGAGGGCTAACACCGCAGTGCATAAGCAACCTGCGGGAGGGACAGTGTCTCGTCACCACCACCTCCCCAGCCACACACTGCTCGCCTGCTAACTGCCGCGGCCCTCCCGCTGGCTCAGCAGGCAGTTTGAGGGAAGATGCTCATCTATTATTCCCATTGTTAAAAAAGAAGATGGAATTCACTATTCACAATGACCTGTGAGCAGGTTTAAAAATTACCTTTTCCAGCCTGTTTATCGAAAAATACTAAGACTTAGGTTCACAACTGTCCTTTCCCGAGGAGCTCTTCAGCTGCAGTGTTTCTGAAGATAAGCAAACACTGACCTCTAAACATGAAAAGAAACGCGTTGGCCGTTTTCGCCTGACGTCACTGACAGGGGACGGCAGACCGCTCAGGAGGAAGCAGGAAGGGTGAGGGAGGGCCGGGCCTTACCAGCGGGTAGGAGATGACGAAGGCCACCCAGCCGACCAGGAGGAAGGTGCTCAGGATGATGGTGGCCATGTCCTTGAGCATGGAGTCCACAGGGGCCTCAGGCTTGGCGGCGGCGCGAGCCAGCTTCTCCTCCACATCCTGAGACACGGTGGCGGCCGCGTTTTCTGAAGGCTGGTCAACCAGGTTGATAACCTTGGATGGAGAAAGCCACTACATCACTGAAGAATTTTTAGCCAGATACACATGAACTGAATGATCAAGAGAAGTAACCCCGTTTACTTCTTTTGGGGAAACTGAAACGATCTGTATAAGCTGGTAAAAGTTGGTAGTCACTTTGACAGTATCTTTTCACGCAGAAAAAGAAAGCTGCCTGCATGTGCAGGCACGTGCTATAAAGTAATGCAGCCCTCTTCTCGTAAGCCCGTAAACTTCCAGCGCAACTCCAAAACTAAAATCAACTATTCAAGAATTCTACTCTTTCCAAAGGTTTTAAAAGGCATCAAAAAAAAAAAAAAAGCATCAGAAAGTATTTAGCCTTTGCTAAGGAAAATTATATTTAGAGGCCCCAAATTAAATCAAATAAAAAGGAAGCCCTCTCCCCAGAATCTCTGGAGCTTCATGGAGTATATACAGAGACTGAGAGAGACAGGCTCTTGCTATGTAGTTCAGACTGGCCTTGAGCTCACTATGTAGCCCAGGCTGGAATTATAGGGATATTCTACCATGCCTGGTTTCTGTGACTTTTTAGAAAGATGTATTGATCTCTTCCAAACACCTAGTGTTCCAGGCAGGTTGTTAAGTGTTTGCCTGAAAAATTAACACAGCCCCCTGGTCATGCACTGATTTACCGCCCCCTGCGGCACTGACACCCCACATTAATGCCTCTCAAGCCATTCCCTCCCAGCCCAGCGGCTCCGGAGCCCTTCTGGGTCCATCCTCCTCTGTTCACACCTCCCTCAGTGTCTCCCACAGTTTGACAGGTATGGCCTGCCTGGTGCACAGCAGGCTGAGGAATGCCTGCTGAGTATAGGACAGGGGTAACGCTCCTTTAGAGATACCTGCTCAGAAGCGTTTAAGAAGTCAGTCTCACTACCATAAAGTTATAGCTGAGAATATTTTGACAGATTTTTAAAAAGCTATTTTAAGATCAGATGGTTAAATATAAAACTCTGTATTATGAGCTGGGCATGGTGGTTCAGGCCTGTAATCCCAGCAATCTGGGAAACTGGGCAGGAAGACCGAAAATTCAAGCCCAGCCTGGGCAATTTAGCAAATTAGCAAGAACTTGTCTCAAAATAAAAATCTGAGTCAGGCATGGTAGTGCACG
>NW_004955478.1:7732891-7776845 GCF_000276665.1 Chinchilla lanigera | reverse complement strand
CACTGCACTGTCATTCTTTACTGAAAGGACAAGGCTGTGCCTGTGAGCCCCACAGCGAACTCACCACAACGGTGACGCCCTCGTGCACCATGGAGGGGGAGGCGTACAGGCTGGTGGAGTACTTCCCAACATACAGGGTAGGCCTGGAAAGAGGAGACACCCATGTCCCAGTCTTCTCAAGTCCAGATCCCATAAAAGGGGCCCTTGGGAGGGCAAAACCATAGCCCAGAGACCAGCCCCAGCAACTGCTTTATTAGTCCAGGCATGGGGAAAAGCAGTGAGGTGTGAGGCAGGGCGCTGCCAGAGAACACAACACCAGGACTGTGGGCCTCAGTTTCACTCGCCACCTAGAGAAATTCGGACAAGCCACCTGGAGGCATGCCTCGGTTCAGAGACGTCTGCCTGACCTCGGCCTCCGCCAGGGTAGGGGGACGCTATGCTAGGGCAGCAGCGGGATGGTAGGGTCCCAGCTGCGCCCTGCTGCCCTCTTCCACCCTGTTTCCCGACTCACGTCAACTTGCTCTTGGCCTCGGTCTCCTTGGGAAACGGGTATTTCCACTTAGTGATGCGGCCCACCTCCCCAGGCATGAAGGTCAGGTAGCGCAGGGTCTCCACAGCAACGTTGATGTGCATCACCTTCCTCAGACCCTCCCGCTGCCACACGTAGAAGGCCACGACCGGGGAGGCATAGTTTTGGATCCACAGGACGTCCCCAGATTCACTGTCCACTGTCACCACCAGCCCGTCGCCGTTCGACACAAAGTGGGACATCTCTGCAAGCATCGAACAACAAAGACGTCAATACCCACCACATCCTGCAACCACATCCTCTACTCCGTTGGCAAGCTGTGGGAACTTGGCCAGAGGAAACAGGACTTCCAGAATATTCTCAGAATGGCTTCACTGGTTCCAATGAACACATTCAGGGTCCTCAATATCAAGACGCTGACAGGGACAGAAGAGAGGAGAAGGAGCAGTAAAAGAATTGAGAAGCGTCATCACACGTACCAATTCCCCACGATGAATGTTATCATTCTGTACCGCGAACGTGTACTGAGAAAAATTAAAAAGCGTCATCACATGTACCGATTCCCCACGATGAATGTTATCATTCTGTACCGCGAACGTGTACTGAGAAAAATTAAAAAACCTTATGACTCAAGAAAGTCACGCCTGTGTTTGTTCCTGTCTCACAAAGGGGCACTGGGAGATAGATGAAAATATTCTAGGTCCTGGGCTAGAAAAGGCAGAATTAGACTTTCAGATACCAATGTCATGATGACAAGATTGGCTTTCTCAGGGATCAGTTGAGTTAGGGGAAGGCTGACCAAAGAAACAGCTAGAGATAACTAAGGAGTCACCTTCCGAGTGGCCTTTCATGGGATTATCACTGTTACATGCTGGTCTGTAATTACACCGCTCACAGGCTTTTCCTAAACTTCTTCTGTGACACACAGGACTCGGTAAGGTGTGCTCCCCGCAAACTCACATTTTACTTCAGTTCCCCGCACGAGTTCTCACCTAGGATCCTGCCACCCTGACTGTGGGAAGCAGTTACTTTAAGCCTGTGGAAAGTCCAAAGCCTGGCGATGAAGGGTGTCTAAAAAGAAAGTTCTGCTCTCCGCAATGACTGTTTCCCATACACGGGAGGGACCATGCCAGTCTCTGAGCCCACTTGGAGCACTTACTGTAGTCCCCATCGTCCTCGGGCAGTGAGGCTGCGTAGTCAAAGTAGGTGGCATTCCAGCGGAGCTCTCGGGTCTTGGTGTCATACATGGTGATAGTGTATTCTGCAGGACACAGATGAGCTCGTTATCACAGGGCCACGGCACCTCCCAAATGTTCAACTTACCCGGTTACAACCAACAAATTCTCCTTAGGTTGCGGGTTTAAAAGTCTAGGCTATCCTCATGGAACATAAAGGCCACCGAGAGCTACAGGCCCCGACATGAGTGAACCCGGCCAGCAGCACGCAGACCAGAGACAAGCCACCCTCACCCCATCCCTGCACCCTGGAGCTCACAGCTCACAGAACCATAAGCAGGATAACAACTGCTTTTGCCACTGATTTGGGGGGTGGTTTACTATCTTGCAATAGGTGGGTGATACTAAAACGTAGTACTCAGAAGTGGGATGGTGCCATAACAGAGATCCAAGAACTGCAACACTAACTTTGTGACCAGCTAGAGGCTGGAAAGGTGACAAAGATAGTGGAGATCTGAATGAGCAGAGAAAAGTACTATTAGAAGCTGAAACACGGTGACATAGCTTGAGATCATGACATGCTTACACTCGCTGGGAATACAGAACACAATGACTGGAAGATCTGGCTAAGGAGCTTTCTAGGCAGAAAGCAGAAACTGTGTATGATATACTGCAAGACAATGAGCTACGGAAGAAATCATTCAGCTTTCAAGCAAAATACAGAGAAACTATAGAGGGTCCAAGATTGACCCCAGCTAGAAAAGATTCTCCATATAGAAAATGGCTTTAGAACAAAGATAAAATCGAGAGCATTGGGGGTAAAAAACTGGCCTCAGGTCAGGGTCAAGATCAAACCCACAGTGAGACCCTCAGACCCTTCTTTGAGACCTGAGAAAGATTTCAGGTAGTACCTTCTAGACTAGTGATGGCAAACCTTTTAGAGCTTCCAATGATAACACACGGCACACTGTGGCACACGTACCACAGGTTCACAGAAACTGTCCTATACCCTACGCTAGGCAAAAAGAACCGCGGGACTACTGTTCCACAGCACTTCCACATTCCGAAGCCAGCTCGTGTGGGTAGAGCTTTTACGTAATAGAATGACAATAATTCAATACATGGGAAACCCACACAGATTCTAAAGGGGTAAAATCAGTACGGACTACAATGATCCGAGACAGTCAAAATGGAAAAAAAAAGACTAAATCCCCTACTTTCAATAACCAGAGAACAGACAGAAAACTACAAAACTCATCATTTCTTATGGAAAAGATTTATGGATTTCGGAAAGGACAAAACCAACAGCCACTGAGAACAATGTACTAGGGAACAAATCCTGGGGGGTAAAACTGGGCCCTAATCAAGGCATATTCCTGCTCCCAGAGCAGGGGAACCCACTCCCCAAAAACATGCCTGGCTGGGTCTCAGAATTCCTAAGTCTGGTATCTGATACGCGCGTCTCTTTCCTTCCGTTTGGATGGAAGTGTTGACTCCAGCTGTCCTGCCTCACCACTGTACACCTGGTGGGAGAGAGGGGTGCTGGGGAGAGGGAGAACTTGTCTTTAATTCTCACGTCTCCAGAACAGAGGACCCGAATCCCCTTCCACGCCTGATACAGACCCCAAGGGGCTGGACTTCGACACAGCGCTCTGACTGGACTCTGGGAATCTTGGGAGGACGTGAATATGTCCGTATGCGGAATACGTGGAAGGGTTGAAACTACGATAGCCAGAGGTAAGACTGTGGTAGACTGTCCGAAAAGATTACCACCGACAATTCCTCCCTAAGTCACTCTTTCCCTCAAAAGGCTGAGTTGGTTTCTCTACGCCTGGCTCTGGGCCAGCCTTGTAACTTTAATGCGAGTAAGGGTCTGGGACTTTCGAGCTTAGAACTTTTTTTTGAAATAGGTTCTTGCTACGTAGCTCAGGCTGGCCTTAAATTCACTATGCATCTGCGTCACTATAACCAGACTGAGCTCAGAACTTACGAGGCATTCTAACATCCACTTTTACTCAACAAGGAACCCGGCTGCCATGTTAAGAAGCCCAGACCATCTTTAAGGAAAAGGTTCATGTCATATGGACGTGAACCAAGGTCCCAGACATGAGTGTGCCCAGCATGCAGTGTAAAAATGATCTGTCCTTGCTGAACTCTTCCTGAACTCCTCACCCGCAGAATCAGGAATAATTAAATGGCTATTGTGTTAAAGAACTATGTTAGGTGGTTTATTATGCAGCAATAGATAACGGAAACAATAGTTTGTGCGCCTATGCACACACATTCCACCTAAGGCCCCAGTTCTACCTGAGAACCAGACAATTTCTATAACCAGATGAAGCTGTAGACACTGTTAAGATTTTACTTGATGGAAAAGGTAAACGAAGCCAGGTGTGGTGGCAGACACCTGTGATTCCAGTACTCAGGAGGCTGAGGCAGGAGGATCACCCTGAATTTGAGGCCAGCCTGGGATACAGAGTGAGTTCAAGGCCAGCCTGAACTACAACACAAGAAGCTGTCTCAAAAAACAAACCAAAACAAAAACAAAAACAAAAAAAAAAAAAAAAAAGGAAAGAAAGAGAACAAGTAAAGAAATCCTAAGCAATCACAGTAGCTGATTTTTACAGGGACAGGATGGACAGTGTTTCCCTTCTAGGAGCAGGAGCAGCTTTTCTAATCTGTAGAAAGGCACTGTTTCCACTGCAACAGAAAGAAGCTTCTGTATCTCCATACAGCCTTGGTTACCTGAACGATTAGACCAAATTTAAGACTCAACTGTAATGAATTCACCCTATTTTTTTAAAACTAGATTTGGATAATCTTCCATGTTTACAGGAGCCTACATTTTTATATAATTTTCTTCTAAATGTTTTCTGGCTTCAGCTTTTAGCTTTAACTTGTGTTCTACAATTTTTGTGGCAAACCTGACTCACGTGAGGTGCCGCACACACGGAAGTAAGCAACAAGGCTCACCCACTCACTCGTTCAAACGTCTGAGCACCTACTGCACGCCAGGTAACACGTCCAGTGAACGTGAACTAAACAGTGGTAGCCAGTGACCAAAACAGTCTTCCCCAAGGGAACTGCTATTCCGGGGGGGAGGCAGAAATAGGCACATAAAATTTACACATATGGAGTGACAAGTGGGAAGAAGGTGGCTGAAAAGCAAAGGAGCAGGTGTGCTGGTCGTGCCTGCAAAGGGACATGACGGGCAGTGAGACGGCCACAGCAGTGGGCCCGCCACTGTAAGTGTGACCCAAGAACGGAAAAGCCGAACCGGGCGTCCCTGGGCAGGGTGGGGGCTGTGAAGCTAGGAAGAGACTGCACAGAGGGGATGGTTTTGAGCAGAGCTGTGGAAAAGAGGACATTTTCTAAAAAGGCAAAACCAGGAACACCTGGTGTAGAGGAACACCCTACGCATCCAGGCACAGCTATTCTGAGAACTGCAGGAATCCCACCCAGGCGGGAAGAGTTGGAGGGAAACAGCAGGGAGGACGGGTAGGAGGGAGGCAGCCTCTGCACCGGGCTCTGTGGGTTGCGGGGCAGTTTACGATGCATCCTTGGACAGTGGGGTCACAGAAAGGGAGTAGATGCAAGAGAGCCCTGGCCCTTCTGGGAACAAAGCCAGGACCAGAGCCGGTGGAGGAGCTTTGTTACACCCTTTCTGGAAGCAAGCAGGCTGCGCACGAGGTCATTCCTTACCTGTCCGCCCAAGGTACAGGAGGGAGGCTGACGGGCAGAGACTATCTGCAAAGGCTGATGACAAGGTCTGCTGCTTCTCCCCGGTCAGGAGGTCGATGACATACCAAATGTCCTGCTTTTTACCTGAAAGGCCACGGAACACTGTCATTTACGCCTATCCTATAAGGAAAAACATACTGCTGCCGAGTAGCAATTGTCGGCGTTCGAGATGTTTTCTGTGCTGAGAGGCCTGAAATCCGTAGGCTGCTGAAGACGTTTCTATGATTCTCTGAGGTGATAAAATAAATCACAACGTTGAAACAACTTCCTGGGTCACTAGATCTGATGTTTTATAATATAATCATGATATAAAATGTCTCTAAACATAATACACTAATTACAGTTTAATAAAAGCCTCCTAACTACTAAAGTTGATTTCATTGCTTTGATTAGTGGCCTTAAATATGAAAAAGTCTTGACATATGTGAAGGGCAGTCCTTTTTCCCACAGAGTAGAAGCTATATAAGTACAGAAATATACCTGGGGGCTCGTCTCCCTGGTAACCACAATCCTTATTTCCCAATGTCCTTATTAATTAGCCCACATCTGAGGAGAACCTATAGTTACCATGGGTAACTGTAATTAGCCAGTGCCTGGGCCTGCTCGGTGCAGTTGGCTGTAACCTGATGCCGATGAAGCCGAAGTTATCAGCCTCTATGCCAAGTCTGTAAGTTATTCCCAAGCAAAAGATCATAGCCCTTGCTTCTGGCAGCTGATTAAAAGATATGGACAGGTGGACAGCGCAGGCCAAACAATACGATTAGAAAAGCCACAGCACATGTATCTGTGGAATACATACCAAGACATCCTGACTAACAGTGAGACAGCAGACAGGGCCTCTGAGCTGAGGATCAGCTCAGTCCCTGTGATGTGCGTGTTTCTGTTTTGTAAGGCACAGCCCCTGGTTATGTTTCATGCAAAGTTACTGGGAAAGTGTCCTGAAACCAAGGACTCCGGAAAGTAGAATTGTGCAATGCTGGGGTGGAGCACAGGCATTAAAATTTGCTAGAGCCGTGCTTCACTCTGACAGATGTGGCAAGCAGGACCACTCTACGTGTGTGCAACTTGCCCACGGGTCATAGCTCTTCTCAATGATAAGATCTGCATATTTTTTTAGGAAAATGAAGACAAAATGAAACTGTCACCAAGCAGCCCTGACCAAAAATCCTCTCCATCTGGCATGATATACACATGCGTACTTCAAGGACCATCACAGGCTGCATAACCTGGCTCCACATCAATAGACGAACTGGGCAACTGCCACGTTCTTAAATACACGTAATGAAGTCAGTTAAAAGGGCCCCACACAAAGGTGATGGAAACAATACCTCAATATCCTAAGTAAGTAACGAATTGCTGGCAAAAGCTGGAAGCCCAGACAGCACACAGTGACAGGGAAGGTCAGAAGATGGCCAGATGGGCCGGGGGATGGCCCACAGGACGGAGGGAGCCTTGGTGATTACTTCCTTTGAGTCCCTAAGTTGGGAGTTCTTCAGTCTGAAGGGCTGGAAGGAAGCAAGAGGCCCAGTGTCCCTAGCAAAACCTTAAAAGCTGGCCCGCATCTGAAACCCAGAAATACACATAAAGCTTCCAAGGTGTGAATAAGCAATAAGTACTTTCAGTTCCTTAAAAAAAAAAAAAAAGCTCCTATATAAACACAAGCTATTATTACTACTATGATTTCAAGATAAACACAGCTCTCCTTTGTGTTACAAATTCATTTTTAGCAACACTTTGGCAGAAAAGTGGTAAACAGAAAAGCAGGTGAGTTGATGCTTTGTAAACCGTGGTCCCTGGAGTATGAAGACGTCTTATCTAGACAAGCTGTAAAGTGCTATTTCTGCCCAATATTCTGACAGCAGAGAACACTAAGAAAGTCCTATAATTAGTAGCCAGGACCTGGCTTCCCTTCCTTGGCTCAGACTATTATATTCCCTTTAAATTTCATCCAGTTGCAGCTAGGTATGATGCAATCTTAAAATCACAGAAATAGGCCAACCCAGCAGCTGAAAGCTTGTTGAATGAGTAACCATATTAATGGCGTCAATTTTTCTCCCAGGTAGGGGGAACCTTTTCTTAACCGGTCCGCTGATCCTGGCATGAACAGCACCACAGCACCATCAAGGCAGTAAGGCCCCTCCCACAAGGACTGGCAAGCAGGTGACAGCAGCAGCACACGCCCCTCCTTTTTTTTTTGGTACCGAGGGGCTGGGGATATAGCTCAGTGGCACAGCGCCTGCCTGGCAAGTGTGAGGTCGTGAGTTCGATTCCCGGTACCGGAGAAAACAAAACAAAACAAAACCAAAAAACCACATTCTTTTGGTACCGAGAATCGAGCTCATGACCTCAAGCTTGCCAGGCAGGCACTGCGCTGTTTAGCTATAACCCCAGCCCCACAGCCCTCTCTCGTGACTGCTACGTTTCCAGATTCTGGGACTCACTGTCACAGAGAATGAAGTCAGTGCTGAAAACAGGAACTCTTACCCATGTACAAGATTCCATCTGCGCTTCGGCATGGGGATGCCTGAACCAACTCTGGGATGGTAAAGGGAAGTTTCTTTAAAAAAAAAAAAAAAAAAAAAAGAAAGAAAGAAAAGAAAAGGAGAAAAAAGAAGTTAACCAAGTCTTGTGCAATTATTAAAATTTTACTAGACAGTATGTTTCTATTACCCAGTTCTGCCAAAGCGAGAGAAGCACTTAGCAGACGTGAGTTGTCCTAACTGGAACCCAAGGAAAAGGAGGTGCCCTGGGCTTCCCTGGGCTGAGCTCTGTAACCGAACTCCTGCGCTTGCTACACGATGCAGAGGGCCCTTCGCTCTCCTCCGCAGGGAACCTACTCTAGCTGACATAAACCTTCTGTGAAAAGACCTACACAAATATAGAGCGCTGCACATTTAAATGTGGGAGAAACGTTTCTCCTGTCTCGGGTAGTTTTTTCTCTGTCTTGGAATCTTGACAAAGAGATGCTGACTAACTGGAATGACAGTGCTTTTCAGAGTGGGAAGGAGTCGACACATTAATGCTAAGGAGAGGGACTCTTGGGCCATAGCATCAGCTCTGAGAGAAGGCAGCGTGACGCGGACAACACAAGGGTCTGGGGTAGAAAGTCAGGTTTTGGTGTTCATTTAGCAAATAACTGTCTACTGAAAACACAAAAGAAAACTGAATCTCGACTATGAAAAAGAAGTTACGGTAGGTGCCAGAAAAAGAAACGCAAAGGAATCCAAATGTTTCAACACATTTCATCATAAAACTGATCCTTCTGAGTCTACAGCTGACATCTGACACGTCCTTTTGGTTAGTGCTTGTTTCGGTGTACTTTATTTTTGGAACTTCTGTGTTCTCGAAACTGTTCTACAGATACCTGCTGTTACAGAAGCTCAGGATTCTGTAACACTGTCACCTTTTTTCTCTAGGAAAGAAAAAAAAAGATTTCCCGGTAGTATTAAAAACCAAAGTGCAAAGAGTAATCAATACTCGGGATTTCTCATCACCCCAACATTCAAACTAAGCCTAGAAAAGAAGTGAGCCCGCTGTGGTGAGGCATGCCTGTAATCCCGGCACTTGGGGGACTGAGGCAGGAGGGTTACAAAGTTGAGGCCAGCCTGGGCTATGCTGAGTTCATGGGACACTAGTCTAGGTTCAGTATTTTTCTAGAGTTCCCCACATCACAAAAGTGTGCAGCAAAGGGTGAAAACCACAAGTCTACCTTCCCAAACGGAGTGTGGGGTAGACCATGTGCCGTCTCTAAGGAGGCATCTGACGGGTTGGGTGGAGACTGGTTTCAAGCAACCCTCGTCCTCCCAAGTTGAAGGTCCTGAGTTAGAGGAAACTGTTATTAGAAGACTCCTATCCTTCCAGGGTGCTGGCTGGGCCACCAGCAACTGCTGGCCTGGATCTGCATTTCTAAACTCTGGCTACGCACTTAAAAACTCGTTTAGGGTACTCTGAAAAGATAGTGATGCCCAGGATCCACTCCAGACCCCCTGAATCAGAATCCCCAGAAGGTTTTTTCTGAGTCAGGGTCCTACTATGTAGTTGTGGCTAGCCTTGAACTTGTTTATGTAGCCCAGGATGGCCTCGAACTCACAGCAATCCTGCCTCAGCCTCCCAGGGGCTGGGATTACAGGCGTGCACCACCACACCCAGCTTCCCAGAGGTTTTTAAATATCCCAGGTGAACTCCATGTGCCAACGCAGTTAAGGACAGAGTGAGGAACCTCCAGAGTATACAAAGAAGATAAAAATTCTTACCGTCAGGCCTTCGTTATTCTTGCCCCCAAGCGTGTACAGGCTTCCATCATTGGGGTCTGGGAGGAAGGCAGGCCTAGAGATTAAACAGTAAGTATCAACAGTAAAGGACAGCCGTAGGACAGAGCAAACCACCAAAGTCACGCAAAACCATAATAGAGAAGTAGTGGGGAGCAGTGTGTGTGTGTGTGTGTGTGTGTGTGTGTGTGCGCAACAACTCCACCCACGGCTCCCCCACTGCCACCACAGACACATAAAATGCCCCCAGGGGTGGAGAAAAGCAACCTGCGGAGGAAGTCACGAAACCACAGAGGAGTAAATCAGCATCTGGTTGAAGCGCTCTGCAGGAAGGTCAGTCAGTGAGCAGACCCAGCAAGCCCACTTCTCAGTCTTCTCTTAACTGTGCACGGAACTTCCAATAACTACTATTTAAGTTAATAGCGCGGCATGACACATGCACAGGGAGAACAAATCCACCTTTAGTTTTCACAAACCCTTACTCTTCGAATGGGGCAGTAAAAGCAGACCGTGAAAACCGCTGTCAGAGAACCCGCCAAGGAGATGAGCAGGGGTTTCTCTATGGACAGCCTCCCCCAGGCAGACGGGGGGGGGGGTGTCCATCTGCTGGAGACTGCACTACAGCTGGAGTCACTCAGGAGCCCCTTCCGAATCTCACTCCGAGTAGGAGGTGCCATCACCTGAGGCTCTGACAGATGACACCCAGCTTTTCATCTAACTCCGTCCTCTAGGAGCAGGCCGCAGACACCCTCCCTCCCCGTGGCATGACACAGCGAAGAGGGAGACATCCACACTTTGCTAGTTTAAGTTTGAAACTCAACCTAATTTTCACCTAATTAAGCCTTTTTAATACCATGGCAGTCTCCTGAAGGAATGGACCACTCCCCGCCACAGGTTCCGTCCCACTCCTCTCTCCCTCCCCCTCCCCCGGCTGGGGATCAGACCCAGGGCCTTGCACACGCTAGACAAGCGCTCTACCCCTGGGCTACACTCTCACAGCCCTCACTCAGTGTGTTACACCTTAACCTGCGCATGTGTGTATCCCAGCTACTGGCCTCCGAACTGCTGAGTACGTGAGGTGATGAATTAAAAGAGACGTGCTGAGCCAATCAGAAAATGTACTCATCCGGATGCAACTAGAGACCATACTCATAAGTGAAATAAATCAGACCCGCAGGTGTAAACACTGTGTTGTCTCCCCAGTGTAAGAACCTGGAAGAGTAAATAAGATCTGCCAGGCATGGTGGCGCACACCTGTAATCCTTAGGAGCACTTGGGAGGCTGAGGCAGGAGGATTGTTGGAGTTCAAGACCAGCCTAGGCTACGAAGTGAGCTCAAGGCCAGTCTGAACTGCATAGCGAGGCCCTGTCTCAAAAAAAGACAAAAAAAACACAAAAAAACAACGAGAAAAGAAACTGCTCAAAAGGAAAAAACAACTGGGATAGGGGAAAGGAGAAAAGAAGGAAGGGAAGAAAAAAATGCGCGCGCACGCGCGCACACACACGGCAGCTAAGATAGTTACACTACTAATTTCTTTTAGTTCACTGAAGGGAACGGTTTGTGCTTATATTGTTTGATCACTCTTACATGCCTGTATCTGGTAATCTGAGCAACTACTTTGAAGATAACAATACACAGTGTAATAACCATTGTTCATTTCCTATCATCTTATTTTGAAATTCTGCACTTGATCTAAGCCAAAAGGCTGAGAAGCAATTGTTGTTCTGAAATTCTGTATCACTGTTTTTTTCTCTTTAAAATTAAAAAAGAAAAACAAACTTACTCTTCCACGTGCGTTGGGACCTGCAGGACTGGATCTGTGCAAAAGAACAAAGGCATCGTCAGACACACTTGAGAGCGCCCTCGGCCCTCGTTGTAAGCTACACCAACCCCGGAGGCCAACTTACAGGAGACAGTGTATGTCGGTGCACGTTAGGAAACACGCACAAATGCACACATACGAACTGTGATTATCGCCGAGATCACACTGAGAACTGCTGTCAGAAACTCCCATGTAACTTTGGGGATGAGCACAGAAGGAAGAACTGGCCGCGAGCCACAGTGGACCGGGGGTGACAGCGTCACTATCGGAACATCCAGGACTTCTAAATCCCACATCATTACCCTGCCGGATACCTGGAGGGTTACTAGATATCCCTGTTCAGAAATGTCAAACCGGCTTAAAGAACAGGTTCTCCCCTGGGTGGTAAACGGAGACGCACCCCTCAGGAGCCGCCTATCAGAGCACCCTGGAACTCCCAAGTGCTGCGTCCCTCTGATCCATTAACTGGAGCTCTACAAAATCTAGTTTTAAAATAATACAAAATGTAGAAAAAGATTTTATAGAAAGAAGTTCACAGGATCATAACAAAAGTCTTCACCAGTCAATACTGTGTTTAAATGATGGAAGATCCACTTGGTTAAAAAAAAAAAAAAAAAGAAGGCTTCTAAAAGGGCTGAAAAGTTTTCAGTCTTTATGCTGTTAGGTCCAGGAGAAAATATAACGTTATACAGACACTATTAACGCAGCTATGGGGGGAAGTCTTTTACAAACATAGAAGAAAACTAGATGAAGAGTTCAAAAATGCTCACTGTGTGTTACTTTCGTTGGCAGTATAAGCAACCCCCAACATATACCTTTTTCGTATTTCTTAAAATTTGTACAAGAGCAGGCATTGCTCTTTAAGTTAGGAGTAAGCTTTTGCCTCTAAGTCAATTTCACAGTCACAGCAGTTAGAAGTGGCTGAATTTCCCTCTCTAGATTCTCCTGGGCACACAGGAGGCTCCTGACTGGCTGGGTGGATGGTGGTGAGGTAAAGGGCGTGAGCGCCGGCACTGCGCTGTAACATCCCCAACCCGCAAGGCACGGACTGCGCAGTGAGGAGGTCCCGCCACAAATCAGAACCCACAGCTGCAGTCACGCTGCACACGGCTTCAGACTGGGGGCGGGGCAGCACACACTCCCACGGGACTTCGTGTGCAGGTCCAGCGGCTCTGCTCATGGTAACAAACAGCCGTCTGTCTGGTCCTCCTTACCACTTGAGATTCTCAGATGAAGGAAATCTTTCAAGCCTTAGCATGTACTGACACTAGCTTAACAGCCCAGGACTTACACAGAGACGCACTGCCCTCACAACAGAAGTACACACGACACGGAAGAGTAAATCATTATCTAGCCAAAAGCTCTGCAGGAAGGTCAGTCAGTGGAGCAGAGCCAGCAAGTCCACTTCTCAATCTTGTCTTCCACTATGCGCAGAACTTCCAATAATTAATATTTAAATTAGTAGCGCGACATGACACATGAACAGGGAGGACAAATCCACCTTTAGTTGTCAACAAACATTTTGGAGGCAGCAAAAGCAGACTGTGCAAACTGCTGTCAAAGAATCTGCCAAGCAGACGGACAGGAGTTTCTCTACCGACAGCTTGTGGTCTGTGGGCAGCAAGCGTTCACTAACCCAAAAACCCTTCAGCAAACAGGATGAACTTTCAGTCGGTAAGCGTACGTCTATCTTTCCCATTAATCACCTCTCGGTACACGCATGCACACAGACTGAGGCAAGAGACAGGAAACAAAGGCACACGACAGTCACTGGCTGCAACACACTAGTCAAGGTGCAATTAGGACCCCGGTACTCCAGTGCGGCCCTGAAGCCACACACGCTAGAAGAAGCAAGAATGGCTACTCCAGAGAGAGCAGGGCAGAACAAAAAGGCATCTTTTCAGTTTGCGTTAGCCACTCAAGGTAACACAGATAAAAAGGACACCGGCAAAGCCTTGGAATTCACCAGAAACAAAATAGAGACTGACACGATTTGAACTCCTGTTAAGAACCTGACCCCGCTGTAGAGTGTTTGCTCAGCCTCGTGGACTTGTTTTCAGGTGCAGGTTTTCCTGGTTTTCTATAGTTTATGCACCGGTCACCTGATTCTGAGGGACCCAGAACGGCCCTGCACCATAAGACACAGGACATCAGCAGCAACAGGGAAGGGTTCTCAGCACAAATACAGGTGTGCGAGAACCAGGCTGGTTAGTCTTCGGAGAAGATGAACCCCCGTGGAAGAGAACACAAGGCTCACCTTATTATTCACCAGCTACCCAATAAAACTGGATACCGAGATAAGCTTCCGCAAAGGTGTGGGCCAGGGAAAAACCCAACCACTAAGACCGCGCTCACAGAGCCAAGCAAACTGCTGCTTGTTTTCTGGGGTGTGATGATGACTTATTCTATAGATATTTTTCTTCTTTAGGAATCATCTGAATCCAGGATTTGCTTGAATATATTACAGAAAATAATTGTGTGGGAGGGACCAATAAAGTAAAAGGTGTTGGACTGTTAAAGATGGATGAACATCATTAGGGAATCATGTTACTATTCTTTGTACAGATGCTTGAAATCTTCCTTATTACTTACAAAAGGGACAAACACAAGTTTGAGGCCAGCCTGGGCAACTTAGCAAGACTCTGTCTAAAACAAATAAAAAGGGCTGGGAATGTACCTCTGTGGTAGAACATCACTGAGTTCAACAGCCAGAAAGAGACACACACACACATACACACACACACACACAAAGTTAAAGCCAAAGCCAGGGACTGTACCTGCATGTAATCCCAGCACCCTGGGAGGCTAAATCAGGAGGAGTAAAAGTCCGAACCCAGCCTGGGTAGGTTAGTGAGACCCTTCACAATAAAAAAATAAAAAAATTTTAAAGAGGTAGGAGATGCAGCTCAGGGTAAAAGCCCTGGGTTCACTCTCCAGTACCACACACACACAGAAGAAAGAAATAAGTTAAAAATAAACACCTTTGGAAAGCTAGCAAAATAAAAACAAAGCATCATGGGAAAATGTACAGTGGAGAGCAACAGGAAAAAAGTGTCGGTTTTTTCTTTAATAATGAGAATTGGTATCAGGCAAGATTCTTGCTTTTAAAAAAGCTTTCAGCCATGTCAGAAGAAACACTGAGTAAACCGTAAGACTGTAAACAAATACTCCCACGAAATAAGCCACTCTGTCTATACGGAGCCTGACAAAGATACACGCCAACCTCACCAAGCCAGTTTCGTTTCCAGAAAAAGCAGCAGGGAGGGTTTCTTGCTCAAGTGTAAAATGGGTGTTATTCAAGATAATTCTGAGGTTATCAGGCAGAGATATGGGAAAATATTGCTGAAATCAATGTTTGGTTTCCCAGGAGCAGTTCAGGAAAAAACCAATGTGCTCACTGCTGCCCGGGGAGGAGCGGCCCCGGCCTCAACTCCACTCCTCTGGTGACCGGTGTGGTCTGAGACAGGCAGCGCAGCCCCCATTCCCCCATCCCCCCACCCCTGCAGAAAACAACTTCTGGGGTGAGATCAGGTAACACCTACTGCTACTGTGTTATGCTAATGTAATAATCTTCCCTGTTAACCTCAGACTGAAACGATAAGACAGACGTTCACATTTTCCCTTTGTCCAAATTCATGAGGCTTAAAAAAGTTTGTGTGTTTTTGTTTTTTTGTGTTTTGTTTTGTTTTGTTTTGAGACAGGATCTCACTGTGTAGTCCAGGTTGGCCTCAAATTCGCAGGAATCCTGCCTCAGCCTTCCAAGTGCTGGGATTACCATGCCTGGCACAGAGGTTAAAATTTAGACATTTCTATCTCCTGAAGAAGTGAGTTTTTTTGTGGAGACAGGGTCTTGCTATGCAGTTCAGGCTGGCCTTGAACTTGCAGCAATCTTTCTGCCTCGGCCTCCTGAATGCTGGGAATATTGGTGTGCGCCACACCTGGCAAAAAGTGAGCTTTTTCTGTGCTGCTCACTCTAATACCTGGAGGGAATTTTCCAAGTTCTGCCCTGCAGCTGTTCTTTTCTCTCTCAGGAAGCACATCCACCTGAATCTAACCACAAGGGGAGTTCTAGGTCCCCACCTTAGGCTCAGTGCTTGCCCGTGTGCGGTCTGGGCTCACCCTAGCCAGCTCCATCTCCAGCCATCTAAATCTCGCTTGTTCTTCAGGCTCCGAACACCTTTCCTGCAGGAAATGTGAACGCACTGTCCGTTATGCTCGGTATGTGCTGATGACGTACTTCTCATGTTTCCCAAGAGACAGGTAGGTACTTCCTGGCATGCGGCTTCTCTGGTTCTCAAGTAACTGAGGGCTGGACTGAATTTCAAGCACTCTGGGAGCAAAACCCTTCATTTCGCTTACTGTGAAATATACACAGGAAAATGCAGAAAGCGCATGTGCAACTCCGCGAGTCACCAGAGGCGGAGCCCGGGTCCCGCCGCCCAGGCTGCTGCCCTCTCTCGCACGGGGCACACGCGGTCTGGAGAACAGGAGATCTTAGCGGAGTCAGCGCTGCACGGGGCACACAGTCGCCCGCACAAGCGTTTCACAGTGAAAAGGACACAGCGAAGCCTCGAGCACACAGCTAAGAACATCCACCCAAGCGTAGAAAGGTTTATTCATATTTTTTAAAAATTTAAATGACGCGGTACCTGCCTGGACGTGAAGAAGAGCAGTGGTGGAACTGCCCAGTGCTGGTCACGACTGGTGCTGGGGGTGCAAGGCTTTCACAATGCTATTGCTTTACTTTCCCGTATATACGAGAAGAACCTACTCCATCAAAGAGCGAAATAAAAGGCGGATAATAGGGAGGCAGGAAATAGAACTTCTGCAAAGGAGGGAACCAAAAGCTGGAGCGGCGAGGGAAGGCGCAGAGGAACGGGGGTAGAGGAAGAATTAAGACGTGCTGTACACGGTACCGACTCCCACAGTGAAGGCAATCACTACGGCGAACATGGACTAACAAAAAATGTGTAAGAATTAAAGTCGGCATCTTCAAAAAACAGCTACTCCAGAAAACCTTTTCTAACAGGCTGGAAAGAAAGGCTGTCCTTGCAGCTCCACCTGCAGGCGCCTCGGGAGGCCCGTCCTCCAGCTTCGCAGGGTACGCAGTTACGGGAAGGCCACTCTGCACAGCAGGCCACGCCGTGCAGGAGGGCCCCTGGAGGCCACGCAGGTGGCCCCAACCGGCCAGCCAGGCTGGGGGCAGAATGTGGGGTGACACCTCAGCCAAGCAGGGAACATCTCAGGTGAAGTCCACCCAAATGTATTCTGCTTTTCATTTTAGCTTATTAGTACATGCGCATACAGAGAAAGCTTACATAACACACCTTAATTCTTTGCTTAATCAACATTTAAGCAACTGTTTCAAGCAGGAGTTGAGGAACCCGCTCTCTGGACGTGGCTCAGGCAGACTCCTTCCGCGTGGGAAGAAATAAGAACCTTCTGATTACGGGAGCTGTGGGAATAGGCTGCTCACCCGACGGCAGCTCACGGAACCTTGAAGGGCCGTTCTCTTCTCTTCCTCAGATGAACAGTGATACCTGAGGAACACCCGCTTCTCCAGGGCATCTGATAGGCACTGGCTGCGCGGCCTCCTGCACGCGGGGCTCCCTTCCGACCCCCGATCTGACCTCACACGCAGTGTTTGAGAACCCGCTTCCCCTCTGACCGGAGACTTCTCCAGCATGACTAGGGCATCATGTTAGAAATCCTCCCAAAGGGCCCCTTTAGGTGTGCCTCTAGCAGCGATTTGAAGTATTTTCAGTTGTCCCTTTTAACCATTGTTAAAAGAGCAAGCGACCACGATGAAGTGCCAACTGCTCTGCCCTCCTTCGCTCCCTCCCTCCCTCCCTCTCTCTCTCAGGAGGCTCTCTCTCTCTCTCTCTCCCTCTCTCTCTCAGGAGGAGGGCAGCTCCCAACTACTGTGATTATCTGTTGAGGGTCACCACACACATCTCAAAAACAAGCGTCGGGCATCTCCCACTGGCTTGGCTCCCTGGTAAGAGCAGCGCGGGGCAAAGAGAGGAGTGTGCAGTTGGCTCATGAAGCAGTGAGCGATGAGCTGCTGAGCACGCGGCTGCGCACGGGCGCGCCTCGGTTCGGGCCGGGGCACACACGGCTCGGGGAAGGGAACCGTCAGGACCGCCGAGGGGCCGGCGATGCCCTGGTGGGAATAAGGACACAGGCCTGGCGGTGTGACGAGCTCCTGCTGAGCCGCAGCACAAACAAGCTGGAGAGCAGAGCCCTGAAGACTCTGGTGTGGCACGCGGGCCGCAGCCTCCGAACAGGCTCCTGAGCAAGGGCCGTGCGATGTGGCGCCTGACGGTAGGTTGGACAGGCGGGCGCCGAGGCACAAATGGAAGCGAAGGGGGAAGAGAGAATCGTACGGCCGGGACAAGGGCGACACAACTGCGAGTGAGCCAGGCCCGCACCAGCATGGGTGGAGAGGGGCCAGCAAAACCGCGTCTGGCCGGGTAGAGTAAAAGGAACGAGCGAAAACCCACGGAGATTTTGATCCTGCCTGACGGAGAGCAGTGAGACTACAAAGGCTCGGCCGGAACACGCTAAGATATACAACCAAACCGAAAACAATTTCCTCGAGAACGCGTTCAGGGTTCTACACTTGATCTTGGCCAGGAGGCCGAGAAGCGATGTGTCTAGCGCTCTCATACTATTTTCTTCTAAAGAATAAGTGGCAGAGACGAAGTCCTTCACCCTCCCTCAACTCAAAGCCTAAGACTTCCAAGTAGTTTTCACGCACTCATGACCCAACTGGAGAATATTTCTCCCTCCAAGGAGTAAGCCCTTGCTTAATCCAAGCCTTAAATTCCCGCTGAAGTTGTCAGGCTCGAACTGTAGGACGGAAAGTCTTACAGGGTGCTCGAAGCCCCGCTGCCACGTGGACAGCACTTCAGGGTTAATCCAAAGCTCCTCAGATCCTAACCCTCATCAGAACTGGGAACGCGTGTGGCAAATTTTCTTCAAGGGTGACCTCAGCAAGTGGCACACTGTCCATCTGACAAAGGTAACAAGCTGGAGACCCCAGGATACTCAGAAAACTGCCCCAACCTAGCCACACGCGCTCGTCCGCTTCACTCCGCACAAGTCCCCATGCCAAGGAGCGCACACAGTGAAGGTTCCAACAGATCGCAAAGAACTAGAGCCCGAAAGACCACCCGCGCAAGCGTCGCTCGGGTGTTGTAACCTCATGGGGTTCATTCCCGAGCAACGGGGTTTCATCAAACCACACAGACCCAAAAAGTACTGAAGCCACAGGCAAAAAGGTGCTTCACCCATTCCTCCCACAATCACAACTGTGTCCAATCCGTCTCACGGTGCTGCGGAGGACCCATGACAGCTGAACCCACGCCACCGTGAGTGGGGCTGTGCTGTGGGAGGAGCCCCCGGCGATGCAGGCTGGATACTGTGAAACACACTCCCGCCGTGAAAGAGGGAAGCCCACAGGGGGCAGGGAACAGAACGGACAGGAGCTTGCTCCCTCACGTCCTGAAGCTGCGGGCTGGACACACGGGGTACGCTAAACAGTATCTCCATGCTGGGAGACATTTAAAAGTAAAATCGAAAAGTGAAAATGAACATACATTTTATCTGAAAAGTATAATAAAAAAGAGAAAGAAAGGACCAAACACATTTTCAAGATGCTCAAAAGCAAGAACAGGCCTTTATCACACGCCTTCTAAAACTTCCTTTCAATCCTGCACAACAATGGAGAGAGAAGAAATACTCTCCCTGTGGCTGAGCAGGGGGACGGGAAGGTGGGTGATGCATTCCCTCCACCTACGAAGTCCTGAGAGCGGTGAGACCTACTAAAAAGTCACCACTTCCCACATCTCCCCCATTTCCCGTTCCCAGCCCGCTCCGCGGACAGAGCACTGACTCTCCTCCCACGCTGCCCGCAGGGCAGGTGGGGAAGCCACGTACAGAGCGCAAGAAAGGCTGCGCGCAACTCAGGACTAGAAACCGGAGCTGGAGACCACACTCTGACGGTTCGAGCAACGCACACGGCATCCCCAAGAGGCAAAGCCACGTTCCACCTGCCTCAGAACTCGAGAAGGACGCCCAGTCGGAAGGTGAGGGGACAGGTGCTGAGCGGCCGGCTGCCTGGAGGCCCCATCAGAGAAGCAGCAATCCAGGAGGAAGGCAGGTGAGGACCAGAACTCAAGAACCAGCACCAAGAGCTGCAAGAGGCACAACGAGCACCCCCAAACCCAGACAAGAAAGGGCCCAGCACGTAAGCCAAGGCCGCAGGTCTCTGAGGCGTGAAGGAGCCGGTGGTGGGAGGGTGGGTAGCCAGGGAAACGAGGCTGGAGGGCTGGGTGAGGGCGGACTAAGGGTCTCACCCGCAAGCTGACGAGCTCAGACCTGGCTGTGGGCCAGCGCTTCTCAAACGAGCTGTGGCGAAGAGGCAGGTGCTGCCGTGTCCACCACCACACGGGATGCCTACCTCCCCGTCTCTAGTCCTCTCCTTGTACACAGGTAACAGTGTCCGCACCGGGACAGGCAGCAGGCCCCAGTGGCGGTAGGGCCACTCTAGACAACACGAGAGTGTTTCCGAGTAGGTGCAGCGCGAGGCGGGGGCCTCGGTGGAGGGTGCGTCTGGGGGCAGCTCAGTGGGTGCACGGGAGGACTGCAGAGGGCAGGGATGGGGAAGCAGCAATGGCAAGCCGCAGGCTGCCGTTTTGGTACCTCGAGTCTGATTCAGACGCAGGAGGTACTTCCGGAATCTACACAACGGGATCCGGTGACCAACTAACTGCTGAGGGGAAAGCAGCAGAGCACCACTGTTTTCTAGACCGGCAGGACCCTATTAGCGTGGGCGGAAGCAAGGTACGCAGCACACACTTAGAAAGGGAATGCAGATGGGAGCAAGACTGCCTTCAAATCAAACAAGCAGTTTGCTCTCAGCCTTTCCTCCCGAAAAATCTCTAGCATTAACCACTCACAGGACACTCAGGAGTCTGGTTGGGAGAGTAGCCACGTTACATACTTAGCATATATTTATGGTTAGCAGAGAATTTTAGCCAGGTGTAATCCCAGCACTCAGGAGGCTGAAACAGGAGGATTACTGCCAGTTTGAGGTCAGCCTGGGCTACAGGGTGAGTTCAAAGCCAGCCTGAACTATATAGCGAGACCTTGTCTCAAAACAAAAGAATGGTTTTAAATTAAGACACAGTCCAAAATGCCCATCATTACTGGAAAGAGGATAGAAAGGCACGGAATAGGATTACTGAAGAATAACTGATAAGGGGCCGGGGATTTAGCCTAGAGGCACAGCGCCTGCCTGGCAAGCGCAAGGTCATGAGTTCAATCCCCAGTACCTCCCTCCCAAAAATACAAAATAATTTGATGAAGATTTGAGTGTTAAACATCAGCAAGAACTAGCATCTTATGGTGAACACAAAAAGCCCTAAGCCTCCCTACAAATATTCACAAAAGTCCTTTCGACTCCACCAGGCCAAAGTGAGTCTGATGAAGCTTACCTAAAACAAAACCTGAGCACCCCATCTTCCCTTTGCATCTGGTCTCCAATTACAGAAATGAAACATATTTAACCCTGTGCACTGGGGAAGTATCAGAGACAGAGGGTTGCTACAGTTACAAAACCAGGTTTACAGAGACTCTACCTAGAGTAAAATGTCGCATTTCATACTAGTTCCAGAAAACATATCAGACTCTTTCCCCACCAGGTATAATTTGTCACCATGGTCCGAAAAACCTCCCCTTGTGGGAGCAGCAACACACGTTCGGCTCAGGAACAAAAGCACCTGCCAAAACCACAGCGGAGGGGGGCGGGTGTGCGGGGCGTGGGGGCCTGCACAGTTTGTTAGCTCCTGAGAAAGAAAAGCCGACAGCCAGGAAATCATGAAATGGAGCCACAGACACGTACTCTGAAGAGCCCCAGGCTGATGTGCTATGGGTGGCCCACCTCCGGCCCAATACGCTGCCCCCTAAAAGGTGCCCTCGCTTCTGCGAGGTCTTCCTCAAAGGACCTTCCCTGTTACAACTGCACGCACAGGGGCTGGGGATTTAGCTCAGTGGCAAAGCGCCTGCCTGGTAAGCGCAAGGTCATGAGTTCGGTTCCTGGTACCGGAAACAAAACAAAACAAAACAAAACAAAAAACTGCACCCACAACACTGCCCAACGTGGTACTGTCCGCTCCCTCTCCCGTTCCATTTTTCCTCCACAGCTACCATCAACTTCCTTCTTGTCTGTTTCCTCCTCTAGAATGAAAGCTCTACAAGGCAGGGAGTTTGCCTGTTTTGTTTGCTTGGTGTATCCTCAGGGCCTAGAATATCTCTATAACCCAGCTACCTATTAATGCTTTAGAATAGCATTTTTTTTTGTTTGTTTTCATTTGTTTTGTTTAGATAGCGTCTTGTTGAGTTGCCCAGGCCAGTTTCGAACTTGCGATTCTCCTGCCTCAGCCTCCCAAAGTACTGGAATTATAGGCATGTGCCACCCTGTGCAGCTAGAATTTCAATTTTGAAATCTTTAGTTATAACCATAAGGTTAAAATCAAATTGCCACCTCAGAGTACCAGAGTACCAATAAATTTCTCCTTCTCTTTCTCTCTTTTAGCTTTCTAATTTTTTCAGTTTTTTTGAAATACTGGGGATTGAACCCAAGAAGCACTAAGCTATATTCCCAGCTTTTTTTTTTTTTAATTCTTTTGTTGTTGTTGTTGTTGTTTTGAGACAGGGTCTTCTATGTAGCCCAGGCTGGCCTGGAACTCATGGTGATTCTCCTGCCTCAGCTTCCCAAGTGCTAGGATTACAGACATGTGCTACCACGCCCAGCATTTTTACATTGGAACACGAAAACGTGGCCTGGAACTTGTGACCCTTTTGCCTGTCTCCTAAGTAACTGGGATTACAGGCATGCACCACCATGCCCAGCTTGCCTTTGCTCATCTTTGTATAGAAACAGAAATTGAAGCTATTGATAATTCAGGCCTGAATTTAACTTTTAAAAGCCAGTTTATTCCGGGCAAAGCAGTAAGATTTAGAACATGACTACTACTTAAAATGATTAGACCTTACTCAGATTTGTCTACTCTTCCTTTAAGTGTTGTCAGGGTTTGGGGGATGTAGCTCAGTGGTGCAGCGCCTGCCTGGTAAGTGTGAGGTCTTGAGTTCAAGTCCAGGTACCCCCCCCCCAAAAAAAAGTAAGTGTTGTTAAACTCCTCCTCCCTAATAAGTCAATCGAGTCTGCTCCTTCTGTCTCTGGCACATCTCTCATCCTTGCCACCCTTTCCCTTCCCCTGCCCCCCTTTTCAGATTATCTCTGCTATCTATCTCTACTCATTCCTATCTCTACTCGTTCCCCCAACACACACACACACACAAAGCAGAGCACTGGCCGATCACTTACCTGCTCCAGCACATTAATGGCTCTCGGCTTCCTACTCAATGAGTAAGGCTCGGTACACCCCGCGGGCCTCCCGCCTTCCCATGCCAAGGCATCTGCAAGCAAGCTCCTTCGGAATGTCCCCGCACCGAGCCCGCGGCCCCAGCTTACGTCCCACCCCACGGCTGGGGCCTCCCCTGCCCCTGAACGGGTGCAGCTCACAGCGCACCACCAGAACCTCTCCGGGGTAGTTACAGAACCCTGCTCTGCGCTGGGGTTCTGTGTGCTTGCGTCTTCTCCCCACTGGACCCGGACACCTTGGAGACAAGCTCTTCCTGTTTCTTCTTTGTATCTACACAGTATCTTTCCCTAAGGTTCTCTAAATACACATTAAATGAAAGGGAAAAGAAAAAAAAAGATGCAAATCCTCAGTTACAGGAGAGGACAAGCTGGTTTGTGTATCTGAGCAAGTAACAGCCCAGCCTGGACACAGCGTGCTGGGCACAGCCAGGCTACTTGAAGACCCGGAGAAGATGCAGTTACAACTGGGTGTGCAGAGAAAACCAGAGCAGAGTGCAGTGGCTCAGGGCAAACAGGGCCGGCCTGGAGACACTGAAAGGTTTTTTTTGTTTTTGTTTTTGTTTTTTCTCGGTTTTTTTCCTGTACAGGGAATCAAACTCACGACCTTGAGCTTGCCGGGCAGGTGCTGTGCCACTGAGCTAAATCCCCAGCCCCTGGAGACACTGAAAGTGACACCTGGGTTCTAAAGTTCAATGGCTGAAAGGTTTCTCAAGCCAAATGAGACTTGTTGATTGTCAACTTTGCACAAAATAGGGAATTCTGAAATTTAAAGTATTCCACTTTCATTTTAAAACCTTGAAGGTTTTGCGCATGGAAGATATACAGACGTTCTGAGAGCCTGCCAGTAGAGCTCCCGACCGAGAAGGCCGCTTGTTTTGACGGGGGAAGTCCTTGCCGATCCAGCAGGCCCCGATAGGTGACACAGGCAGCCTGCAGGGCCGTGGCTGCTCCGGCCTACGGATGGGGAGCAGGTGTGCCGCCGACGGGACAAGGTGAGGTGCGATCAGTATTTTTCCTCTAGAGTACTGTTTGAGAATGCTTTCTTAACAAAGGAAAACCACTCACTGTGTTCACAAAAATAAATAAGCCGCAGGGCAGTGACAAAGGGAACGTGCTGGTCAGACCCAAGCTAGGGTCAAATGAGAATTTTTACTGGACAGAATAACAGAAATGACAACAAAAGTTCCAAATCCCGAGATGCATGGCTTTGTCTCCTAAGATTACTTTGGAAATCAAATATGATTAATTTCCCAGACCAAGGCTTCACTCTGCAACTGCTACCATGAAAAAATATTGTAAGTCGGACAGCGAAGTTACATGAGAACACACGTAGTGCTTCACTCCCCTCACCACAATAACCCATAAACTGGTTAACTTGGACCGGTGTCAAATCTTACAGCCCACAGTTATTTCAGGCTCTATAAAAACACGTGAGTAATTTGAGGAGTTAAGAAGGCATGTTCTTGTAATTACATTACAAGATTCTAATCATTAGAACTTAACAGATCTAACGCAGCATGTCCTCATGAAGACCTACCAGTGGAAGGTACTCACAGAAAACCCTAGAGCTATTTAGTAGATTTTTTTTTTTCCGGTACCAGGAACCAAACTCAGGACCTTGCACTTGCTAAGCAGGCACGTGTACCGCTGAGCTGTACCCCTAGCTCCCCAGAGCTATTTAAACATGAAGTCTGGGCAGAAAGAAGCAAGCTTAAGACACAGGATGGGCTCAGTGGGAAAACACAATTCAGGCTGCAGACACATGCTTTGAGTAGAATGCCTCTTCCTCTCTTTATTCCAGGCACCTTTTATTTTATTAAATAACATAACCATTTTTCTTGCTCTGGAATATGTTTACTTGGAAGCAGCTACACAAATGCACACATCACCCAAGGCCCAAATCCCAATTACCTTCTTTTAAAGTCCACTTGATTGAGCCCGTCCGCTTGCTGACGGCATGCAAACTTCCGTCCAAGGTTGACACAAACAGCAAGGTTTCAGGCACAGTCACTGTGCTGCTGCTTGCCCAAATCTGCAACAAGATGTAGAAGAGTCCCGTGTGAATATGCTTCTTTACTTGAGCATGAACGACCACAGCCCGTCATCCTCAGAGTAATTCTTCATACAACTCCACCTGCCGGATGAAGAGCCTGAGCCTGGAGGGACGTACATCCCACATCCGGACGGCAGCTGAGTCAGGACCAGCCCAGGCCACCTCACTCCACCTAAGCACTGTCCTCCCTGCAGACAGGAAGGCCCGGTAAGCACTGGCACGCTGAAACAATCCACGGGCAGCTTCCGCTGACGCCGAGGGCGACGTTCTCCTCGGTCTTCCGACTCCCTGCTCTCAGGTCTAACTTCATCTCTAACACCGGTCATCTCACAAGACTCCATGATTTAAAAAAAAAAAAAAGAATGCTAACATCCACCCCTCAACATACATGCGTACTTTTGAGATTTTATAAAGAAGAATTAGGGAAAAAAATTAGAGGAGTAGGTTTAAAACAAAATAGGGAAAATAGCTTTTGCTAAAGAATTTATATGATAAAACATTAAGCTTCCACTAAAGACATGCTGTAACAGTAAATAAAAAGCATAACTCCAAACTATTTTTTAGAATCAAAACACAATTTAAATTAAAACATACCTTTTCTTGTCCAAATGATGAAAAACAAAACATTTTATAAAAATAGTCAAAGACTATAAAATTGTATTTCTCATCCATTGCTGTTTGCATTGAAAATTATACATTACCAGCTGGCACGGTATGCCTGTAATCCCAGCTTCTCAGGAAGCTGAGGCAAGAAGGTCCCAAGTTCAAAAGGGCAGAGGATGTAACCCAGTGCTCCTTTGGTTCAATCTCCTATACTTTAAAAAAGAATGTGCTTATACTTTTCGATCTTGACACTGTTTCTATCCCCTAAAGAAATAATCCTAGATACGGAGAAAGCTCTGGGCAATAATACTCATTACATCCTGTTCAAAAACAAAAAAGCAGAAAGAACCAACTCCCAATAATATCCAAAAGGCTAAAATCAATTAAGAGACATATGCTTGATGAAATATAACATAAGCATTAATACAGAACTTCGAAAAATTGCAATACAGAAAAACGCTTCTATATATTATCTGGTGAAAAATAAGAGTCCAAAGTGTGCTGCGCTGGACAGATTTCTGTCGGCCTGTCTGCCGGCTTTGCCCGCTCCCTCACCACACGGTTTCCATGGAGCAGCAGCGTGCATACGCACATGTGCTCGCGGTAGCTGCTAAGGTTTCCTAGGTAGGGCTACTGAGATCAGGCCTTCAACAAGGCCACCTTGCAATAAGGTGTTGTCTGCCTCTGCCGCTGTGCTGCCCAGCAAATGAGCTTGCTCCTGTGGGCGGGCTTTAGATTGAAAGCAGGTCAACACAATTTGCTTATACTGCAACAGTATGAATTTAGGCACAAATGCTTGCTTGCTTTATTATCTTTTTCACACAGGGTTTTGCTACGTAATTCAGGCTGGCCTTGAACTCACTTTGTAGCCCAGGCTGGCCCTGAACTCACGCAATCCTCCTGTCTCAGCCTCCCAAGTGCTGGGATTACAGGTATCTGCCACCATGCCCAGCATAAATGCTATTTTTAAAATACAGAAGTATGGCTGGCTTTTAATATTAAACACAAGATTGTGAAGGTTTACTTGTGCATGGCAGCCTGACCCCAGAATGATTGGTCACTCTTGTAAAGAAGGAGGATGAGGCTGGGGACATAGCTCAGCAGTACAGTGCCTGCCTAGGAAGTGTGAGGTCCAGAGTTCAATTCCCAGTACAAAAAAAAAAAAAGCCGATGATTGATGCCACTTAATCCCTTAAAAGGGAAGGCCCCACGACTCTCTCCAGGCAGCCTGAGGTGGCTGGTCCCTGCATTCGTTTTCCATGGGGGAGACCCACAGGAGAGACAGAAGGGGAGGGTGTTCACGCCAGTTCGAGTCTTGCTCATCCCATCTCTAGGGAGAAAGACCTGGAGGGAAGAGGTTCAGCCCTTACTCTGCCTAGGGCCGGGCCACACACCGTAAGGGGAGAAACAGCCGTAGACTTCGCCGTGGCCTGCTGGGCCTATTCTCTGTACAAAGCCCGCAAGCTGACCCAGAAGGGTCTGCTTTTTAGTCTAACTACGACCAGCAAACTCGTTTCAGGTCAGGAACCGGTGGACAGAAGCATCAAGCGTGGTGCCCTATGTGAGGATCCAAAACTCACCGACTGGGGAATCATTAAAATTATTTCAGCCCACAGGGTCCAGACGATGCTAAGCTCCATCTGGACCTGCTCACCTGGGGAGAGGAAGCCGCACAGCCCAAAGCACCCGGGCCTAAAATAAGATCACGGGGGCCGCAGCTCACTGAGAGATGCCGTCTCCCAGAGAGGGGCGGGTGTGCCCCAGGAGGGCGGGACCACGCTCAGGTGAGCAGTTCAGAGACGGAATAAACAAAGACAGCAGCTGTGTGCACACCCAGGGCCCGGGAAGTAGAAAGCCCCCTCCAGCTGTCAAACAGTTACCATAGCAATAATCACTTTATTTGACAGCTGCTAGGATCCACACAGGAACTGAGCTGGACTGGGGTGGCTGAAGTAGGAGGAAGTAAAACACGGGAGAGAGTGAGAACAGGCTGAGAGAGAGAAAGAACGACAAAGAGAAACACACAAGGAAGCCGAGCACACATGTGCCGCAAAGATCTGGAGGCAGTAAACAGCCCGGCTTCCCCGGCTCCTCCCCGCAGCGCAGAGGTCCCACACGGCCCGCACTAAACTCCCTCTCTGCTTAAGCTTGCTGGAAGTAGATTTCTGTCCCTCACAACCACAACAGTTTACACCCCCACGCAAATTTTTTTTTTTTAAAGCAGATAGGAAAAAGATGAAGAAAATATTGCAGAAGTGTAGCAGCTGCTTTTTTCTCTAGTTTTCTGAATTTTTAATAACACGGTCATGTAACCCACAAAGACTCTTTCACAAGCTAGAGCAGGGATGTACAAGCGAGCGGGTGGGAGAGAGGCTGGAATGTAAACGAGTTCCGGGGAGCACCTGAGCTTCAGGAGAAGCACTTTCCATTCATTCCAGGGCAATGGCAGCTGGACCGCCTTCGATCCCTAATACTCAGCAAGACAGACAAACGTTCAGAAACACAGACCTCTCCCAATCAGACTGTGTGCATCCAAAAGTGAAAGAATCTGTTGTTATCAAAGCCTACAATGCAACAATAACAAACTAAATGCCCCCAGGACATCTTACACGTTACGAATACTTACAAGGGAGACGACAGCCACCACTTTGCCCGAGCACCTGGCAAACCACAGGAAGAACAATTGCCTACGGTTGGCTGGTGACTCGAAATGAAATACTAATCACACAACGAATGTAGTCTTCTGGAAGTCTCAAGAGCACACGGTTTAGAGAAGTTGAACTCAGCACCTGAGAGCTCTGGCGGTTAATCACAAGGTCACAGTAACTCCCCAGCCCTCTCACAGGCCCGTTCTTCTCTCTGAAGGTTCTCGGCTGTTTCAAACCCGGGTGCCTGGGAAGCACAGTGTCTGAACAGTGTCACACTCTCACACGGCACATACATGTCACCCATTTCTAGCTTTCCCACCCGCACTTCTGAGGCACAAATGCCTGCCTTCAAGTACAGCTGCTGCAACTAACATGAATTAGATATGCTTCTAGACGGCTTTTATGGTACTGAGCGCAGCTAAGAACTACTCTTCCTGGCCATCAAAAAGCACTGCTTCACAACAGTGAATGTGCTCATCGCCTCTGCCCCGCCGCTTCCATCTCCGGCACTCACTCCTCTCTACGACAGACGAAGCAGCAACAGGCCCTGCAGCTACTCACATCGGTCTCCAGAGAGTGCGAACATGGGAAGAAAAAGCCAGTTCTGCAGACCTGCTCCACACTGACCATCTGAAAGGTGACTCACGTTTAAAACTACTGGAATACATTCTCCAGGCTGTGACGAGGCCTTCTAGGAAGCAGTCCACAGTAACACTCCAGAGGCTGAGAAGGACCGGGTGAGCTAGCTGGTCCCCACGGACGTCAGATTCTGCCCACACAGTCTCTCCACGCCAGCTGAGTAGAGAGCATCTGAGAAGCGCCCGCCCTGAGGACGGAGTGGCCCGGCTGCACACTGCGGAGGATGTGGGGAAACCAGCCCAGTTCACGTAGCGGGATTTGGTGCAGGCAGAGCCCTCAGTACAGCCCCGCTCAGAGAGAATCTGATTTGACTTTCGGGGCTGGGGATTTAGCTCAGCGGCACAGCGCCTGCCTGGCAAGTGCAAGGTCGTGAGTTCGATTCCTGGTACTGGAAAAAAACTAAACCAAAAAAGAATCAAACTACAGGTCTGATTTGACTTTCAAGACAGGATTTCACCATGTAGTTCAGGCCGGCCTTGAACTCACCATGCAGTCCAGGCGCTCCTCTTGCCTCAGCCGCCCGCCCGAGTGCTGGGATCACGCGGAGTGTCACCAAGTCTGGCTCGGACAGGATTTTAACAAGTCTCTCCCCATGAAAACAAATGCAAGATCAGGACGGGGTTGAGCTGCCCGCTGTTCTGATTATAAAATGCTCCACAAAGTCTGGCAGCTTCACCTCTCACAAAAGGCACCGTCCACACTACGTTTGCTACAGAGACACGGGCGTTACCCGTCTCACTTACCAACTGTTTTAGCAGAGATGAGTAACAGTCACCAACAATTTAATTATTCTCCATACTCTGAACTCTGCTGATCATTGGCTGCTCTTTCATTAATCAACTCCTCGTGTTTCTAGTAAGAAAAAATCTTTTCTAAAATACCCCCTGAAATAACTTTGTTTAGAAAAAGTCTTCGGTGAAGGGAATTACGGAATGAGGGGCACAGACACGAAATGACACGGAGAGAAAGCCTTTCAGCGTGCACGCCGGTATTCGGGACTGCTCAGGCAAGGCGGCGATGGCTGGCCAGCGGCTGGAGGACAGCCAGCAGGGGCCTGGCTCTGGGGTCACATCTACCCTCACACTCAGCCCCCATGCAGTCAGCACAGCGGGAGGCACCCTGCCACCTCCCCAGCCTCGGGACGCAGAACACAGGGCGGCTGAACGCTCTCAGCAAGGGTTTCAGAAGTGCTGCAGTTCGTAAATTTCAGACACACGTTCAGAAACTCCTTCCAGGTGAGCTGATGACCTAGTAACGAAGGTCAGGAACAAGGTTAATGACACTGGCACACACCTCCCTTCCCCAAGTCAGCAGGAAGAGGCGGCACCACGCGCACCATCCCTCACACAGCTTTGCGGACTGATCTACACTCCATGAGGACTGCTGTCTCTGCTCTACCTGCAAACCCTCTCAGAAAAGAGGTGCCCCACCGTGAACAACAGAGCCCTAACCCTTTCAGGCGGCATGCAAACTGTTCAAGTCCAGCATCTCCAAATTCACACGGCAACAGTGACACTACTTCAGTAGGGTAAGTACGGAGTTAAGTCCAGTCTGAGTCTTCTCCCTTCCCATTCCCACCCAGTGGACTATCACGTGTTTTTCTTCTGGTTTTTTTAGACAGGGTCTATGTAGCCCTGCCTGGCCTCGAACTCATGTGATCCTCCTGCCTCAGCCTCTCAAGTGCTGGGATTACAGGTGTGTGCCACCACGTCCAGCTCAGACTATAGTATTTGTAATATTAGAATCTAATACTTTGGTTTTTTCTATGTGTACTTCTGTGTGGTTGTTCTAACTAATATTCCTGTATGCTCACTGAATTACTGTATATTGCATAATCTTAACTTTTATCTTATTTAAGGTTAAGAAGTTTAATTTGGTTCGGAAGGTGGAGGCAGGAGGATCGCCACGAGTTCAAGGCCAGCCTGTGCTACATAGCAAGACCCTGGAAAGAAAGAGTGAGGGAAGGGGGAGGGAGAGGGGGAAGAGGAAGAGGTGGGAGAAGAAGGAAAAAAGAAAGAAAAGAGAAAAAGAAAGAATGAAAGAAACAAAGAGAAAAAGGAAGAAAGAAAGAAAGGGAAATTTTATTCAAGGTTAAGAAAACCATTCCTTCGAATTACAGATATAGTATTTGTTTAACACTAGCAAGAATACTGGTATGTGTCCAAAAGAATACCATGATACAATCCACGTGTACCTAGACTAACGGACCCAACAGCTTGTCATCAACCAGGCCGCCTTTTGCAGTGAAGGGGCTCCTTGCTGGGGCTCAGCCCACCAACCGGCTGGCCGTAGAGGCAAAGCGAAGGCAAACTGACTTAAGTACTCATTTCGGCTGGCTAATGAACATACCTCCCAGCATGAGGGGTGAGACGTGAAACAGCTAGGTAAGAGGGCAGGATTATGCAAGGAAGATTTCCAAGGCATTGGCTGCACTGCCCAGTTAGACCATGGGAAATCTTGAGAACAGTTAAAGCTGCACATCACCAAGTACAGAATAATAAATTTCAAGTGGGGAAGAATGTGCTGGAGAATCAGAGCTTATAATTATTACCCACAGCAATAATGCCGGCAGGCGGGACGGGCGTCCTTCACCGAGAGACGCGTCTATGCCAAAGGACCCACAAGGGGAGGCCAGGTAAGACTGAGGGGGTACAGCGTGGACGTGCAGGGGGAGTGGTGTCCAACGAGTAACAGAGCGGGGGTTAGCAACAGACAACGGCAAGCTGATTGGAGTGTTCTGCTGGTTCTGACTACTAAAACCCACAGGACAGATCAGCTCATTTTAAGAAATATCAGAATCATACTTCCTGGTGTGCCAAACAAGGCTCCAGTCCAAAGCTGGGCATGGTGGTGCACGCCGGTAATCCCAGCTCTCAGGAGGCTGAGGCAGGAGTTCGAGGCCAGGGTAGACTACACAGTGAGTTCAAGGCCAACCTGAACTATACAGAAAGACTCTGTCTCAAAACAAAAACAGAAGCAGTCCTATAGGGCTTTTCTCACAATAAATAATACCTATGCAGTAATGTCACTCCAGCAGTAGTACAGTAAGTCCCCAATTTACCAACACGCAAGTTGCAAACTTTCTCAGGTGTGTTACGTAAAACTCACTTTGCTTATGAGTAAATCCGATTTACGAACAGTTCTGGAATGGAATTCATCCGTAAGTCAGGGACTTACTGTATTCTTTAACAGACTGTTTGTGGCCACTAAATGACATTCAGAAAAAGGATGTCTGTCTACGATTCTATTTGCAATAACATTACCTACTTCGGACTCTAAACAATGCCTGGCTATTGGTGGTTCTGGTTGCTTTACAAAAGGACACAGCATAGTACCAGCATTCTAATGTCATTTGATCACAGTTGAAGACTGTGCCTATGACAGCCAAAAAAACTACCAAGAGTTCGCCAAGGCAGCATCAAACTGAAACTGGCACTTTTAGACATGTTGCATGTAGCTCTCTCAGTGGTAAAGAAAGCTCGCGTGGCCCACAGGAGCAAAATCCTCACACTGATCGGGACAGTGGGTTAAACTCTGAGAGGTAAAACTCCTACCTTTGGAGGTATCTTTTATGCATGTATATGTGTTCCTGGGGGTTTGAACCCAGGGCTTCGCATATGTGAGGCAAATGCTCTACCACTGAGCTATGTCCCAAGCCCTTTTAACATCTGTTTTCAGGTCAGGGTCTTGCTAAATTGTCCAGGGTGTCCTTGAACTTGTGATTCTCCTGTCTCAGCCTCCCAAGTGACTGGGGTTGCAGGCAAGTGTCACAGGGCCCAGATTAAAAGCATCTTAAAGCCGGGCGTGGTGGTGCATGCCTGTAATAATCCCAGCACTCGGGAGGCTCAAGCAGGAGGACTGCTGTGCGTTCAAGACCCTCCTGGGCTAAATATGAGTTCAAACCCAGCCTGAACTGCATAGTGAAACCCTGTCTCAAAAAGGTAAAAAAGTAAATAAATAAAAAATCTTAAAGTAAAGGTCTGATTAGACAAATATAAAAAAGATTTTTATTCCAATCAAATTCTGATCCAACCCCCACCTCATTTATACTTCTGACCCAATTGCAAAATACTCATATAAATATGGAGACTTCCATAAAGCTGCATGTACCCAATGACATAGAAACCTCACTGCTTTTGTCTCCTGTACATTGAACTGGAATGAAGATTAAGAACAGACTTAGAACACTGGTGATAGTAAGACTTTTCTAGTTTGACTGTGTCAAGGATTTAAGACTAACCTCGAAATTGTTCCAAATTCTGTTCTACTTTGTTGACCCATGTGCAGGTCAACAATAATCCATCAACCATACAGTTCCTTCTAACCAGTCTATCAGTTAATGTTTCCTGATAATACGTCAATAAAAGTAACCATGAAATTTGCTTTGGAGGGGAGTCAAGTATTGCTGGGATGCAGTAAAGGGCAAGGCCTAACTGAACAGTGCCATGTGGTTTCCAAACTAAGCTGCTGAGAGTTAAATACTACTGTGGCAATTCTGGGGTATGGTGTAATTAACCACCACCCGAGACAGTTAGAATTCTTCAGTTCAGGCTATTCCTCTTCTTTAATGATCTGCCGAAAGGTACTTCATAAGCCTGCTTCATTCTTGAGCACAAAGCCACGCTAATTTCATAAGAGGTTCATGTATTTCCCCTAAACTGGGTTTGGGCCGTAGGCTAAATGTCTGTGTATCGGCTATACTTCTGTTTGTCTTCATGGACCCTCTGCCACCATGGGAGGAAGAAATACCGGTGGAAGTAAAGGTGCTCTGGGAAGCCCTTTAGCACACCACAGGTGCTCGCTTCCGCAGCACGTATACACAGCACACCACAATCAAGAAACAAGCCCTGGCTGGGTGTGGTGGTGCACACCTGTAATCCCAGCACTTGAGAGACTGAGGCAGGAAGATCACCAGGAGTTTGAGCCCAGCCTGGGCTACACAGTGAGTTTATGCCCAACCTGAACTGCATAGCAAGACCCTGTCTCAAAAAAAGAGAGAAAGAAAGAAAAAAAAAAAGAGAAAGGAAGAAAAAAAGAGAAAGAAAAGAAACGAAAATCCAAGCCAAGTCAAGCCAAGCCAAGCCCTAGGGTGGTATCAAAACCCTAAGGTTTCTGAGAATCCTTGGGGAGCTAGGCCAAATCCTGCATTTTCTAGCCATGAAAACTAAAACCCAAGGTTACACAATCATCTAATGACTTAGCTTCAGAACGCAGGTACTGCCAATATTTTTTGTTGTCTTTGCTAAAGGGAAATAACCACGATTTAGATTTAGTGACAGTCAAGCCAGGCAAATGAGCGCCTATCTACCATCCCAGAACTCTAAGAGGCTGAGGCAGAAGGACGCAAGTTCAAGCTCTGCCTAAGCAACTCAGTGAGACCTTGTCTCCAAATAAATAAATAAAAAGGGCTGGGGATGTAGCTCAGTGTAAAGGCCCTAGGTTCAATCCACAGGACCAAAAACAAAACCAACAAAAAAAAAACCAGAATCTAATGACAAGAAAACTACTAGCCTCACCTTGATGAAGAAATAAACTGAACTAAGACAGGTCTGACTTCAGCTGTTCACCAGCCTTACAAAAAAGCCGGTCTTCATCCATTTGAGTATGGATACTCATGTGTAGTTCAATTTATCGTGAAGAAGCCCTCATGTGGAAACCCCAAGAAAAAAGAAAGTAAGTCTCAGAGATACCAAACGTTTCAGTCCTGATAACAGCAACGAATCCGGAACTGTCAGTTTTGCTCTGCACACAAGGTTAAGAGACTTCTTTGGGTGGGGAGCAGGGTAAGTGGACAGGGAAGGCATCAGGTAGAAAATGGATTAAGTACTCTAGCTCAATTAAAATTATCTACCAACAACTGTATTTATGACATAATTGCCACTTACACTTACCAGATGTTGCCAAGTTTTATGATGAAAGTTAAACACGAAATACAGCTCTGTTTGAGACAGCTGGCCAGACTGACTTCACAGTCAGAACCCTCATTGTTCGACTCAGCCGCGAGGATTATCTACTCCACTAACCAAGTCCGCCATGCCGCCGTCCTCTCTCCAATCAGCCAGATAGTTATTTAAGCCCACGTGACCACGCACAACACGGATCAAACAGCGGGACCGCTTACCGCTCCGGGGAGGTGTAATTTTCGAGATGAAAAGAGCCGAAGAGAACACCTTACCCAACCCTTTCATTTCACAGTGGAGAAAAATCAAGGCCCAGAGAGGCGGAGTGACTTGTCCACGGCAGCACAGACAGCCAAGCGGAGACACAGGGCCAGTTCCAGGTCTCTCCCTCCCACTCTGGTCCTGTGCTTGTCGCACCACACTGTAATTCTGCTACTTTAAACCATGGTTCTCTGAGAACCATAAGCTTACATTATTTCAGGCCTCAAGCTCCCCTTGGCATCCTGCTGGGAGAGATGAAGATCGGTCCTCCGCTGCTGAAGCGAGGGTTGGACCTTGTGGATGAGACCAAATGTGATTTGTAGATCCTCTAACAACACCCAATATACCAAACAGAACTGCAAATTATACAGGGTGGGGTCTTTCAAAATGTTCTAGAAGAACACTCAGGGGCTCTCACTGTAGATCTAGGTGCGTGGGAACAATACCACGAAAAGCCCAAAGTCTTAACCACCATGAAAATGTACCCAGCTCAGATTTTGATTATTTCTTAACTGACATATAAAAATTGCATATCCTTACAGTGCATAACGTGAGGTTCTGATGTATACATACATTGTAGAGTGGCTAAATCAAACTAACAAATCTACTGCCTGCATATGTGTTTTTTGTGTGTGTAGGGAAAATACTTAAAATCTATTATTTCAGCAACTTTCACGTATACAATGTATTGGGGTTTTTTTGTTTTGTTTTTTTCCGGTACCGGGAATCGAACTCAAGACCTCGCGCTTGCCAGGCAAGCACTGTGCCGCTGAGCTAAATCCCCAGCCCTACAATGTATTGTTATTAACTACAATTACCAGGTTGTACAATGCAGCTCCTCAACAGCCAGTGTCTAATGGTCTAAAAAGATGCTCTTTCATGAAGGATGATGACGATGATGATGCAGCCACTGCCAAGTGCCTCGATGAAGCCAGCCATTCTTTTAATGTCAGTGCCACGGAAACACACGCTGTTGATTAGCATGCCACAACGCCTTTGAACAGCAGGGACCATTTTAATAGCCAGTTACAAACTGACGAGCCTCATGAAGTAAGGTATAGTTTATTCAACCTGGCCTTTAACTATGTAGCCCAGGTTGACCTTGAACTCACATCGATCTTCCTGCCTCAGCCTCCTGAGCTCATGGGCCACCACACCCAGCTATTTCTACTTCCCGGGCTCACATATTTGGGCAGAGATAGGAAAGCATAAGGAACTGCTTAGAAGACTGCACTGACAAAACCGAGTCTAGCATCGCAGCTGTAAATGGAGGTTTGAGAAGATGCCCGCCAAGAGGATCTGGCCGGCATCCTACACCGCGGCTCTCTCCAGCTTTTCAAGTGGTTGGCAGGAAACAGAACCAGGACAGAATTACCAGTGATGAGATAGCCAGCCTTTGGGTCCAAGGACGGAGCATTTCCAGACATCAAGGAACAGAACCCACTCCTGAAAAAGGACAAACGGCTTGCCAGGGCCGGCTGGGCAGGGGACGTACTTTTACAGGACATACTCTGCTGCCAATGCCGCGTACTTCCCCAGGAACCTCTCTTCCTAATGTCACCATCCTGGTCAGGCTCCCTCTACTGTGGAGTCACCCAGCCTCCCTGCCAACTCCGCGGGGTCCACAGAGTGGATTACATGGGCATCTGGGCCATGGCTAAACTTCCAAATTTGTGTTTTCTTTTGAAAACTGAGGAATAGCAACATCTCTCTAAAAGCTATGTGCACAAAATAAGTACTAAGAATTCCAAAAGCAAGAGTTGCATAAATAGCAAAGAGGATCACGTAATAGAAGAAATCAGTGGCAGCCAAGGATATCATCAGAAAGCAAACACTGCTCAAAAACCTGACTATCCACTCTGTCTCCACTCTCCACTGCTTCCCACCCACATCCCTCTCTCCCCGCCCACTGCGGCGGACGCGGTCCTGGAATGAATGCTGGCACTGTGGAGCTCTTAGAAGGTGCACAACAGCCCGTGCTGACAAAGACAAAAGGACAAGCTGCAATGATAAAGGAAGGTTAAAATATGTTTGTTTTGTAGTGTTTAAAAAGGAGGGGCCAGGCATGGTGGCGTATGGCTGTAATCCCAGCACTCGGAAAGCTGAAGTAGAAAATCGGAGGCCAGCCTGGGCTACACAGTGAGTTCAAGGCCAGCCTGAACTACGTGGTGAGACCCTGTCTCAAAAGAAAAGAGAGAGAGAGAGAGAGAGAGACAGAGACAGAGACAGAGACACAGAAACACAGAGACAGAGATAGAGACAGAGAGAGAGACAAAGAGAGAAAGAAGAGTATATAACTACTAAAAAGATTTTTTTCAAATGTTACTACATTTTAAATTCTAGGATTGTATTTCAATCATCTGGAAACTTACATAGTACACCATTTTCTGATGATACTGAAAAACTCAAAGGACACTGGTTAAGTCCAATGCGGTGCCTGGGCAGTAGGACATGGTTGTTAAAGGCCTGTTTCTGGTTTTGGACCACCTTGGGCAGGTACTGACCAGTATGTGCCTTGATTTTCTCACCCATGAAATGGAGATAATAAAATCGACTTAAAAGATTTGTCGGGAAATTTAAATGAATCAATATACAAAAAGCTCTTAGAATAATAGTGCGTTCTACACAGAAAGCACTACATCAGTGTCAGTTATTACAATTAAATCAAGAACTGCGTGAGGATTTCCCACTTCTGGTGATTCCTTGGACTGAGGTCTGAAGCAATGATGGAGATCTCAGGCGTGTTAGGAGAGCTCCTCACACTTTTCGAGGTGACCCGTGTTCATCTGTACACAAGGGGGTTCCTGGTCAGAATGAACTGACTGCCTCTGGAGAATAAGCTGCAACTCCAGCCCAGTGAGCTCCCTCGGGGCCACGGCTGCCCTGTCTCTGTCACACAGCTTGACTTCTTTGACTTCAGTTATCTTCTAATTTTCTGGGGCGGCAGGGTTCGTGGACAATTAGGTATTTTTGCTGACACTTCAATCACATACGATTCAGTGCAGTTAGATTTTACTGTCCACATCCCCGGAACATGCCACATCCACAAACGGTCTCTAGTTAGCTTAGCGAAGAAGAGACAGACGAAAAGAAGAAAGGAGAGGGACAGGAGCTGTAAATGCAAAAGGGAAGTGAGAGAGATGTGCTCGTTGTCAGGTGAAACGGAATACCCAGGAATCCACCCAGGAGTGTCATCTCGGGGCAGCTGCCCTTGTTAGACCATAAAAATTTTACTTCTTCCTATTATGTACAGGAATTATGCTATAAATTCGAGACCACGAAGTGACGTTACCAACCCTGGTGATCAGGGTACTTAAAAGACTTCACTGCTTCTCAGATGCTGGACAAACGCCTCTCGGGATCATCTTTTGACTGTTTTCAACATGATCTTTTAAAATGAAAAACTTGCTATTCTATCTATATTTAGGAAGTCTTTGGGTGGGAAAAGGGGTTCTCCAGATTTTTAATTTGTCAATAAAGCAATTTTAAAGAAATAAAGTTTTGCAATTCTTAAAAAAAAAAGCTACATGAAACACCACCGTCTAATCATGACAAGAGAAATCAGTTCCTGCCTTCACAGAGCGTATCATCTAACAGCTGACCACGGCAGCCAAATGAGCGCACACAGAATGACGAGCTGCTGTAAGTGCTGTGAAGGAGATACAGAGAGAGCCACGGGAGCTTAACAGAGATGAACTGAGCTGACCTTCGGATGGTTTGGGGGCAGAGAGGGATGTACAAAGAAATCTTCCGGAAGGAGTAACATTCAAGTTAAGGTCTCCAGGAAGGGGGAGGAAAGGCCGCATTTCCCCGGCCTGATGAACAGTCTGTGCAAAGGCCCTGAGACAAGGTAATTTCCTGTGCTAAGGACCTACAGCATCAGCGTCACTAGAGAGAAAAGGAGAGGGAGGAATGGGGCCAGCAGGACTGAGGCCGGAGGCAAAAGCCCAGGTGTACATTAACACAGACTGGGTCCTTACAGGCCTCATGTGATGACACAAAGAGCAGGAAGTGCTGCTCAGGACATTACAGAGCAGACCTGGGAAGAGAAATCCCGAAGTGCTCAATACACCAACCACACAGAGACCTGAGGGCACACCCCAGCTGAGGCCTCCCTGAAGCTCTAATCTGCACTGACAACAGACTAATGCTGCTGAGCTGACTGACAGCTGACTACAAGGCTACACGCCGAAATTTCTTGAGAAAGTCCAACTGTGGGCTTTCGGACAAACACCAGCGCAAGGTCTCTTGCTCTGCACAGCCCCTCATCTTCGGGCCTCCTCAGCCTTGCATGGGGTCAGGTTTCATCTGAAGGCCAAGACGTTAAATCTGCCCGTCTCCTCCTCACCTCCCAGGTGCTACAGCCCCGTCAGGCCTGCAGTGGCTCTCGGGCAGCGCTGGAGAACGGCCGGTCCGCGCGCCGCCGCTCTAAAAGCTTCATCGCGGCCGCGCGAGGGCTCTGGTCCCTGTGACCACGATAGGCAAAACCCAGGGTGTCGGACCCGACAGCACTGGGTTAGTCACTGAATGATGATCTTGGTTACTCAAGCAGGCTGACGAGGACTTGGAGGGTTATCAGTCTCCTCCTACCATCCCTGCTTTGTTTGTCTTCCTGTTGGCTGTCTCTTTGACTCTTATTTGCTAGTTCACGTCTTTCAACCCCACCCCGGATCGGACTCTCCTTTATGCTACATATGTACAGAAAGAAGGGTCCTGTTACAGAGAACGCACGGAAGTTCCCAGGCCGATACAACTCCCGCGTTCAAGGAACAGCCCACCCAGCCAGGAACAGCGCGAGACCCCATGTTCCGTGGCTGTGCCTCCGACAGCGGACTTGGCAATGCCTCCAAGGTCTACCTGCAGCCGTCTCTAAGCCTCCTCCCTTGCCAGCCTAACCTGTCCCATAGGCTCCAAAACCTCCTGATTATGCTCTGGAAATTCCAAGGGAAGAAACCCATGTTCTTCGGATACTCCCATGAGGCTGGTGCGTGTAACACAGGAAAGCTGAAAGGGGGAGGCGCGGCACGCACGCGTGCTCTGGTGTGCACTGGGCAGGCCATTCATTTCCCCAGGTATCAGTTTCTGATTCCATGAAGGAAGAAGACGAGCGGAAGACGTTTAGCTCTGCAGCACAACCCTCGTGACTTACCTGCCCTTCATCCTCCTTTTGCTCGGTGTAGATCCTTCCAGCCCAAGCAATAGAACACGTCCCCGAATCCACACAAACCCCGCTGCCTTTCAACACCGTCATTCCTAATCCTCATCCTGCAACATCCCAGAGACTTCATGTTTCTCAAAATACCGCAATATACGTGTTAGTTACAACCTGATTCACAGTAAGGTTCAGGACGAGGCAAAGAAACATCATAAAAACCAACTAACATTATGTGGGACTGCCGGGTACGTACATGCTACAGACTAAACCACCCAGTAAACTGAAGGGAGATCCCTGTTCTGCAATCACAAGTCGGGTAAGTGACTGACCCTAACCAGGCAACAAAAGCCCCAGAGGTTTCCAAGTACTGAACCATCACATCCACAGGACTTGGAGCTGGTCTGAGAAGCAACTGTGGCTTGGTGCCTGCTGAGTGAGTGCAAAGAAATACAGACAAATTCAACCTCAGTGTGTAAAGGGAACTGTTTTCTTTTTTGCAAAACCAGACCACAGTAAGCAGAAAACGAACCCTAACCGAACGACAGGATAAGATCCCTGTATTGTTCAGAGCAACTACTGTCGTGTCTTTGAGATCAGAGGTTCTCCAAATCTGGTTTTACAACTTTCCGACAGTATTCCAATTCATCTGAGATGTTACAAATACGTCTACAATTGATGAAACCATTTGTTGAATGTAAAACACACACACACACACACACACACACGCACACACACGCACGCACGCCTGCACGCCCCGCACATGCATATTTGGGAGCAGAGCCATCACATAAAGCGAGGAATAGCTGGCTCTGTTCCCTGAGTTGTGGGGGTTTCTGAGGTTTTCCTGACAAACATTTAAACATTTTCTTGTCAGGTTATCACTAAAAATCAACAACGGTCACACTCAGTGCCTCATATTTGCTCAAGATTTTCAGACATACCTGAGAGTTGTTGACCGCAGTCCTCCAAAGATTAAAAGAGAAACGAAGCAGAGTTGTTGACCGCAGTCCTCCAAAGATTAAAAGAGAAACGAAGCAGAGCACAGACCTGCACGTTAACCGCAATACCAGGCGACACGATGCCGCCTGGAGCGCAGGAAAAGCGCTATCCAGGACAGCACAGGAGCGCAGGAAGGGCCCACGCCCCCCCGGGCCCAGAGACAGCCACACCCGACGAAGCCGCCCCCGCTGACCAGGAGCTCACCAGGCCCGCTCTCTCTTGCTCTGTTGTCCTTTCCTTGTTTCAGAATTTTCTCACATTCTACATAGTTTATGCACACTATTCACTGTGCTATTGCTTCCTGCCTGTCTCCACCAAGTAGATGTAAGTTCCACGAGGAGAAGGCGATCACTGCTTCGTTCATTAATGTATGCAAGTGCTTGGCAAACCGTATCATACGTACTTTTACAAAACTGGTGAGTGGACAAATAGACAGAGGGAATAAAGAGACAGAATTCACTGTATTCGAGAGCTCGGAAACCAGAAGCTCGAAGCAAAGCAGGTCTGCAGTCTCCCACCTCCCAGGTGAGAATGTGACACTGTACGGAAAGGACGTGGCTGAGGAGCTGGTCCCTTCCACTTAAATGGTGTTCCTAATTTGGGGGCACATTTACAAACAGGTCCACGGAGCAGATTTTTCCAGTTCCACTGCCTTGCTTTACAGATGAAGAAATGGGGTAGGGGCTAACTCACCTGTCCAGTCTCACAGCTACCCAGTATCAGAGGAAGAATGTACTGCCATCAGATGGGGCAAATGTGCATGGAAGCGAGACTGTGCCTACACACTACGTTTCCAAGCTGCTCAGCCCACCAGCTACGCCGGCCTAGCCGCTCAAGCAGTTCAGAACTGGCGCTGCCAGTGAGAAGTGCCTTGCAGCAAGAAGTTCAAGCAGAAACAGCCCCGACGCTGGGGTCCACACAGCTCCCTCAGTGCAGAAGCGCAGCCCCACTCCAAAGGTGTCTGCGAAGAGCAGCCTCCAATTCTACTAATGTCTGTCAGGCTGGTTCCACTGGAGCTTCACACTCGGTCCGCCCGGCCAGTGTGGTACGGAGAAGTGCATCTCCCCTGGATGCAAACCACCAAATTGGATTTTTGTGAGTAGCAACAGAGCTCCACGCACTCCACCTGGTCATGCCCCACATTCAACAGTCAGGCCTTTCAATCTGCACCTGCTGCCGAAACTCTTTGGGGCCCATCTCAGGCTACGAGGCTGATCAAAGAACCCAGCTATCAGCTCTTCCAGGAAAAGAGAAGGGATGCCACCAACTCCCCCTCCTACCATTTGCTTCCAACACACACGGCCACCCTGATAGGAGAGTCCTTTAAAAACAATTTTGACTGACGCACAGTTGTAGGTGTTTATGTAAACAGTGTTACTCTGATACACGCACACAGTGTATGGAGCAAGATAGTTACCGTACATAGCACCCCAAACATCTATCATTTCTCTCTGTTTGGAACACTCAAAACCCTTTCTAGTTATTTTTGAAATCTACAGTGAACTGCCGATAACCGCGGTCACCTACAGAGTCTCCCCGCCTGTCTGTCCGCGTGCAGCTCCTCACCTGCCCTTCTCTGTCCCTCTCTCCACCCGCTTCCCCTGCCCGGAGCCTGCTAAGAGCCACTGCATCCCACTCTCTGCTTCTGTGAGGCCACCTTCTCCAGCTCCCACATTTGAACGAGAGCCTGAGACACAGCATCCGCCTGGCGCGGCTGGCTTACTTCACTTGGCATAACGTCCTCCGGTTCCATCCACGCTGTCGCAACAGGATTTCATTCTCTTTGCGACCAAATAATATTCCACCATGCATGCTTGCCTTCTCTTTATCCGTTCATCTGGTTTTGGACACCCAGGCTGATTCCGTACCTAAACTATGGATTTTAACCATGCCTCAGTATAAACACGGAAGTGCAGCTGCACTGTGGCATACTCATTTCTAGAAAAGTCCCCTTTTTATATGCTTCATTCCTATGCTTTAACTTACCTAACTTACACCTTCCACAAATTCCTTTTATTCACTCCCCTTAGTTACATCCCTGTTTTGTTTTGCTTTTGTATTTTTGAGACAGGGTCTCGCTATATAGTTCAGGCTGGTCTATGCGGCCCAGGCTGGCCAGGAACTCACTGCAATCCTCCTGCCTCAGCCTCGGGTTCTGGGATGACAGGCGTGCGCCGCCCACGCCCGGCTAGTGACTTCACTCTTGTGCAGCCAGAAGGATGGTTTTACCTATAAAGAGCCTGTGAGGGAGCCTGGAAAGCAGAACTGTTTTAATGCTCAGGACTCCCGATATAAGGAGAAGGCAGAAATGACAAAGAAGCATAAGTGTTTTCCAGGTTTTTAGTAACACCCAAACATTTTATAATTCAGTAACTGAGTACATTTGAATACAAGACCGGTTATCAGTTGAAGCTAATGAAAGCAATTTCAAAGGTTTGGACTCAAAAGAAAAAATACCCACGGGTCTTAAATTGGCTGCTCTGTAAAGCTGACAATATAAAATAGAACAACAACATAATGTTGGGTTCTATATTATTTCTAGTTCTCCCACTAACTAATAGAATCTAGAAGCCCTAACCTTCCACAAAATGAGCCAACAGCTGTCCCTGGCCTGATTCATGTTCTGTGACATCACCGGCCACACGTAAGTGCACTTGCTGTGGCCAGGATTAAGGTCCATGAGTCACCTGAACGCCTCAACCTGGCCGCACA
>NW_004955478.1:7721221-7732789 GCF_000276665.1 Chinchilla lanigera | reverse complement strand
AAAAACAAAAAAAAATAAAAAATAAAAAATAAAAAATAAAATAAAATAAAATGACGCCAGGCTCTAAGCCCAGGAATTCCGACTCCTTCGTCCAGCACGACACGCCTGGGCATGGGGTTTGTGAAAGCTCCCCAAGGGACTCCAGGGGACTCACTTAAGTCAGGGCTGGGAGCACAGCCTCAGGCACACTTCCTCGCTGCAGCTGTGCCCTCACACAGATGTTCCTCTCACTCCTACCCCAACCCCGGCACGGTCCATCTGCTTTAAGAGAAAAGACGTCGAATTTACCTTAGTCAACAAACTGCTCTGACTCAACCAGAGATCAATGACAGCGTCAGGTTCTAGGATTTGGCATAAAATGTTTGCTCAGAAAATGTATGAAAAACTCCAGTGTCCATGACAAACCCTCTTGCAGCCTAGACAATTATTCCTTCGTCTGAAATGGGGGAGGGGCGAGCCACTAAAGGATGAGATGGTTTGAATTATCACAGTCTTCTAACTAAGTCCTCTTCTTCTTCTTTTTTTTTTTATTTTTTTTTGTCTTTTTGAGACAGGGTCTCGCTGTGCAGTTCAGGCTGGCCTTGTGCTCACTTTGTAGCCCAGGCTGGTCTCGAACTCCCAATAATCCTCCTGCCTCAGCTTCTCAGTGCTAGGATTACAGGTGTGCACCACCTCACCCGCCAACAACAGTCTTCTAACTAAGGAAATCATGTTTAATACATAAGCAGAGAACCCTGGATGAAAGTTCATTTTTTTTAAATAGGGAAATGTCATGCTGAGTGAAAAATGAAACAGACACGGAATAATCACAAGCCATTTACCTCAAGGGGTTTGGCAATGGAAAAATTAATCTCATTACTGATATGTGGAAGCATCACGAAGACAGCACACACTCGCACGCCGTGTACCCAAGCAGGTATCCTGGAAGCCCCCCCCCATAAACACACGACCCGTGAGATCCCAGTAAAGAACACACAGCACAGTCAGCTAAGGCTACATCTCCCCGACTGCATCCCCTAAAATTCACCACCCACCTGCCTGACAGCCCCTTGCTTTGTTAGTCTCACTGAGCTCAAAGAGAAATTCAATCCCTGTCTGAGAGTGCATACTCCAGTGGGTACGGCCTACACCACGTCAAATGCCTCAAGATGTGGGTTAAGCCAGGCACAGTCCCTCTGCTCTCTGGCACAAGCCAGCAAGAAAATTCTCTCTCCCTCCCTCCCTCCCTCTCTCCGCACCCGGGGGTAACCTCTGGCTGCTCCTCCCTCCCTCGTTACCCTCTCCTGAGACCCACCTGAGCTAACCTGAGTCTCCCCACTGTGGTCCTAAGACCAGGGGACCACACTCCCCTGTCATCGCAGATGCCAGAAGTGCTTGGGAGGTGGGAGCCCCTACAGAACAGACACGCAAAACTAGCCTGATGCTTCAAGGGTTCTGCCTCTTCAGGATTTCTCAGTGAAGGCTGCGCTCAAAGTAGGAAAGAACAACTTTGGTTCAAGGCTTCTAAGACATGAACTTTCAGTTTTGCTATTTCAGACAAATTGTGGGGTGAGACATTACTGAAAACATGCACCTGCCTAGATATTATTAGACCCCCAAGCAAAGAAATGAGCCCAAACTGTGGATGAGGTTTGGTGACCGCTTTCTTAATCTCCCTTTGCCAGGCCCAATGGTGCACGCCTGTAATCCCAGCACTTGGCAGGCTGAGGCAGGAGAAGCACTGCAAGTTCACGGTCAGCCTTGAACTACAGAGTGAGGCCCTGTCTTAAAAAGCCAACAGCGGGCTGAAGCAGGTGGACTGCTCCAAATTCGAGGCCGGCCTGAGCCGTGCAGTGAGTTCAAGCCCAGCCTGGACTACACAGCAAGACTCTGTCTAAAACAAAACCCAGCACACACGCCTTACTCTCCCCTCTCTCCGGAGCGGCTCCTTACATGTGAAAGCGGTCTGTTCTCCTGGAGGAGCTTCTCAGGTAAAGGCAGCCTTCCCAACTCAAAGCCGCGTCTCGGTACTACTGCAACAAGAGGTAGGAGGCCGCGACTCCCGCTGCAGGAACGAACACTATCCGAGCATCCGCCGGGTGCCTGCGGGCAAGTCTGCCGGATGGCCCCCTCTAGACCCGCGCCTCCTGACAATCGTCTCGCTCTCATCGGGGTGCACCGACTTGTTCCACCAAATGTACCAGAACCTGAGCACTGATGGGCCTGCTCTCCAGCAAGATCGGGTGCAAACCTGCACTCCGCCGCTCACACACGGCCTCGGACAGCGCATCAGCCCTCTCTGGCCTCGGCTGCAGCTGTGCGCTCCAGCCTCTGAGAGGTTAGGGTTCCAACTTGGAAGAGGGGGGGCAAGCCTGCGAGGGGACGGGAGATCCCCCAAATTCCACTCTCCAAGGCTCCAGTGTGCGCCCACTGTCCCGGGGACACGTGCTGTGTTCCTTACGTACAGCTGGGCGGGAGAAAGCGGGACTTCCTGGACCCTGCGGATCCCATCCCATTCTAGAGCCCCTTGGAGGCTAAACGTCTATTCACATACGCTTCTGTAGCTCAAAGCATTTCTGGAATATTTTGGAAACTCCCTTCAAAGGATACAATTTTTTTAATCTCCTAAAAGGGCTGTTCATCGGAGGATGGGTTTCACTTTAACCAACAAGTAAAAAATCGACTCAGAGTCCTCAATAAACTGCACCGTCGACCGAGTAACAAGGGTCAAAACCGTATTGTAGTTCATGCAAAAGCTGCACTAAGTGAAGGCTGGAAGGAACTGGGAAAGGTTTGAGGCTGTATAAGGATCGCGGCTTAAGAATAAATGTGTGGTGTTGTAGGACGGGGGAAAAGGTTAGCACTCCCCTTGACAAGGACGGGAGAGGCCCTTGGGCCTGACAACACGCACACAGCTAAGGCCACCTGCTTCGTGGCATCTGACCACTGTTTTTACCACCTTGTCTGGTGAAACTCTGTACTGTCTCTAATGTTTTATCAAAGAATTATTTTCTTATTCTCTTTAATGGTTTGAGCAATCTTTCATTCTTACATCTGGTAATCTGAGCAATGTAGTTGAGGATAGCGACATGCAATGTAACAACCACGGTTGATTTGTGTTCATTTGTCTTGAGACCCTGTATCACTTTGAATGTTTTTGCTTTGATTTGTTTATGTCTGCGGTACTGGTATTCCGCTACCTTTCTACTTTTGTTCGTTTGTTGCTCATTTACTACTCTCTTTAAAATTTAAAAAAAAAAAAAGAATAAATACGTGCTGCTTTAAAAAGGTTCCCTTCTGGTTAAAGTTGAATTATTAAATGGATTAGATAAGCTATTAAATGATATAACTGAAAAGTCTTTTAAAAGATCCATTTGTATAACATGTTAATTGACTTTGAAGGGTGATTAGTTTGAAAATGACACATTAAGTCCAAGTATGTTTGTAAGAAAAACAAGACAAAACAAAAACACCAAATGCATTGCTTTTATCATCACATTTTATGAACAGCAGCCTCTAAAAGGGACAGGGCATCAACTCTTGATTTATGAACATCCTGAGGCAAAATTTTAAATGGTCTCACAACCCACTATAGGAAGAATCTTATCTGTAGTATACAGCCTCGCCTCAAAACCAAAGTCACAGAATTACCCCGAGGTATTTCAGGGTACTTACAGACACCACATCTGCTAGAAAGCTGATCTGAAACCACTGCAGATCAAATCATGCTGCAAAACAGTTATTTTACAAACCAAAATAAAACGTTCCCCCAATAGCTCTTGGGTATACAGGGTGTCACTGAGACACTGCTGTGGTTTTTTACCTCTTTAAAATATAAAGTCTATGCTGGGTGTGGTGGCACACATCTGTAATCCTAGCATTCTGGGAGGCTGAGGCAGGAGCACTGTGAGTCAAATCCAGCCTGGGCAATTTAGTAACTTAGAAAGATCCTTTCTCAAAATTTAAAAAAAAAAAAAGAAGAAAAAAAGAAAAAGAAGGGCTGGGAATATAGCTCAGTGTGAAGGTCCTGGGTTCAATTCCCAATACCACAAAAATAAATAAATATATATCTAAACATTCCATCCTCACCCAATTTAAAATCCACACTGCTTTAAAAAGAAAGAAAGAAAGAAAGAAAGAAAGGAAGAAGGAAGGAAGGAAGGAAGGAAGGAAGGAAGGAAGGAAGGAAGGAAAAAAGGAAGGGAGGTGAAAGAAAGAAAGAAGGAAAGAAAGAAAGAAAGAAAGAAAGAAAGAAAGAAAGAAAGAAAGAAAGAAAGAAAAAGAAAGAAGAAAGAAAAGAATTTACTTTAAAATGGCTATCACAGCCAGGCAGGGTGATGCATGCCTGTAATCCCAGCTCTTGAGAGGCTGAGGCAGGAGGACTGTCATGAGTTCAAGGCCAGCCTGGACTACACAGTAAGTTCAAGGCCAGCCTGGGCTACATAGCAAGACCTTGTCTCAAAAAATGAAAACAAAACATCCAAGACTGCTTAAGGGGTTCAGAATGTGGCTATAAAAAGGTATATAAAATCAGTAAATTTAGTTCTAGAAACTTATTCAAATCAAATAGTTAAGCAGTTAACACACATTTAAGAGTGAGCAACAAGGAAATTCATCATATTGTTCATTACTATGAAAATTATAAAGAGCTTCAGTATCTAAATGGTTGAATGGTAAAATTATGTATGGTGTATCAATTTAAGGACAGTAAGAATGATTGAAGAACTAACTAAATTTACTGACACAGAAGGATCTATGTGCTTCACTTTAGGGAAGAAAAATACCACTTATATAAATACATGTAGAGGAAAAATTTCTGTAAAGATGTATATTAACTTGGGAGGCTGAGGCAGAAGGATCATTGCAAGTTTGAGACCAGCCTAGGCTACAAAGTCAGCTCAAGGCCAGCCAGAGCCTGTCTCAAAAAGACAAAAAAAAAAAAAAAAAAAAAAAAAGATATATATCAAGATGTTAATAGATTAGCCATCAGAGAAATACAAATCAAAACCACAAGTTACCACTGAGTAAGTGCTAGGGTGACTACAGTAAAAAAGACAATAACAAGTATGGGTGCAGATGTGGAGAAACTGGAACCCTCCTATGTCACAGGAGACAATGTAAAAACATCTGCATTGGAGAACTGCTGCCATTCTTTAAAAGGTCTAACACGAGTGACCACATGACCCAGAAATCCCCTTCCTAGGAACTGGTGAAGCAACATCACTCTCAAGAAAGAGGTAAGGCCGTGGCACATGCCTGTAATCCCAGCACTTGGGAGGTGGAGGCCAGCCTAGGCTACAAGATGAGCTGAAGGCCAGATGATCTGAAACCCTGTTAAAAAAATTCAAAAGAATCAAAAAGCTGTGGATATAGTTCAGTGGCACAGTGCCCGCCTGGTAAGCATAAAGTTGTGAGTTCAATTCCCGGTACCAAAAAAAAAAAAAAAGAGCCACTTTATTTTAGCTGGGCATGGCAGCACATGCCTGTAATCCCAGCACCAGGAAGGCTGAGGCAGGAGGATCGCTGCAAGTTCGAGACCAGCCTGGCTACAAAGTGAGCTCAAGGCCAGCCTGAACTGCCTAGCGAGACCCTGTCTCAAAACAACAACAAAAAAAAGTATACGTCTATTCAAAAATGTATGCATAAACGTTTAGAGCAGTATTAGTCATAACATCCAAAAGTACAAATAACCAAATAGCCATTAACTGGTAAAAAGATAAACAAAATGTATATGCCAGATATGGTGGTGCACATCGGTCATCCCAGCACTCCAGAGGCTGAGGCAGGAGGATCACTGGGAGTTTGAGGTCAGCCTGGGCTACATAATTGAGTTTCAGGCCAGCCTGGACTATACAGTGAGACCCTGTCTTCAAAGGCAGGGGAAAAAGTAGGATATAATATAATAGAATTGAGTGATTAAAAGGAAAGAAGTACTGATAATTGCTGCAACATGGCTGGGTGTAGTGGTGCACACCTGTAATCCCAGCACTTGGGAGGCTGAGGCAGGAGGATTGCTGTGTGTTCAAGGCCAGCCTGGGCTACACAGTGAGTTCAAGGCCAGCCTGAACTACACAAGACAGCCTCAAGAAAACAAAAACAAACAAACAAACAAAAAACAAATAAAGGGCCTGGGATATAGCTCAGTGGCACAAGTGCCTGCCTGGCAAGTACGAAGTCCTGAGTTCAATTCCCGGTACCAAAAAAAAAAAAAGTGCTACAACATGAGTGAGCCTTGGGAATATGATGCTAGATCAAAGAAGCTAGTAACAGTGGGCTGGGGATTTAGCTCAGCGGCACAGCACCTGCCTGGCAAGTGCAAGATTATGAGTTCAATTCCTGGTAGCAGAAGAAAAATGAAAAACAAAAAACAAAAAACAAAACAAAAAAAAAGAAGCTAATAACAGAAGACCACATACTCATTTATATGAAATGTCCAGAATAAATACATGTACAGAGCCAGGAAGCTGAGTAGTTGCCAGCAGGAGTCATGGGGAGAAAAGGTGAGTAACAGCCCATAAAAGGGAGCTTCTTCTGATTATGATGAAAATATTCTAAAACTGACTGTGTGGCTCGGATTATAGGTCAGCGGAGGAGCACTCGCCTGGCCCCTGGGTCTGAGCTCTAGGACTGCAGATAAGAAAGAAACAAACAAAAATTGTGTAACAATGTACAATCCTGTGAATAGACAAAAAGCCCCACTGAATTATATGCTTTCGATGCGTGAATTATACCGTCATAAAAATGTTGAAGATGTTAACAGCGGCAGTGTTTGGGTGTAGGATTATAGGAGGTTTTAATTTAGGCTTGTCCGTCCTTTCTGACTTTTCTACAAAGAATATAATTATTTTGAGTGACTAAAAAAAACTCATGTTATCATACAGAAAACACAAAACAACCAAAACAAAAAAGAAAGAAAGAAAGAAAGAAAGAAAGAAAGAAAGAAATTGAAAAAATAAAAAGGAAATACATCTTTCTTTATACTGTAGTATTAGCGATGACCCCTGTGGCCAGGGGGACAGCAGCTAGGCAAAGCATGGCTTCCTGCCACACCAACCCTGATAGGTTACACTCTCCAACCCGTAGCCAGAAGCTGAAATGCTTGAGGGATGATTTACTAAGGCACTACTATGGTGACACACGTACGGCACACTCAGAACACTTCCTAGCGAGTTACAGGAAACGTTCTGTGAAAAATACACAGCACACGTTTTTACACCGCTGTATCTGCTGTACGTCGGTACATCAATAACGGAGGTAATCCAAAGTGATATGGAGACTGTCTAAAACTAACTTACATTCTAAAAAAGGAATGCAAGCAAGGGAATTCTGATTACTGTTGTTGTTGCTATTATTATTATTAATTCTACTTTTCCAACTGATCTGGTCTGTTGCACCCATTTGAACACTCTCCAGGCTGGGCATGGTGGCGCATGCCTGTAATCCTAGCACTGGGGAGGCTGAGGCAGGATGATTGCACTGAGTTCAAGGCCAGCCTGAGCTACATAGCAAGATCCCATCTCAAAAACAAAACAAAACAGAAAACAAAAACAACAACAACAAAAATAGTGACTGAACATCTCCCTGGTGTGAGGCTCTGAAGCAGCAAGGTCTGAAACCAAAGATGGAATATGGGTAAAGATAACGACAGGAAACAACCCTCAACTTCTGGGAAAATACATCTACCCGGCATATTTATTAATCACAGACCATGATTCACCACCCTTAGTTTTCAAGCCAACATCACAGTCTAATCACATTGCTAGGTTACAGGTCCCTGAGTTATTCGAAAATAATAAAGATGGAATCCATTACAACAACACATTAAGATTTTCCCCCTGTATCATCTCTTTAGAGAGAACAGTGGATCTTTATAAAACACACCAAACACTCAACGTACAGATTATCTTGGATCTTGAAATCAAAAGGGTTTCCAGTGAAAATGAAAAGTTACCCAGTGGTTGGCCATCCCAAGGAACAGAGTAGAAAACCTTTGGTAAGCAAACAACAACATCTCCCAGGCCACGGGGGGCAGAACTATGCTACCCCGTCAACATGAAGATTTCCTGTGGCCCGCTTGGTTTATAGGCAGAAACACAGTCTATCATTTAACTTTCCCAAGAATACCTCTCAAATACATCTTCTCTTGTGCTCTGAAAAGCACTACTATCGCAAAAAGCTGAGTGGGGGTCCAGGGATATAGCCCAGTGGCACAAGTGCCTGCCTGGTAAGTGCAAAGTCTTGTGTTCGATTCCCGGTACCAAAAAATAAAATAAAATAAAAAGCTGAGTGGAGCGGATAAATCAAGGAAACACACATGTATACAACAGTTTAATTTCAGGATCAGCAGTCCTGCAACACACTTAACGAAACATTCTACTCATGGCTATGGTATAAATAGCATCCATGCAGGCCATGCAGGCAGGGGATAACCAAGAAAATGATAAGCAAGGACATGTTGAATTAAAACTCATCTCTCCTGGGGCTGGGGATTTAGCTCAGCGGCACAGCACCTGCCTGGCAAGCACAAGGTCGTGAGTTCGATTCCCGGTACCGGAAGAAAAACAAAAACAACAACAACAAAAAGACTCATCTCTCAGATGTACAATGTGTTTTTATACACACATGGTCCTCGGTTCTCAGTGATTTCTTTCCCCCTCTCCCATCAAATTAAACCACACTGGCTAAATACACTTGATAGATTTCAGCTAAAAACATATTTGACCTCATATGCTGCACATCTTTTTGGTAACAGAGAAGTAGCACCTGAACACCATACAGTGGGGGCTACTGACAGTGATGATATCACACTAACCAACACTAAGGTAAGAGTTGAAGAAGAAAGGAAAAACTCCAGTCTGACTAAAAGACAAGTAAGAAAAGGTGGCACATGCCCTTATCCCAGCACTTATGGGGTAAGGCAGGAGGATTTTTCACAGTTCTTTTCTTTTCTTCCTTCCTTCCTTCTTTCTTTTTTTTTTTTTTGAGACAGGTATCACTGTGCAGTTCAGGCTGGCCTTGAACTCCATACGGAGCCGCCCAGGCTGGCCTTGAACCCGCAGTGATTCTCCTGCCTCTGCCTCCCAAATGCTGGGATTGCAGGCATGTCCTGCCACGCCCCGATTCCCCACAGTTTTGAGGCCAGCCTGGGCTACACACATAGTGAGTTCAGAGCCAGCCTAAACTACACAGCAAGACCCTGTCTCAGGAAAAAAAACCCAGCAACAATGACAGACAGCCTTGAGTGCTCAACAATATTGGTGTTAATTATATTCCGGATCCAGTAGCCTCGGTAGCCTCAAGTCTCACACACTGAAAATCGCAGTAGTGCCTCCAGTGCACTTCTCCCATCATCAAACTACAAGAAATATCATCCAAATATTGCAAAGGCATTCAAAAAATAGTATCTTACAGTAACTATGGTACTCTGGCCAGGAGGTAAAGAATTTACATTTATTATCTAATATGTACAAAGTGGCCACATTCACATGTTTGCTGTCCCCAATCAATGTATCAGGAAACAGAGTCCCTATAAAGTACAATAACTTGCCCGGGGCACAGCTAGCCAGTGACCTGTTAGGGCTCAGGAATGTCTAATCTTACAGTCATTGTATTCTGTACAACAAACAGTACTGGTGCCTGGCGTACATGCCAACTTTGCTATAAATTTCACCTAGAATTTTACAACAATAATTTCTACTTTGGGGCTCAAAACTTTTACTGGGTGAAAAATCTGCAAGTGAAATTCTGACCTTTCACCTAAAAACATTTGCAGTAATCCTAACCTTTTGATAAGAGTCTGGAATATTTTACCATGAATTCTAAGACGTCTGGATTTCTAAATACAATTTGGAAATGTTTACATGTGCTGAAAGGGTAGTCCTAACTAAAGCTAAATAGTTATTTTTGGCTCCTTAGTCTGAGTTACTCAGTAACTAAAACACTAGGATCCAGTAAAAGAGCATCAAATACAGTGATGTGGGAAAGAGAGGCATGTACACCTCGGCACTTGACAGGGGCTGGGGATTTAGCTCAGTGGCAAAAGCGCCTGCCTGGCAAGCGCAAAGTCGTGAGTTCGGTTTCCGGTACCGGAGAAAAACCAAACCAAAACAAAACAAACAAACACCTTGGCACTTGACAAATGGAAGGACCAACTTCATGGCAAATGTTTGGCCGTTCTGTTTACACTCTTACCAGTCAACAGAGGCCAGGCAGGAGTTAATAAATCCAAGGTAAAGTGTTCAAGTTCAAAACCTGAACCTAGTTATAAAAGTGGATTTCTTTTAATTTAACTTACCTCAGTTCTATTATAAGAAATGGGCAAGTTTTCCTTTTCAATAAAAGACCTCAGGCCGGGGATATAGATCAGCGGCACAAGCGCCTGTCTCGCAAGCGCGAGGTCCTGAGTTCAATTCCCGGTACCAAAAATAAAAAAATAAAAGACCTGAATTCAGCCTGGCGTAGTAGCACAAGCCTGTAATCCCAGCACTTGGGAGGCTGAGGCAGGAGGATTGCTGTGAGTTCAAGGCCAGCCTGAGCTGCATAGCAAAACCTGTCTTAACCACCTCCCCCCACAAAAGGTGACCTTATTTATGACTTCACTGGTTTCCAAATTCTTGTTACTCTAAGAGCATTGACAATTATTTCCCAAAAGTGCTTCAGAGTTCAAAAAGTCCGTGCTGTGGCCGGCCTGAAGGTCCCCATGTCACTTCCCCACCTGGACAGATGGTACATGATATGCTACATTAAAGAGAACACAGTACCTTTAACGAGGTCATTACGCAGAACTTGCACAAATGTACCAGACCCACATCCTGAACAATACGTGTTTTTCAAGAAAGCACTTGCTTCTTCCAAACAGAAGATAAAAACCACGTCTGCCCACAAAATGTCCTTGGTGCCCAAACCCATAGCCTGAGCAAAGGTCATAAACAGTTAAATAAACAATGTAAACCGGACCCTATCATTCTTCCCTCCTCCAGAAAAAGATAAAAAGGGCCGGACGTGGTGGTGCATGCCTGTAATCGCAGCAACTGGGAGGCTGAGACAGGAGGATCGCTGTGAGTTCGAGGCCAGGCTGGGGTATAGAGCGAGTTCAAGCCCAGCCTGATTTGCACAGCGAATGCCTGTCTCGAAAAGACCAAGAAGAAAAAAAGATAAGGATAAAAAGACGTTTCTGACGGCCCCACAGTGATCTCTGGTGAGAAGGTAAGTTTCTCATTTTAAAGTTTTCAAGTGGCTTCACCGCTGGCCCATAAGGGGTCTTAAAAGAGTCTCACTCCCACAGTTTAATTTGCTCGACGACGCCTTTGTACAGAAAAGGAAGCCTCTTGCCTCCCAATACCGAGGAACCTGCGGGGCAGGTAAGCGCAATCTGTAGTCTTTCGGTAAAAATGCTAACTTATCTACCACTCCCTGATGAACTCGCTTCCCGGAGTCGCATTTCTAAAAAGTTCAAAGGAGGACTCGAAACTCAGGTCACGGGCTTCCCCGCGATCACAGAGGCTGCAGCCAGGCTGAGCCCAAGCCCACCTGCGCGGAGGGTCCGGCGGGGGGCGGCGGGCGCCGGCCCGGGCCTCCCGGAGACCCCCA
>NW_004955478.1:7697622-7720787 GCF_000276665.1 Chinchilla lanigera | reverse complement strand
ACTGGGCGGGGGCGCCGAGATGACTGCGCGGCCGCGGCCGAGCTCCGGCGGACACAGCGCTGACTAGGTGGCGGTGGCACCCCCATTCCCGGCCCTATAAGCGCCGGGTGCCGCCGCTTCTTCCGGTCGGGGCGGGGCTGAGGGGCGGGACCAACCTGGGAGCGGGGCGGAGGCCGAGAGGGGCGGTCCCAAGTGGTCTGGGGGCGTGGCCTGAGAGGACTAGGGCGGGGCTGTCCACTGGGAGCGGAGCGGGGAGCGGTGGGGAAGGACGGTCCCGAGTGGTCTGAAGGCGTGGCTTTGGGCGGGCTGGAGCGGGGGCTGTCCTTGGGGGCGGGGCGAAGTGGGAGGGGCGGTCCCGATTGGTCTGTGGGCGTGGCCTGGGTGCACTGGGGCGGGGCTGTCAGTGGACCGCGGGGCGGGGCCGGTTTCTGCCCTTAGCCCTGAGCAGCGGCGGAGAAGGGCGCCGCCCCGGCGTCCGGCGTCATCGAGTCCTCTGCTATCGAAGCGAGAAGGTAGTCCACAGACAGAGAGACCCGACCACTCCTCTCTCCCGGCGGCCACGGGGCCGCGGGGCCCTCACAGTGAAATTTGATCGAGAGAAAGGCCTGACCTGGGCGGTTCCGAGTGCCCTCTTCCCCTTCCCGCCGCGGGGAATCGGCGAGGACCCCGAGGAGCCTGGCGGCGTCCCGCAAGCGCGCCTTAAAGCCCGCGCGGCGCTGCCGAGCCCGCAGCCCAGGGCCCAGCTGTGCCCCGTCCGACGCGAACGGCCCCTTTCTTGCCTTCTTTGCCCTGCAGAATTCCCTCAGGGCACGGCCAGAGGCCGTCAGTCCCCTGTGGAGTGAACCACAGCCAAGTCATCCACCAGCAAAAATTGTAAGGAAACTATTTGGGCTACTTGAGTGGTGTGTGTTTTTATGACATCTGTCCATGTGACCGCGTGAAGCTTGCGGTGGCGTGTCACAGCTCGTTGGAGGAGTGGGTGGTGGGTTGAGGACTCCTACAAGGTCTATTTGAGAATTGAGGGCTATTAATCAGAATTAAAGAGCCTAGTAACTATTTGGTCAGAGGATCTCAAGCTGCCCTCCACTAAATTGGAAGGTGAAAGACATATTGTCTGTAATAAGAGAAAAAGCCACTGGGCGTGGTGGCACACTCATGTAATCCCAGAACTCGGGAGGCTGAGGCAGGAGCATCCCCCAAGAGTTCAAGGCCAGCCTGAACTACATAGTGAGACCCTGCCTCTAAATAAATAAATAGATAAATGAAAAACAAAGACTCGGAGTACACAGGAAAGTATCTCAGCCAGGTGTGGTGGGGCATGCCGGTAATCCCAGAACTCTGGAGGCTGAGGCAGCTGGGTCACCGCGAGTTCGAGGCCAGCCTAAAGATCATGGCAAGACCCTGTCTCAAAACAAAACAAAAAGTATCTTATACGTTATTCTCTATTTTTTCCTGACTTGCTCACGTGACAGCCTAAGAGTTTTCAGGGTTCAGGAGAAAGAGTGAGTAGCCAAAAAAAAAAGAAAAACCCAGAAGCAGCAGGGGAGTGCACTGTGGGTCAGGCGTACCAACTGCAACAGCCAGAGATGCTCACAGAAGCCCGGATCCCACAGACTTCCCCATTCCCAGCTCCCTCACTGGCTCACAGCTGGGGGACTGGTCCTCCCCACGCGGAGAATCCCAACACACCAGTTTAAGAGTGGGCAAAATCTCGGGAACTGTGAAAGCTGTAGACACATTTTGGAAAGTTACTCAAATGTCTAGCTGCAAACAGAGGTTTGGGATCGGCAGAGGGAGGTGGAGCAACAGCAGGCCAGCACACCTGAGCTCGGTGTCCAACGTCCAGGGGGAAGCTGCAGCCGCAGGACAGGGCGGCACTCTGGAATGATTACCTGTCCAGATTGCAAGCTGACAGCAAGGCCTGTCAGACCACATGCTTGAGTTAAAAAAAGAAGTGGAAAACAGTTAAAAGAAGAAGTGGACAACAGTTACAAACTGTTGTCAAATCCCCTCTCTCGCGTATTTTCTTGCACATGGCACGTCTGGGAGGGAAATTCACCGTGCCGAAACTCTGGCAGCCCTCGGTCAATTCAAAATGTCACTGTGACCCTGTAGAAGCAGCAGATGAAACATGAAGGCGAGTGCTGACCTCAGTCTGACTCATAAATCAGCTTAAAGGTCCTAGAAGCAAACAAAAATCGTCCAGGGAACCTGGGCCAGGCAGGTACATTTATGTTGTGTTCACTTGGACCAAATGTCCAGGCCTTAATTGTGCTGTTACACCATCTCAGGATTGCTTATGCTGCTCTCAGGTTGTTTGTAGGCTTAACCAGATGTTTCGATTTGTGTCAAGCTGTCCTCCTAAAGCCTCATGAGGTTGTAGGTGGGGCTTTTACAGAGGCGGCTGGATCTAGAGTGTGCGACACTGGAATTGATTGATGGTGCGATGCTGGGATCAAGGGCACAAGGATTAAGTGTGTGAGTGCTACTGGCCCTAAATAGCCCGGATGAAAGATAAGGAATAGAAAGAGCTGTGGTCGTCCCTTGTTGCTCTGCTGCCTTCTGCCTGCCATGAACTGATTCTCTGTGACGCCTGTCTGCCGTGCCTCCCTGTCTTGGAGCCGGCTGATTATGGATTGAAACCTCCACAAACTGTGAGCTAACTACACTTTCCTTCTTTAACTTTGGGTGTTGAGTATTTTGTCTCAGCAATTAAAAAAGCGACTAAGACATCAGACCACATGCTTCAGGTACTTTACTTCTCTTTTTTATTTTTATTTTATTTTTTGTTTGTTTGTTTGTTTGTTTTCCGGTACTGGGAATCAAACTCATGACCTTGCGCTTGCCAGGCAGGCGCTGTGCCACTGAGCTAAATCCCCAGCCCCCAACTTTACTTCTCTTGATTGGTGAACCAGACTGGTAAGTGCTGGTTTTACCTATGGGGGCATTGCCCCTAATCTTGGTCTCCTGTCAGGACCTGCTTTAGACAGCTTTCCATTTACAATAAAGCAAAATCTGGCATCACTGGTAGGTAGAGAAATGAAAATATTTTGCAGGGTGCTTTTTGAAGTGGATCTGCCCACATAAAAAAACATGAAAATGAGTAGTAAATGACCTTCCGGAAGTCTCATTAAATAGCATCCACGAGCTGACCATGGTGGTGCATGCCTGTAACTCCAGCTCCTGAGAGGCTGAGGCAGGAGGGTCGCCATGAGTTTGAGACCTGCCTGGGCAAAATAGGGAGCCCAGGCCAACCTTTTAGACCCTGTCTCAAAAGATAAAATAAAACAAAATAGCATCCACTAAACAAAGCCAAGGTCATGGTCTTGGTGTGTAAAACAAGCCCTCCTTTGCCACATTAAAAAAGATATACACACTTTCAGGTTCAACAAAGACTGCAGCAGGACCTAAATATGCCTAGGAGGTGGAAGAAAATAAATTTTTAAAAACTCATTTTCACTTCTCTTTGAACAAGTGGTTCCCAAAATTGGAGAGTTTAAAAAAAAATTCAAACACTTTTTTGTGCCCAGTTCCTTTACTGACTCACAATCCCCGGGAGGCAGAACCCAGAAACCCGCCCAAGACTCTCTCTCCTGAGATCCTGTGTGAATGCCTGTGACCAATAATCCTATTTAGTTTAGTAAACGTTGCCCTCTAGTGGAATAATTATGACCTACATCCTAGACCTGGTCCTAGAGTTTAAAGTGTGTACCTATCTCATTCGTGTTTTAAACGCCTCATGAGGAATAACTAGATTCCTGGATCTTGGGTGTCCTCCGTCACCTGTGGAAACCAGAATATCATTCTACAATGGTTGTCAGGTTGACTTGCAAATAGCTATTCAGTAAGACAGCAGCTACTTTTCAAGGAGACTTGAAAAATTTGTAAAACCGGAAAGAGGTCATATTTGAAAGCTCAAGGGAACAACATCTTTATCAGATAAATCAAGTCAGATTTGTTTTGGTACTTTGCTGCTGCTGCTGGTAATTCCAAACGAACTTGAAGCATGTGTGGGGTAGTTATGGGACTGAAAAAAAAAGAAACACAAGTCAGTCTCTGATAGCAAGTTACATTTTTATCTCCTTCCTGTCCTAATGTTGAAGGGTAATTTTAAAAACTACTGTCAGCCAGGCGTGGTGGCGCATACCTGTAATCCCAGCACTCAGGAGGCTGAGGCAGGAGGATCGTTGCAAGTTCGAGACCAGCCTGGGCTACAAAGTGAGCTCAAGGCCAGCCTGAACTGCATAGTGAGACCCTGTCTTAAGAAGACAAAAAAATAAAATAAAATAAAAAACTGCTGTCACTGGGAACAGTTTGGTTCTTAGGTAAACAGAACTTCAGCTCTTCCTGTTCTAGGATGACTGGATTAGAAAAGATTGTGACATTCATTCTGAGAACTTCTGTTTACCACAGAATCATACGTACTACTGCACACACTTTCTTATGTTGCAAAAGGCCTTATTTCTTATTATCAAGGTTACCGTTTTTTTTACCCTTTGCTGTTGTTTAGCAATGTGCAAATACTTGCTTTATAGGGTCATCTTGCATAACAATATGAGGTGGGTATCATTAAGCCCATCTTATATATGACATACTAAAATTTAGAAAGTTTAACAGCACAGTTGGAAAGATACAGCTAGAAAGAGCCACAGCCTACATTAGAATCCCGTGATCCGTTTAACTGCAAAGTTTGTCTAGGTAACCCTCGATGATACGACACATCCCACCATTAACAGGTTGTTCTTGCCCTAGTATCCAGCATTATGACAAGGTACCATTGAGTGACGGCAAATGTAGTTATTGTCCCAGACTGGAATTTTCTAGAATACAGTTGTCCCCGCATAGCCATGAGAGATTGGTTTCAGGATCTCCCTATCTCCCTGCAGATATCAAAATCCCAGGATGATACTCAAATCCCTTATATAAAATGCTATGGCTGGGCGTGGTGGCACACACCTGTACTCAGGAGGCAGAGGCAGGAGGATCGCTGCATGTTCGAGGCCAGACTGGGCTATAGAGTGAGTTACAGAGCGAGACCCTGCCTCAAAAAGCAAAACAAACAATGCCATAGCACTTGCATAACCCTATGTGTATCTCTCTGTGTACTTTAAATCATCTCTAGATTGCTAATAATACATAATAAAATATAAGTGCTGTGGAGGTAGTTGTTATGCTGTATTCTTTGGGGGTGGATGAGGAGGAAAGAAGCCCATACATGTTCAGTACAGTTGCACATGTTTCTCCAAGCATTTCTGACCCGTACGTGGTTGACTGCTCAGGTGTGGAGCTTGTGACTAGGACTCTGTAATGACTGCTCATAACAACCAAAGACTTGAACGCACGCGGCGTGGAAGTCGGGACACTGCCTCAGATCATTCTAGACAGCTAAATTAAATAGGTGTTAATACGTATGCAGTCAGGCACTGGCCCCTCGGGAAGTCAGCACACACAAAAAATAAAGGACCAGAATTATGGCTGGAGGCAAACCAGCAGGGAGCCAGGCCGCAGGATGGAGGAGCAAGAGCCAGGCCTGAAGGATAAACAGCAACTTGAGGTTGCACTGTAATTAGCACCACCTGATCCAGTGGGCCCAGCGAGGCACAGGTCTGGGACCAGCGCACCCAGACCCACATCCCCCTCCCTTCCCAAGAATCCCTTGGTTCTTTCCATATACCCTTGCTACACGGCTCGTCTTCCTATTGGGTTAAGATCAGCTATGTGACCACACTTGTAACCCTATAGGTTGGCTGCAGTTTGACCCACATTTATCCACACTGTGACTTTGCCATATAAGTCGCCTCTGACACAGAGTCTTAGTGACCACTCACTCAGGACCCCTCCGGGAAATCCGGGAGCTGTTCTTCTTATTACTTCGAAGAAAACTCTCCCGACTGCCTCCTGTGGTTCATGACTTTTTCCCTCAGTATTGTGAGACCACGGACAGCACATTTGACATCTGACAGTTCGGGACTTACATTCTCCTCTAACACAGTGACGGGTGAGCTCCCGGGGTCTCATGCTGAAGTTGCGCAAAAGCATGCAAAAATGTAGCCGCTAGCTGCTGAGAGTAGCAGCTTCCCCACTGTCCCGGGGGCCAGTCCAGGCCGACTCTAGCCTGTTGTTATGGTTTGTGTGTGGATGTCCCCCCAAAGCCTCATGCAGTCATGGGGCGGGCTTCTAGAGTTTATGATTGATCATGGTCCAGTGTTGGGATTATGGGTGTGAGTGCTGCACCCGCTGTGGGGGGGTAGTTTGCACACAGTGTAAGGGAGGGAAAGAGGCTGCTTGCTGCTGCCACTCCTCCCTGGTGCTCTTGTTGCTTTTGCTGTTTTCTGCCGCTGTGAACTGTTGCCTTCTGCCATGTGCCACTCTGCCTTGGAGCCAACTGAGTATGGACTGAAACCTCCACAGACTGTGAGCTAAATAAACCTTTCCTTCCTTAATTCTGGGCATCAGGTATTTTGTCCCAGTACCGAGAGAAAAGTAACCCGAGACACCTGCTATTTGTTCATTTGCTTCTGAAATGTTGTTTTTCCCACCCACTTGTGCCAAGTCTGTATGCCACCATGGCGAAGGGTCCAAAATGTTATCAGTTTATAATACAGTGATGCCTCAGTTTGCAAACACCCGTGTTTACAAAAATTTGGTTCTTAAACAAAAGCAAAATTCAATTAAGTTTTGCTTCCATTCACAAACTCCACATCAAGTGACAAATACAACTGCAGCCACCTTCCCCACACAAACACAACCACAGCATCTTCTCCAAAATCATAAAACTAAGCCGGGCATGGTGGCACACTCATGTAATCCCAGTACTTGGGAAGCTGAGGCAGGAGGATCCTTGTGAGTTTGAGACCAGCCTGGGCTACAAAGTGAGGTCAAAGCCAGTATGAACTTGATAGTGAAACCCTGTCTCAAAAAGACCAAAAAAAAAAAAAAATTGTAAAACTAAGGTTGTGAACTGAGGTACCACTGCACTGTATATTAATAGTCTCAAAGGGCCAGTGTGGAAATAGCCATTGTATCAAAATTCCTCCGCTTCCTCGTTGGCAGTCAGTCCCTCCTAATCCCCTAGGGTTTGGCTTAATTCCACAGAACTCTCTGGAACTTTCTCTCAAACAGCTCATAAACATTCTTCCCCTTATAAATCCCAGAGCAAAAACCTCATCTCTTTTCCCCGGATATGTCAACTGTTCCTTCTTCTTCAAATTTTCTGCCTTAGAGTATCATTTCCTGACTTTCTTCCTATTTCTCTGCTTTTATTCTTTCTTCCACAAGATGTGCGTATTGCGGCCTAATATGTAAGAATAACCTATTCTTTCTCCTTCCTCTGGGAAACTCATCCACCATATTTTATAGTAAAAAAAAAAATTTTTTTTTTTTTGTCTTCTTGAGACAGGGTCTCTCTATGTAGTCCAGGTCGGCCTGGAGCTCACTTTGTAGCCCAGGCTGGTCTCAAACTCACAACGATCCTCCTGCCTCAGCCTCCTGAGTGCTGGGATTACAGGTGTGCGTCACCACACCTGGCGCTTATAGTCAAATTTTAGAGCAGACAGAGACTTTAGCCTAAGATAGTCATCTTCGTTTTGCAAATGACTTAGGTTTTAACCTCAACACGGATGATTACCAAGCATTCATTCATTCACGCATCCACTCTTTCAACACATATCTTTAAGAGCTTCTAAATAAAAAGGATTGATGTCATGAAAACATCAGGGCCAACGAGCTGATAAAGGCAATGAGACCTGTACAGAAAGAAGGAAGGTTCAAGGCTGGCTGAAAAGTCCGCGGAAGTAAGAATAAACGCAGACACAGACCTCTGCGGCCCCAGGGAGACGCGCGGAAGGAGGGCATGGGATGGGTAGAGCAAGGAGGGCTTCAGCGGGGTCCGGGCTGCACCTCTTGCCAGGTTTCACAGGGGAAAGGACAGGCTCGGACAGCGACGGCGAACCTCTTAGAGACCCAGCGCCCAGACCGTGACCTCAAATCCACTCGTTTATGGCAACGCGTCACCACTGTAATTTACCTGACTGCTGAGGTTTTAGTTCAGAAGAAAAACAACTGTCACCCGAAGCTCCGCTGTCATGGCGACCTGGCTTGTGTGCCCAGTATGGCACGTGTGCTGTCGGGTCGTCACCACTGTTCTAGGGGACATGGCGCGTCTGAACAAAGGCCCAGGGAAGGGAAGGGAAGGGCACGGACCCAGCTGTGGGTTCACGCTCCCAGAGGAGAGAGGGATGAAGCGGAGGGGTTGGCAGATGGGCAGAGGCAGAGGCCCCAAAGTCAGGCTGGCGCTTCCTCAGGAGGCAGCAGCGTGAGCCAGGACTAGAGTGTGCTGCAGAGAGAGAGTTAGAGGGACAGACGGGCACTGGAGGGACCATCGCGAGACTGTTAGCATCAGTTATTTTCTTCTGAATCCAGAGCGAGAGAGGGAAGGAGGTGGCCAGGCATGGTGGCGCCCACCTGTAATCCCAGCACTCCGGGAGGCTGAGGCAGGAGAATCTAAAGTTTGAGCCCATCCTGGGTGACCTAGCAACTTAGCAAACCCTGTCTGAAAATTTAAAAACAAACAAACAAACAAAAACATCAAAAGGGCTGGGGATGTAGTTCAGGGTGAAGGCTCTGGGTTGAATCCCCAAGAGATTATGAGAACAAAACATGAAACAGACAGAGAAGAGAGAGAGACAGAGACAGACAGAGACAGAGAGGAGAGAGAGAGAGAAGGACAAACCAACAGGACGGATGTAAGCTTAGGTTTGACCAGATGCTCACGCTCCGCTGAAAACAGCTGCCCATGGAGCCGCCTTGAGTGGGCTCATGGGGAGGTTTGTACCCCGTCTGGCTCCAACTAGAGCAAAGAAAAGACTCCTTCCTTCCTGGGGACAGAGCCAGGAGGTATGAGGCGCAAGGGCTGCCTCCACCCTGTGAAGAAAGGCAGTTCAAGCTAGGCATAGCTGTGCACACCTGTAACAGCAGCACGTTAGGAGGCCGCGGCAAGAGAATCACAAGTTCAAGGCCAGGCTGGACAATTTAGCAACTTAACACCACCCTGATTCGTAAAATAAAATAAAATTAAATTAAATTAAAATAACGGTCTGGGGATATAGCTCAGTGCAAAAGCCCAGGGTTCAGACTTCAGTACACAAGCACAGAGAAAGACACAGGCACACACATATGCAAAGAGAGGCAACTCAAAAGAAGCTGACAAGGAGAGAGAAGCACAAAGCCTGGCGTGGTGGAGCATACTCCATACTCTATGGAGCATACTCGTTACTTTTCTGATCCCGGCACGGGGCAGGCGGCTGAGAGAGAATTTTGAGTTTAAGGGCTGCCTCAGCTACATTGTAAGACCTTGTTTTTTGTCTTTTTGAGACAGGGTCTCGCTATGGGGTGCAGGCTGGCCTTGAACTCATTTTGTAGCCCAGGCTGGCCCTGAACCTACAGTGATCCTCCTGCCTCAGCCTCCCATTTCCTAGGATTGTAGGCATGCACCACTACATTTGACTCAAAACCCTGTTTTGTTTTGAAAGTGTATTCGAAGAATAAGTGAGCTGGACATGGTGGTGCAGGTCCGTAATCCCAGCAATTGGGAGGCTGAGGCAGGAGGATTGCTGTGAGTTCAAGGCCAGCCTAGCCTATACAAGTGAGATTCTGTCTCAAAAAACAGCAAAAAACAAGTGATGAGATGCTCTGTGCTTATGTGAGCCAGGGGGGAAGGGTAGATAAAGATAGGTATGTTGAGGCAGAGAGGTGCAAAGTGGGGGGAAACCACAGGTCCGGTTGCCATTCTTGGCTTTGAGCTCTTGCCCAACACCTGCCTGACCCATGTGCAGGCCGGTGGCCTGGACAAGCTGCCACCCGGCTCGCGGAAGAGCCACTCCCAACCAAGTTGTCCCGCTCGCCCCCAGCCTGATGTGCTGGTACAGTGCTCACAGTTCACACTCAGGGCTTTCTTGTCCCTCTTAGGGCTTCAGGCTTTGGCTTCTGTATAATTTTCTGCATCACCTGCCCTTCCCAGTTAGGTGTGCAGGGCTGGGTGAACTCAACCTTCTCAGACAATAAGGGATAGTTCTGACTAGAACAGAGGCTAGGGCTGGGAGTGTAGCTCAGTAGTAGAGCACTTACCTGATCTTGGGTTCAATCTCCAGCACTGCAGGGGGAAAAGATACTCTTCTGGAGGCTGCATGTTATAGTGATCAAAGACATAATTTTGAAATCAGGAATGAGTTCAAATTCCAACTCTAACAGATTTATCAGTTGGGTAAATGTAAACAAAGTCATAGTTGAGCCTTAGTTCTCTGACTGCTCTGAGAATTATAGCTAAAAAATGACAGAACGTTACTTTTCAGAATGTTCCTGAGAATTCAAGAGAAAGTGTGTACAGTGTAGCTGGATGTGGTGGCACACGCCTGTAATCCCAGCACTGGGGAGGCTGAGGCAGGAGGATCGTCTCGAGTTCGAGGCCAGCCTGGGCTACAAAGTGAGCTCAAGGCCAGCCTGAACTGCATAGCGAGATCCTGTCTCAAAAAAAAAGACAAACAAAAAGACACTGTGTGTAATGTCTTCCATGGGATGGGCACTCGGTAACTACCAGTTCTCAATGAGGAGATGACGCTACTGTAGCATGGCCTGTGGAGGAGCTTGGATTTGACCAGACTCTCCCGCTCCTGCTGAAAGCCCGTCTTAGAAAACCCACTTTTAGCAAGAACCGCAACGCCGCGTGCAAACGGCCCCACCCACAGCACCCTCCCTTGTTGTCCAAGCTCCTGCCTTAGTCAGCTTTTTTCAGTTCCCGAAAAGGCCACGCACCTCCCAGCAGCCTCCCCTCCAGGGTCTGCCACATCTAGAACAAGCGAGGTCTGTATCCTTCGATCCCGACGTACCTGCGTCAGGAACGTGTGCGCACGCGCGAGCCAGTTGCGTAGCATACGTAAGGGAATGAAAAACGTGTTAAGTACCTTTCTGCTGCGTAATCGAAGATTGTTGCCTTGTTCTTGATTTTGAAATATGGAAATTGTTCCTTTAAACATGTGGGTTGTTTCTTAACACCCACATCTCTTATTTCCTTTCCTGAGAGCCCCGACTGCCGTCCGGACGTCCCTGTTGCCTGTACGTGATTAACACCACTTCCCAGCTCCTGGAAGTGTCCACAATAAATCACCCAGTCAGTATTTTCTATCTGCCTCCCAGTAGGATGGGTTCAGGAGTGAACAAGATGATGACATTTAAATTAGAGTGCACGCTCAGATGTATTTGTCAAGTCGAACTACAATAACCCTTTTACAATTTTAAGTTTCTAAATATATATATAGACTAGTTGGACCTCTTTACAGGTCAGTTAACAAAGATTTCTTTTTTTTTGTCTTCTGAGACAGGATCTGGCTATGCAGTTCAGGCTGGCCTTGAACTCATTTTGTAGTACGGGCTGGTCTTGAACTTGCAAGGATCCTCCTGCCTCAGCCACCCGAGTCCTGGGACTATGGGGGCGTGCCACCACGCCCGGCCAAAGAGCTCTTGTAAATAAGAATCAGAAGGGGAAAAAAAACCCTCTTACACCTGTGAAATCAAAGATAGTTTTTAAGACAGGCCCTAGGCTGATGATTTATTTTCTTGAAATAGCCGCCTGTACAGGGTTCTCATTGCAGCTTTTTATTTATTTATTTCTTTATTTAGGTGCCGGGAATCAGACTCAGGACCTTACACCTACCAGGCAGGCGCTTGTGCCGCTGAGCTGTATCCCCGGCCCTCATTGTGGCTTTTATAGCCACAGCTGAAGCCAAAACTGCTGCTTTGATAGCACATGTTCCCTCCTCTAAAGGGACAGGCTGATAAAGGTAATCTTTCCTATTTCTGGAGACGTGCGTGCTCAGGCCAGCTTTGGGTGTAGGAAGAAACTAGGTGACACTCCTTGGAGTGTGTACTTTAAAAGACAAAGAAACAAAGACAAGAAGGTGCTCCGGCCTATCCCTCTTCTCTGTCCCCAGTCTAAGGTGTCCTCTGGACTTAACCCTGTCCAGCGCCATGGTGGCGAACTGGGGGTGTGAGGAAGTGGCCAGAGCTGGGTTAGCCGCTGCTGCCATGCGCCCCACCCGCACCCCCGTCCTTCCGGTCCTGTGACCCTTGGGTTCCCCCCGTCAGAACCTCAGTTAGCTCGTCTCTGAGAATAGTGTCTGGCCTGGCAAGATGCTCTGGAGAGAAATCATGGTGGGAGAGAGACAGTCCTCTAGGGGGTATGGCTGTCCTTTAGTACCTGGTTCTGTTTGAAACTGTTACTGAACTCATAAGGGTTCCTGGGAATTTTCGTTGTTGTTGTTCTAGCAATGAATTTATTTGTGCTATAAAAACCAATCTTTCTGCTCCGCAGTGCACCATTCTCCGAGGGAGGGGAAGTGAAAGGAGTTCATTTCCAGTTATGCATAAGGGCAAAAGGCTGATACATTTGTGTTTTTGTTTGTCTTTTTGAGACAGGGTCTCGCTATGCAGTTCAGGCTGGCCCTGAGCTCACTTTGTAGACCAGGCTGATCTTGAACTTGCAACGATCCTCTTGCCTCAGCCTCCAGAGTGCTGGGATTATAGGCACACGCCACCACGCCGGGTCAAGGCTGATACATTTGGACTAAAACTTTTACATTTATTTTTGAGAGTCCGAGGATTAAATCTAGGCCAGTTTTTTTTTTAATTTATTTATTTTATTTATGTATTTATTTATGAGAATATGGCTGAGAGATAAGTGAAGGTCAGCTGTGCTCTGGAAGAGTCCCAGGGAAGGGAAACTCACCGTTCCGGTCCTGGGTCCAGCATTCACCGAGAAGAGGATCTCCTTGGACAAAACGCTGCTGTGAATTGCGTTATTTCTCCGGGCAGGGCAGTGGAGAAGGGGCAGAACTAAATCTTCATTATCTCCAGGGCAGAAAGACAATCAAGACCAAGAGCTTTTCCCAGGCTGGGTCTCCAGTCGCTCTGCTTTTTTTCTCTGGTCTCAGATTGTTACATTTGTAAACCTGACTGGCTGCCAACAGGCTTTCAAGTAACCTTGAGTCAGGACTCTTACCCCAACACCAGCAGAGAGCCGACAGAAAAGCAAGTTAATCCTGGCAGTGAAGTTTAAGAATTTACAATGTACAAGAGATGTTTCAGGGATATTAATTAAACAAAAATACCCGTTTACCAATTAGCTCAGATTTGTGACAGTGGGCTCCGATTGTGCCTCTGGGTTGGTGCTCAGGCCACAGCAGAAACACCCTCCGGTAGCCTCCCTGTTTTTATTGGGGTGCCTCCAGTTGTGTCCTTTTGACTTCTTTTCCTGAGCCGAGGACAAGGACAGGCTTTCTTTCCCTGTGTGGCTGTGGTCACTGCACCAGGGGCTGGCCCTCCTTGGCCAATGCCGGCTCTGGTTCAGGGGAGCCGTCGATCTGGGGCTTGGGGTTACAGGCTGAGGGTAGGGATTCCAGAGGATCTCACATGAAGGAGGGAACTGGAGGGGAATCCTCTTTTTTTTTTTGTCTTTTTGGGACAGGGTCTGGCTATACAATTCGGGCTGGCCTTGAGCTCACTCTGTAGCCCAGGCTGGTCTCGAACTCGCCACGATCCTCCTGCCTCAGCCTCCCAAGTGCTAGGATTACAGGCCTGCCCCAACACTCCTGATTTGAATCCTCTCTTTTCTTATTAAATCTCTGAGTCTTTAGGGGGAAGAGAACAATTGGTCCTCCCTGCCAGCACAGGGTGTAATCCACCTCCTCCTGAGACCCCAGTCTTTATTATTCAAATCAGTCAACGACTGATATAACCAGTCCTCCTTCCATCCAAACTTCGGCCAGAAGATGGATGGGGCAAGGATGAGAGTTTGTGGCCGAATGGAACGATATTTTATCGTCTGAGCTTTCTGTTTGTTTTTGGTCTGTGGGTTCGCACCATAAATCCTTAACATCAGGCTGAGGGGACTCTCAGGGTGTTCTGTTCCGAGTCCCTTGATTTCCTCATCTGTCTTGACTGGGAGACGTACTCATGCATTCATTCACGCATTCATTCCTTTATTACTGTTTGCCCCAGAGCCCGAGGCTCAGCCTCTGGCGTGCCAGCAGGTACTTTGGATTTCGCCAGAAATCACCAGTCTCACCCGAGACTGTCCCGATCTCATGTGAAATCATCCGGATCTCCCCTGAGGTCATACTGGGACAGGGACAGAATAACCAACCACCAAAAGCAGTACCAAGTCTAACTGGGACGTGGCCAAGATCCCAACTGCCTGGGAAGCAGGCAAAAGGATAAAATAAGAAGCAGAGATACACTTAGTAACGCCTGAGAGGGGGCTGGGCCAGTGACTGGCAGAGACAATGGCGCTCCGAGCCAGCCACTGTTTTCTGGGTGTACACAATAAGTGAGGATTGGACGACTGAGGGGGCGGCGGTGATCTTATGTGGATGCAATCTTGCCCTAGAGTGTCACGGCCTCGCAGGACCAGCAAGGCCTTCTTCCAGGCCTCTGGGCCTTAGCCTCAGTGTATAACTTGTGGTCCCCAACATCTCTGCGCTTTTGTTTCTGTAATTGCAGCAGTAGAAGCAGCATGCAGGCTATGGTGTCCATCACAGCAACCAATACCTTCCCGGGAGTTTGTGGGAGGCCCTGTCGTGTCACCAGCACGCGAGCCTCTTGTGCTGTCATCTGTAGTGTCCCCATGTCATGGGTTTTGTAGCCTGCATAGATCTCAGTACTTGTGTCGGGCTCTCCAGGGTCATCTTGAAGAATGCTCGCACTGCGGCTGGGGATTTAGCTCAGTGGCACGGTGCCTGCCCGCAGGTACAAGGTCGGCCAGACGGGAACAGGCTCCCTGCCACGGGCCCGGATGTTCTTATCACGGCGTTCCGTTGTCTGTTAACACCAGCACACCCTGGACACGTGCTAGTGACTGCACTGGGCATCCCTCTTTCCTGTTTGGATGTCCTTCTGTAGGACTTGAGCCCTAGGCGTGCTCGTCTGATTTGTCCTTTTACCAGTGAAGTTGGAGGGCATTTATTTTCTGCAACTGGGTTTTTCAAAATGAAGACAAAGATAGCAAGATCAGGCCGGGGATATAGCTCAGTGGTGCAGCACTTGCCGGGCAGGCACAAGGTCCTGAGTTTGATTCCTGGTGCCCACCCACCCCAAAAAGGATAGCAAGCTCTAATTATGCTTGTGGAGGTAACCATATTCTCCCTTTTTGTTTTTGTAATTGTGCTTTAAAGCAATTTTTTTTTTAGAAATTGGAGCACGTATAATCAAAGCATGAGCACTAGAATGGAAAGGCAGGTTGGGAAAAGAGCCAAATCTAGAAACTGTTCCTAAGGGACCAGAACAGCAATTGTAACCCACTGACTCTTAGACCCCTCTTAGACTCTTGATGGAGTCTGATATTTTGTCACAAGTCTTCCTAGTTTTAGCTAAAGAATGTAAAGATTTTTAGCTGGGTGTGGTGGTGTTTGCCTGAATCCTAGCATTCAGGAGGCTGAGGCAGGAGGATAACCCCGAGTTTGAGGTTAGCCTGGGCTACATAGTGAGTTCAAGGCCAGCCTGAACTACAGAGTGAGACCCTGTTTCAAAAAAATTTTTTTAAAGATTTTTGTTGAGATGTTATGTCTTTTTTTTTTAGACCCATAACAATAGTTGGCTACCAGTGCAGCTGGAAACTATCAGAAGGGGTCAGTGATCAGAACCCCTTTTTATATCTAGCTTATTATTATGGCATTGTTTTATATGTCTTTTGGTTATAATTTTCTGCTGGGTGTTCAAAACCAAGTTAAAGTGCGACCTCTGTCAATCAAAGTTAACCTCTTGCTGTCTATCAGGGTCAGTTAAATCTCCTCAGGCATTTCTTTAGAAACATGTACAGAGCCTCTTAGCTCCTCTGCCAGTGTCAGCCATCAGAATGGGTCACGGCCTTGACGGACCATGCTGCTTTCTGTGAGAGCGTGGGAGGCTTCTCCCTCTCGGTGGCCTCTTTGACACGCTGTGCACTTGTTGATTCCTGTCCTCTGGGGTCAAGCAGTCTCCCTGTTCAGGAGCTTTGGTGACTCAACAAAGTTGTAGGATCTTGTAGAAAAGCTTCCCTCATGTCGTGTCCTCACTGACCTTGGACAGCCAGGGTCTAAATATTAGCTGTCCTCTCGGCCCAGTTATCTTCTAGCTCTGGTCTCTAAACTTGAGTTGTTGAACACCCAGAAGAAGAGCAGTGACATCAGCACTGTCGTAGGAGCAGTGAGCTTCACTGTTATAATTTTATCTGAATATCAAGTCCTTCCAAATATAAAGTATAGCCAGAGGACTATTATTTTTTTCTTACCAGTTATGGTTGTTTTGTTTTGTTTTTTCTTCTGGTACCAGGAATTGAACTCACGACCTTGCGCTTACGAGGCAGGTGCTGTGCCGCTGAGCTAAATCCCCCAGCCCCAGTTATGGTTGTTTTAGTAGTTGAATCTCTGCAGAATGTTAACAGACAACAGTCATGTAAGTTTTATAGAGAAAATGAGATCAAGAGCCACATGTAAGGGCTGGGGCTATAGCTCAGAGGCACAAGCGCCTGCCTGGCTAGCTCAGGGTCCTGAGTTTGATTCCCAGTACCAACAACAACAAGAAAAGAAACTAATTTAAATATATATTTTAAAAATAAAATAAAAAATTAAAAAAACACAAACCAGGGGCTGGGGATATAACTCAGTGGCACAAGTGCCTGCCTGGCAAGCACAAGGTCCTAAGTTCAACTCCAGGTACCAAACAAAACAAAACAAAACAAAACAAACACAAAAAGCCACATGTAGTCTGTCCACATAACAATTATGATAACATTATTTTTGTAATACCACCTTGCAAAATACTTAATATCCACCTTAAATATCCACCTTAATATAGAACAGAGTGACACATATAACATATACATCAAAAAAAATTTTTTAAACCATCATTTGACTGGTGACCTCATGTTGGCTTGAAATGTACTTCCCATCATAGAAGCTGGAGCACAGGAGAGAAGCAGATATCTGAGTGTGAAAGGAAAAGGTTATCACCGTAAACAATCCATTTTACATCTTAGCAGGCCTTTATACCCGGAAGGCATGAATACATTTAATACACTATGAGATTACCAATAATGAATGTCATAGCTACATAGAAATCTTTGTCTCTTAATTTAGTTTTGTACCAAGAGCATCCTTTAATGAAACCTTATGGTTTTACCCACAGAAAACTTAACCTTTTGATGATAATCAATGTAAATATATTACAATAATATGTTTAGCCATGTTTCTTGGGGTGTACCTCACATAAGGGCATGGAAATTATTGGGCCCTCCTTAATGAAAATAGGCTGGAATAAGATGTATACAGGCCGCTGTTCCTCTATTCAGCAAGGGGAGTCCTATTCAACAGTTTTCCTAAGCCTAAGCGGCCCCCATTTAGCTTAATGAATTTTGATGATGTATTAGAACCAGATTATAACAATTAACACATTATTTTTAACCAATGAAAGATTCTCAAATTACTGTACACATACAACAGTATGTATTACATTTTATTTATTTATTTATTTATTTATTTATTTATTTTTTGGTTTTTCTCCGGTACTGGGAACCGAACTCACGACCTTGCGCTTGCCAGGCAGGCGCTTTTGCCGCTGAGCTAAATCCCCAGCCCCTGTATTACATTTTAAAACTAATCTTGACATCATTTTTATCCACTGGAAATCTGGGTGGAAGCATGTCCTTATTTCTTTTTTTTTTTGGTACTGGACCTTGCACTTCCAAACCGGCTTAAATTATAGACAAATGTTTTAAAAATCTAAAAAAGCAAAAAGAAGAAAAAAATTACTGAATTCAAACAAAACAGCTGTAGGTATGGTAACTAGTTACAAACTAAACAGACAGACAAACATACACACAACAATTTATTTATAAAACCAGAGGGCACTCAGATGTATTTAGCCCAGCTGAATTATCAATATTTTTTTACAGTTTTTATGTTTGTAACTATAAATAGACTACAGAAAACTTTTTTTAGGTCAATTAACAGAGATCTCTTATAATAAGGAATAAAACCTTTTACTCATAATCAATATTTTTTAAAATTTTATTTTGTGTTAAGAATTTTGGCAGCCTGCCGTGTTGGTGCACACCTGTATTCCCAGCACTCGGGAGGCTGAGGCAGGAAGATCATTATGAGTTTGAGGCCAGCCTGGGCTGCAAAGTGAGCTCAAGGCCAGCCTCAAAAAGAAAAAAAAAAAAAAAAAAAAAAAAGAATTTTGGCAACTCCGTGCCCTCTTTTCGCATTTAGCCTCTGGCTCAGTCACCTCTATTCCTTCTGTCACCTACTCAGGCCTTCTTTGTGTTCTCACAGCCTTCGTGGGACCCCTCTCTATGAGACTTAGTATAGCTTGGGTCAACAATGAATTCTTATAAAATTTGGTTTTTACGTCTTGACAAGCTTTTAGATAATTTTTAAGGTTTTTTGTGGCCTTGGCCACTTTGAGGGCCTGTTTGTAGTCTTTATTTATATTTTTTAAAGCCACCTGACGCACAGTAACTTCGGCTGCTTGTGAACGAGAGCTCTGTCTGTGGACTGCCTCCTGCACCGCTGGGACCACAGGTGCACGCCACCATCCCCAGCACGGCCAGGGAAAGCAGAGGTGGGAAGCCAGCTCTCTGTTACACGGCTCCACCACTGGCCTGCCGGTGTTGCTGGTCTTAGACAGTGGGAGTGGCGGCTGGGCCTTTTGGGAGGTCGTGGCCAGGGGCAGGTGGGGGCGCAGGAAAGGCACAACCTCCTGGCGCCCTGAGCTGGGCTATGCAGCTGGGGTGCAGCCTGTGCCTCCCACCTTGACTGACATGATGCTTTCACAGGGCAGGCATTCGGGCTTCTTGCAACCTTCCCAGTATCTCAAACTCAGAACCTGGGCATCGCTAGCACATACACCACACTCTACCATTTCCGGAGATGCAGGCCATGGAGTGTCTCCATCAATCTCATCTAACTCTGGGCCTCCCCCAGGAGCTGGTGGTGCAGTGGGTGGTTTTTTTCTTTTCTTTACACTTTTCTCCCTTGTCCTGCTCTAAAACAGGGGTACTAGTACCTAGCAGACCTAAAACATTTTACCAGGCCCCAAGTTGAAAAGTTCTCAGGAGAAACAGTTTCTCCTCTGCCATGAGCTCTCCTTAAATTTTCTCCCACCTTATCCCAATTTTGAATATCCAAGGTTCCCACCTGCAGAAACTGTGGATTTTTTTCCTGTTCTTTTTTTGTTTGTTTGTTTTCCTCCAGTACTGGGAATTGAACTCACGACCTTGAGCTTGCCAGGCAGGTGCTGTGCCACTGAGCTAAATCCCCAGCCCCAGAAACCATGGATTATATTGAACAATTTCTTGTAACATTTTTGTCAACTTGTGGCTGCTAACTCCAGCTCTGGCCTGCTACAACCACATCCACAGCAACTGTACCTATCTTTGTTCCTTTACTGACAAATTCTGCCCCATTATCCCAGCTAAGTGAAAACTTTCCATGGCACCAAGTACCTTTTTACTTTCCTTTGGACCTCTCTGAATTTGTCCCCCAGAGTCCTCTCGCAGTCTCACGTTCTCTCTCTCTCCCACTTGGGTGGGTCTTTCCTCTCATGCCTCAGTTTAGGTGGTCCCTGTTTGGGCACCAAATCTCCTGAAATGAGGCCAACCTGAACCACAGAGGGAGACCCTCTCTTAAAAAAACAAACAAGCAAACAAAAAAAGGATTTAGGTGTGAGAACCCTGAAGAAAAACAGGCCTAGGAAAGAACAGGAATTGTGACTTTGCTTAAACTTAATTAAGTCTTAAAGGTAGTTTTCTCCAAGCGACAACTTCCTCAAAATTACCCAATTTCCCTGTCTCCTTTCTTCCTATCTTTATTTCTTCTATCCTACCTCAGAACTGGAAGTAGGATACTTTGCAAATCCATTTCCCCATTAAAGAGCATTTGAGTGCTGCCAGTTTGGGCAGGATTATGAATAATGTTGCTATAGACGTTTACGTATGGGATTTTGTGTGAATTTCCCTTGGGTACTCAAAGAATGCTGAGTCACATGGTGAGTGCATGTTTAACTTTGTAAGAAACAATCCACTTCCAGGAAGATGGAGGCCTCTCTGAGATTTGGTGTCCAGACGCTGGAATACAGCAATGTGAGGAAGAGAAGGAACGAAGTGGGTGCCTAGGAACCAGCAGGGATCTGAATCGAGAATTAAAGCCCACAGGGAAAACAAAGGGAGAAACGTCAGTGAAGGAGGAGGAGGAGGAGGCAAGCAGCACATTCTCCCTGAGCCCTGACTGACTTCTTGGGAGGGGCAGCTCAAACCTGCAGATGCACAGTGGCTGACCCCAGAAGCCTCCGTGGAGACACACACCAATGGAAGGGAGCCGTGGGTGCAGCGGACTACAGTGGCTGGTGAGTTATTCAGGTTCAGACGTCCCCAAGGTGAGGGTGATTGGCCAGTAACCATCTTGGACAGGGGCCAGCTCAGAGTGGCTGTGGGATGGCCACAATTAGCAGCTCCCAGTGTTAGGGTGAGGCAGAGCTGAGTTCAAGGAGGTGAGTTCAAGCCAGCAGGGAGCCAAGTTCAAGCCAGCAGGAGGCACACAGAGTGTTGCAGGCTGAAAATCGGGTTCTAGCCTCACAGAAACCAGCATGAACTTCAGTGAAACTAAAGGTGGAGCCTTGCTGGGATTACCCCGTACCCTGCTGTAAATCTGTGGCTGGCTTGCATGGATCTGGACTCTGTCTGCCCACTTTGTCTACCAGTGATGGCAGAGAAACGCCCTGAGGTAGACATTTTTTCTCATTTTCTTTCATGTTTTTTAAAAATTTCTTGATTATTTGTTCTTGTTTTTATATGAGTGTAAACATTGTTTCCAGTTTGTTGTTGTTGTTATTCTGTTCTTGTTTTTGTTTTTTTCTTCTCTCCCTATCTTCTTCACCAGCTTCCCAAAGTTTGCATAATCTTCCTTTGTCCTTCAGCCTTGCTTCTAATCTCTTCCTCTTCTTCTATTTCTCTATTTTTTTTCCCCTCTAACGCCTTCTACATTTTTTCCCCTGAAGGTAAAATCCCCGGACTGAGGCCATATTTACTGTATACAATTTTCTGGTCTGTTTTACATTTTCTTATATAATCACAGATCTGGTTCATATGGTCAAACCTGGCAAAGTAAAAGTTACTATAGTTTGTCATTTTCTTTTCTTTTTGTTTTTGTTTTTGTTTTTGTTTTTGTTTTTTCTCTGGAACCGGGAACCGAACTCATGACCTTGCGCTTGCCAGGCAGGCGCTTTTGCCACTGAGCTAAATCCCCAGCCCCCCAGTTTGTCATTTTCTAAGCTGTGTTTGATGCTACTGTTATTGCTGATTGTGTAACTTTGCCCAAAGCGACATAATTGTTCTAACCAGTTGTTCTTCCTGGTATGCCAAACCTGAGATTGCCTAAGGATCATAAAAAATTCTATAGGCTAATGCCAAAGAATCAGGGGCTCAGTCAAACAGGCAGCAACTTCTCATCCCCAATAAATTGAAGATGTAGGATCTTGCAACAGACTCAAAATCTAAAAGCCAGCTACACCTGGAAGACATCTCTGAGAAGCAGTCAGTTCTTCAGGGCTCTAAGTATTAGCAATACAGCTACTTGTCATAAGCAATTTATAAGCATCAACCTAGGAAATAAACTTAAAAAAATATACAATGAGAAGACATTTAAGCAAGATGTAACCCCGGACTTCCAGCTCACCAAAGGCAAACCTAGAGGGGGCAATGAAGTGAAACAACTTGAAAGCCACCCACCTGGACTCTCTGAAGTGGTAACAGTAGAAGTATCAAAGCGGATGAATGAGGCTCTAGAGAAAAATCAAAAAGTAAATAATTTCTCAGATAATTACAGAGATGGTGATCATAATGAAAGACATGGTTAGTTACTCTATAGCAGATACAGACAAAAAATAGAGGAGCTTAGGAAAATGACAGAAACCATGCCCAATATAGGAAAGAAATGGACTCCATAAAACAGATTCAAACAGATATTCAGGAGATTAAAAATTCCATTGAAATTCCATGTGCAGCAGAATGAGCCAGGGGGAGGACAGAGTATCAGATATAGAAGACAGGAGTGCAGTTATTGATCACGAAAAGAAAAATTTCTTACAAATAATAAGGGATTATGAAAAATCAATCCAACAGCTGCTAGATGATGCAAAGAACAATAACATAACATTGATTGGAGTCAATAAAAAGGCAGGAGATAGTGACATAAAAGACCTATTCACAGAAGTAATGGCAGGAAACTTCTCAAGCAGGGAAAAAGAATTTGACACACAGATAAGTGAGACATATAGAACTCCAATTAGCCATGATCACAAAAAATCTACACCAAGATATGTAATAAGAGTCAAGATTCCAGAAATTCAACAACAAAAAACCAGAATACTAAAAGCTGTTAAAGAAACAAATCACCTATCAAGGAAAGCCCATCAGAATCACAGCAGACTTCACAACACAAACTGTCAAGTTAAGGAGAGCTTGGAGTGAAGAATTTCAAGCCCTAAAGGAAAACAATCTCCAACTCAGACTGATACACCCCACAAAACTATCTTTCAAAATTAATGGAGAAATAAGATACTTCCATGACAAAGAATGCCTGAAGAAATTAATGAACACCAAATCACCACTCCAAAATGTTCTGAAGAACACTGTAGAAAGAAATAACAAGGACTATAACTCCATGAACCCCAACAAAATGAATCTATCAGGGAAGGCAAAGCAACTCAACAGAGGGGGATAAAAAGGGAGCCAACAACAGGAAAATAACATGACATAGATAAGTCAATACATATCAGTTATAACCATCAATGTTAATTGTCTGAATTTGCCAATCAAAAGAAATAGACAGCCCGAATGTGTCAAGAAGAAAGATCTAACAATATGCTACACACAAGAAACACATTTAATTCAAAAAGAAATTCATAGAGTGAAAGTCAAAATCAGGCGTGGTGATGCACTCCTGTAATCCCAGCACTTGGGAGGCTGAGGCAGGAGGGTCTTTGTGAGTTCAACACCAGCCTGGGCTACATAGTGAGCTCAAGGGCAGCTCACTAGTGAGCTCTAACTGCAGAGCAAGACCCTGCCTCAAAAAGACAAAAAA
>NW_004955478.1:7694796-7695957 GCF_000276665.1 Chinchilla lanigera | reverse complement strand
AGCGCTGGGATTACAGGTGTGCACCACCATGCCTGGCTGGAACCTGTATTTTAATAAAAAGGAAAACAGAGAATGGACAGATTCCTAGACACATATGAATTACCAAAGCTGAATCCAAAAGGTATAAAGATTCTAAATACACCAGTAACAGTTAATGTAATTGAAGATGTAAAACCTACAAACAAGGAAAAGCCTAAGCCTTAATGGATTCACTGTTGACTTCTACATGAAATTTAGAGGACCTAAGGCTGCTACTTCTCAAATTCTTTAATGAAATTGAAAGGGAAGCAATACTCCCAAACTTATCCTGGAAGTAGGTATTACCCTGGTACCAAAACCAGAGAAGGATCCAGCCAAAAAAGAGAACTACAGGCCAATCTCCCTAATGAATACAGACACAAAAATCCTCAAAAAAGATACTGGGAAGTAGAATGCAGCAAACTGTCAAGAAGATTACACACCGTGACCAAGTAGGATTCATCCAGGAATGCAGGAATGGCTCACAGCAAATCAAGAACCATAATACATCATATCAACCAAGCCAAAAACTGTATGATTATTTCAATATATGCAGAAAAAGCATTTGACAAGGTCCAACACCCATTCATGATTTTAAAAAATCCTACAGAAAATTGGGATAGATGGTCTTTATCTCATCTGATAAAAGGCATCCATGTCAAAGCAACAGCCAACATCATACTAAATGGACAAAAACTGAAAATTTTCACTCCAAAATCAGGAACAAGAGAAGGATGTTCACTATCATCACTCTTATTCAATATAGTTCTGGAAACATTAGCCAGAACAATTATACAAGAAAAAGAAATAAAAGGAATAAGGATAGAAAAGGAAGGGGTTAAATTATTATTATTTGTGGATGACATAATACTCTATATAGAAGACCCTCAAAACTCCACCGAAAGACTTCTAGGTTTCATAACCAAATTCAGTAGCAATACAAATTCAGTAGTGATACAAAGTCATACACAAAAATCAATAGCCTGCCTATCCACAAATAACTAACTGAGAGAAAAATTAGGGAAACAACACCTTTTACAGTGGTATCCAAGCAAATGAAATACCTAGAAATCAGTCTAATGAAGGCCATAAAGAGCTTTACATTGAAAACTACAGTACTGTGAAAAAGGAGATCAAAGAGGA
>NW_004955478.1:7657120-7691871 GCF_000276665.1 Chinchilla lanigera | reverse complement strand
GAGAAGAAGGAAGGAAGGAAGGACAGGTGTGCACCATTACGCACGGCTGATGAGTCTACTTTCTAATATCGTATAAGCTCTTTCTGCCACTACTGGTTACTTAGAACCCAGGGCGATTTCGTTTACCTTTATATCCTCAGATCCTAGTCTAGCTGGTGGCAAAAAGTATGTTATACATATCAGGCTTTGTCTCCTGTTTCCAAAGTTTTCTTTTGTGCACAGTACAGAGATGCACTAATTACAAGTCAAAAAAAAAAAAAAGAAAAGAAAAGAAAAGAAAAGAAAAAAAGTAAAAAAGTAAAAATTTCATGTGTAAAACTCCATCATGGATTAGAGAGACTGGGAAGAACTCATGATGGCTTGCCGGGCATGGTGGCGCACGTCTGTAATCCCAGCACTCGATAGGTTGACGTAGGAGGATCGCTGTGAGTTCGAGACCAGCCTGGGCTCCAAAGTAAGCTTAAGGCCAGCATGAAGTACATAGTGAGACCCTGTCTCAAGAAGACAAAAAAAAAAAAAAACCCCAACCCCCCCGCCCCAAACCAAGTCAGCTATCAAAACGTACGAATAAATTAGGAATAACTTAGAAGACCCGCCATTCTTATTAGTAAAATACTGGTGGCTCCGCCTAGCCTCCCATCTCTATGGTCGGAGGGTGACCTCTCTATACTTTGGAGGATTTATCGAGCACAGCCAATCATTAGATCATTTTTACAGCACGCGGTCAGAACTTTGGCTTACTATTGGTTGAGCGGTAAAGCCCGCCCTACTACTTCCGTTACGCTCCTTTAAGTAGACGCCAGGCGGGTGGTTCGGTCTTTTGGCGACGGCGGACCCAGAGAGGTGAGCGAGTTTTGGTGTTGGGCTGTAGGGCTGGAGGCAGTTGCTGGCCGTGATGACATTCCTATTAAAGCACGTGTTAGACTGCTGACAAGGGTGATGCGAACTGGAGGCTGAGCCGGTGGCGGGCTTGGCGGAGGGGAGGGGACGCTGGGAGGCCACCCTCGCTCACCTGCCGCCGTTGTTCCTGCAGGTCCCGCCCTTCCGAGGACGTCAGATCGCCTTGTCTAAAGCGTCTTTCCGGCGCTTCTCCCTACTCCCAAGCCCCCCAATAAAACGCTGTGCTCCCCAGCCTGGTGTCTGTGTGGTCGGTGACGCGCTGCCTTTGGGCCCGCTGCGCCTGCGCGTGGCGCCGGGGGTCAAGCTGCAGCGCCAGAGAACGTGCTCGCGCATAACTGGGGCCGCCTGCCCTTCGCGGACGGCCCTTTTAACCGCGAGCGACACGGCCGCGGCCGGGAGCGCGCGCCGTGCCCCGGCGGGAACGGGCCGTGCGGGTGGTAGACCTGCCTGGGCGCCCGTTTGCGGCGCCTCCCCGAAGTGCCGGCCAGATCTGTGGCTGCCGTGCTGGGGAGACTGGCGAGGTGCGCGCGGCATGCGCAGTGGGGGGGGGCGGCCGCAGCTGTACGGGTGTAAGTTCTGGTTAAGGTGAAGTCGGGATCTGTTGGTGAAAAACTGCGGGGAAACTAATTGTCGAGCTAGCTTAGCCTCAGTTACGGGGTGGTGTGAAGGTGAAGGCGACCCTTGCGTACGCGTTCAGGTGTTCGAGCTGGCCCGAGATCCTACATCCGGGCTTCTGCGGGAGTTCGCCCGGGGGAGGGGCAGAGGTGCACAAACGAGGGGGATCCTTGATGCTTTGGTGTTCACTAAATGCCCCAGGTTAAAAGGGTGACTGCCAATAAGGGTGTGGGTTCCAGCTCCCGGTTAGTTAAATGTTGAAGTCTGAACTTGGTTCTCTAGGTTGAGGAGGAAAACGACACCCACCCCATGTAGCAGGGCTGCCTTGCGGCCTTCGGGGGCCGCCGGCCTTGACCACAGGCAGAGGCGGTGCTGTGCCTGGACGGATCAGACAAGCAAGGCTCACTAGGGTAAATGCCACATTTAGTGAGCTAAAGCTTCAGGGAAGAGGGAGTCGGCCTGACGACCAAGTCCCCTCTCCCAAAAGCAACGTGTCAACCCATCTTCTCAACCTGCTGTTACGCTTTAACCTATCACTTTTTTGGTCTTGGTGTTTTTGAGGCAGGGTCTCACTATGTAGTTCAGGCAAGACTTGCACTCAGCCATCTTGCCTCTCCGACTGCTGAACTGCAAGCCTGTACCACTGTACCCAGTTTTTTTTTTTTTTTTTTTGTCTTGGAAACGGTCTCATGCAGTGCATGCTGGTCTCAAACTTGCAAAGGTCCTCCTGTCTCAGCCTCCTGAGTGCTTGGATAACAGGCGCGCACCACCACGCCCAGCCTCTAATCTGTTTTAACACTGTTCTGTTTGCTGGGGAGGAGAGGTACTCAGTTATAGAATGGCCAGCTACAAGCCGGTTGCTTTGCTGTAACTTGTCTTTCTACACTTACAACTGGTCTCAGCACACAGCAGGTAAGTAAATGTTCCTACTGCCAGGCGAGGGCCCAGTTCTCTGCACTCACTACTGTGTCCTTGTCTTAACAAACGGCTCTGCAGAAATAACTTAAATGCTTACCTAGTATTTGACATGAGAGATTATTCTGTGAAACAATGCAAGCCACCCTAGGTCCCCGCACACTATTCGACTGAGCGGTGGGTAAAGTGTGTGACCTCTACACAGTAGTGCATTCAGCCCTTCGCCTTTACTTACGCACAGTAACGAGCAGTGAGCAAGACATGCGGGCTCGCACGAGGAGAAATCAGCACACCGACTGGGATGGTCAAGTGATTTAAGTCAAATGTTTTAATGGTGCCATTAAAATAAGGGCTCAAATATATCTTAATATATTAATTTCTTTAAAGTCAGGCAAGGTGCTGTTTAAAAAAAAAATCACTATTAGCTTTGTCCACAGATGTAAGTTATCAAAAGTTACCCAAGGTAATTTTGATATTCAATGCAGCTTTAAACAATAAAAATCTGTATTTACTTCTCAAAGCAAATTATACAATTAGAGTCTCCAAACTTGTAAACTAAACATTCTGACACAAATGCACAAAATTAAGTTGGCAACATGAAAGGAAGGTTACGTGTATTTTGAGATCTGTAGTGTCGGATGGGAAGCGAACTTGTGGGCTTGACTCAAAAGCAGCTACCAGTTGAGCGGTTCTGTTTTGGCCATCAGAAAAGAAAACCGCCCACAAAACTTTCTCAAGCCAGTTAGATTAACAAAGCATTCCCCTTCCTATATGAAGCTTTCTAGAGCACACAAGAAATCTGGGCTTTTGGGCCCATGCTGTCTGGACTAAAGATAAACAAAAGGTCCTCGTGTGCAATGTCTGTCATTATGCTTGTGCCTCAGGAAACAATCAGGATTAGAGGCCAGGATCACTGCACCTCACTGGTAAGATGCTTAGGATGGTTTGATCTCATGGCTTTGCCTAATGTTCACGTAAATCCCAGTGCCTCCACCCCAACTGAAAGTTGTGTGTCTTCTATGGCAACTTGCTTCCAAAATGCACAATTTAATTAAAAAAAAAAAAGTAATGCTATGCCTATCTACCGCCATTGCAATGGCTCACAGAATTCCACTCCCCACACGTTACTGAATTGACATTCTTGGAGCATGGAGGGCTGCAATCGTGTACAAAGTGTAGAGTGAAAAAATGTTCCATTGTGCACCAGCTGCCTGAGGAAAAGCTTTGGATGAGTCCAGGAGGTGAGGGGAAGTCTTCCAGTTGTACAGCTTCACTCTGAATGTGCTTTTTGCTGCCACAAAAACTGGTAGACTTCAAAAAGCCACAGTGTGAATCATGTGTAACTTCTGGGTCCACCGGGGCGATGCTTCAGTCTCCTTTGTCGAGTCCAAGCTCTGTGGCAGGCAATCCAGACACCTGTCGCTGGGTGCGGGGAGTGACACCTCACGTGGAATGGGCACCAGCAGGCAGAGGGCAGAAGCAGTCTTGGAGACGGCAGCTGCGGCACAGCTGAAGGCCAATGCCGCAGCACGGATGGCAGCCACGAGCCCCGCATGTCAGCCGGGCCTCACGGAGCAGGGAGCACCCCTTCTTCCCCCGTTACAGCGCTTCCGCAGCCTCCACAGGTGGCTCTTTCAGGAGGCAGGAAGTAGAGCGGGGGTCCATGGCTGAGTGCATTAGAGGGACATAAACATCATCCATGTTTGGCATGACGAAAACTTTCTGCAGGGAGATATTAACGTCAGTTTATCATCCTTCCTTTGTTCTAATGATAATTTCAGACTTTAGACAGATTTTTAAAAATATGTATGGAAATTTTTCCCCCACATTTCTCCACTAATTTAAAGAGTTGAGGGATCACCAGTGCACAAATAATAACATAATGTTACCAGTTCTGAAGCAGAAGCCTTTGGTTTTCTGTACATACGTGAAATTACTCCTAAGTGATAAACAACATTCATTGAACAGAACTGGCTTAATTGCTGACAGTTTTTCCAAATTATGTCCAGAACACATTCCAAGTAGATTTATCTTTGTATATCTTGGGAAAAAAAGATAAGAGTTTTGCTTTGTTTTGACACAGGGTCTTGTTATGTAGTTCAGCCTGGCCTTAAGCTCACTCTGTAGCCCAGGCTGACATTGAACTGTTAGGTTTAGCACTGGACAGAGCAAGAGACAGATGAAACAAGCCTTTATTGCCAGCGTGGGAGGGCTGCAGGAGATTGCAAGGACCCTTGGAGGAGGGGGCTGGGGAATGGGTTTTTACTGGATTGGACTAGAGGTGGAGTTAACATGGGCAGGTGATGTGTCGTATCTCGGTATTGGGAGTTAATTGGTGCGAGCGCAAAAGGGAGTAGGAAGTGTATCTCGGGGTCTGAAGAACAAAGAAGTATGTGTCCTGGCTGGCGCCATTTTTGGGATTCTGGATGTCTACCACACTGGTTTCTGGTTTATTTTTGGTCTTTTTTTTTTGGAGACAGGGTCTATGCAGTTCTGGCTGGCCTTGAGCTCACTCTAGCCCAGGCTGGCCTCAAATTCACAACGATCCTCCTGCCTCAGCCTCCTGAGTGCTGGGATTACAGGCGTGCGCCACTACGCCCGGCTCACATTGGATTCTTAAAAGAGGATCCTGACCGAGATGAAGCTCGGGACCTCTACTCTGCCCTGAGCTTGTTATACTCGGTGTGAAACACAAGCTAACACGGCATGCTTACCTGAAACTCTTGCTCCAGTTTCTTCTCTATCCAGTCTGTCACGTGAACTAAAGTCACTTCTCTCTCTCCCAGTTTTGGCCGAGCTTTCAGCTCCACGTATGGTGGCTTCCGGAAGCCATACCTTTTAGAGGAAGACGAGTAGCAATCACATTGAGAAGTAGAGAGGAAGCAGACAAGCACTGATGGAAACACTTCTCCTTTACTTGGGGCTTGATCACAACCTAAAATACCGCTACTTTGAAAATCCCCTCCAAAATTAATTCAGCAGGGTCAGAATGAACTTGTAAGCTCCCTGCATGCCTGGACAGTGAGAGGGCTGTCCCTAACTAATCAGACCAGTTCTTGTGAACTGGATAAGCCAGGATGTTCCATAGGAAAGGTCCATGATGCGGGGATTTTTTAATTTTTCCTAAAATGGTAGTGATCTTTTTTCTATTTTGATAAAAGATATGCACATTACAAGAAACAAAATATAAATGCATAGAGCTGAACTTGAGCCAGGTGTGATAGCGTAGGCCTGTAATCCTAGCGCTCAGGAAGCTGAGGTGATCCTCTGGTTGGACGCCAGCCTGAACTACTGTGAGACCTTGTTTTGAAGAACAAAGAAACAACAACAGAAAACCCTTAACTTGAAAGACCTGGCCTGCCTGTCATCCCCAAGAAAGGACCAATGAGCGAGGTGGGTCAGTGTTCCTCGCACTCTCATAAGCACACGTGGATCTGCTTTTTCACTCCACACCATACTTCTCTAGCTTCCTATGGGAGCTGACTGGGACTTAGCAAAGCACTCAGATAAGACACTCAAACACCTCAAAATTAATCAGTGTTGGGTCAGTGTTTTAGAAGCGCAGGAGAAATGTCAAATTGCTAGAAGTATTTCTAGGTGCTCTTAGTATCTGTGCGTGGTTTGGGGGTTCAGCAGTATACAGGTCAGCCCCTGAGCACGTGCCAGGGAGCACTATCCCAGGGGCCTTTCATTTCATCGTCCCTAGGCAGTGGCATTTCTAGCTGCTGAGTCTAGAAGTCTGGTGGTACAGAGAAGAAATGTATGAACTCAGTATTTTAAAAAAAATTTTTTAAGGGTTAGGGGCTGTAAAGTAGTAACAATGGGCATTTCTAGGTGATAAGATTATGGGCCTGAGTTTCTTGGTCTTTTGTTCATACTTGTTTTTCCAATCTCACTTTTTAAAAAATCATGAATTATTACTTTAATTTCTTTTTTTGGTACCGGGGATCGATCTCATGACCTTGGACTTGCCAGGCAGGCGCTTATGCCCCTGAGCTATATCCCCAGCCTGAATTATTACTTCAAGAGAAAAAGTCTATACATAAAGGGTTTTTTGTTTTTGTTTTGAGACAGGGTCTCCCTGTACAGTTCAGGCTGGCCTGGAACGCATGGCAATCTTCCCGCCTCAGCCCTGAGTGCTAGGATTACAGGCGTGCGCGATCATGCTTGGCATATAAAGGCACTTTAAAATTTTACTGGGAAACACTGTCAGCATCATCGGAACTATCAGCCAGCGCGGAAATCTGACTATCCCTGCAGAGCCTCCTGCACGCTGCTGAGCACAAGGAGACGCGCAGGCAGCGCTGGTCCCCTCTGGTGGCTCAGAGCTGTGCTTTTACTATGGGTACAGTTTATGACACAGTGAGACTTCCTACGTGGTAACTATCCCCTTATGCTTATTTTATGCAACACGAAATGCCAAGTTTTTTTTCTTGCAGTGCTGGGCACAAGGGCTTCCTACATGCGAGGCAGGTGTCTTGCCACTGAGCTACATCCCCAGCCTAATGCCAATTTAAATTTAGATTCACAGCTAGAGATGCTGGATCCATAAATAATTTATTTTATTCTCCACCCTGGCTTAATCACTACAACTCCTCTATCGACTGCTGAAATCCTGGAGGATGGGCCAGGCCTATCTGCATTTTCAGCAAGTTCCCAGGTGATTCTACCCTGCAGCTGGAGCTGAGAGCAACTCTGCACAGATCTCCTACCACGAACACCAACATGACCTCCAGACTGCACACCAAGGTCTAACTCAGGAAGTGTCCCTGACCACCTGGATTCTGCTGGCTGGCTCACCGACCCTCCTCTGCCGAGGGGACAGCCGGGCACCGCCTCAGCAGGGTGCCAGGAGAACTAGCCGGTGGTGCAGGGCGGCCCAGGCCTGGTGGAGAGAAGGGCACCCTACCAGCGGCAGAGTTACTACCAGAGGAGGAGCTGGTTTTGGGAGGAAGCAGACCAAGAACAGACGCGGCGCGTGACGTAGGCCTCATGCATTCATCTTCACCGTTCCTGGCGTGTGAAGATAAATCCTTAGATACGAACGAACCGTTTACAGAAGAAAGTATAACTGGACTTTCAGCTGTCCAGGAGCAGCTATTTCCCTTAATCCTAAGGCTGAGCAGGCTGGGACTGTGACTGCCATTGGCTGTCCCTCCAGGCCCCTCTACGCACCATATGCGGTCGGTCGGCGGGGGAGGAATGTTGACCACCAGGGTTCCTCGGCACTCTTGTACTTCAACGGTCAGCAGCAGGGGTGTGTTGGAGACTTCTTCAATCTTCTTTTTAATGAACTCGGTCTCTGTTGCTTTTTGGAAATATTTTGATTTGGTAATTTTATCAACAAACCTCATAATTTTACTTGTTCGATGACCTCCAACATACCTTCAAATGGGGGACACAAAGAGGTGTTAGTGTAGACTTGTCTCTTTCACAGACACAACTCTTGTGGCTCTAGTTTCACCTTCCTTACAGCCCTTTCTCAGTCGCTGCTTTGGCACGGATCGCCTCCTCTGTGTTGGGGCGCCGTCCTGCGCACTGTAGATTTTTAGTGCCATCCCCGCCCTCTCCCACTAGGTGGCACCAGCACTTTCCCAGTTATGGCAATCATACCCGTCTCCAGGTGTAGTGACCAAATTTCCCTCCGTTGAGAACTACTACTTGAGAAAAAGTGTACCTGTCAGACAGACCCCCCCCGAACTGACCCTGGAGGGCTGGGAGAAGTCCTCATGCAGAGAAGGTACCCCCCTGACACCACTCAAAGGCTGAGTGTAAGTCCATGTCCTACCAGAGAAGCCTCTCAATCTCCTAACAGCCAACGGCAAACCCTGCTGCAAGGCAGAAACACCGAACAGTGATTACCTCTCATGAGGTGGTGTCCTGCTGATCCGAGTGTAAATACTGTTCTCTCTGTGTGTGTTACTGGAGATTTAACCCTGGGCCTTGGGACTGAGCTACATCTCCAGCCTTTTTTAAAATTTCCAGACAGGGTCTGAGTCACTAAATTTCCCTGGGTGGGCCTGAACTTATTATTTTTTTTTTTTTTTGGTTTTTCTCCGGTACCGGGAACTGAACTCACGACCTTGTGCTTGCCAGGCAGGCACTTTTTGCCGCTGAGCTAAATCCCCAGCCCCGGGCCTGAACTTATGACCCAGCCACCCACAGTGCTGAATTCTAAGTGTGCCACCATGCCTCTGGGGCCTGGCACTTTTCTCCCCTTATTTTTAGGGCTTGGAATCTCTTAAAGAAAAATGCTATGTCAAACTAAGCTGATATGCCAGCAGGTGAAGAAGATAAACATTTGTGTCAGGTTATATAATTCATAAAGCTGCCTGAAGAACAGAGGACATCTGACTTGAAAATCCTCTGCAGCTCCAGGGCATCAGGAACAGCATGTATATAAAGGAAAACAATTTCCTTCTTTTCTTCCTCCACTCCACCTTGGGAGTGCTGGAGTTGGAACCCAGCGTCTTACATGTGCTAGGCAAGCGCTCTACCACTGGTCTACATCCTTAGCCCAAAGCAGTCATTCTTTTTCTTTTTTTGGTCTTTTTGAGACAGGGTCTCACTATGCAGTTCAGGCTGGCCTTGAGCTCACTTTGTAGCCCAGGTTGGCCTTGAACTTGCAACGATCCTCTTGCCTCAGCCTCCCGAGTGCTGGGATTGCAGGCGCGCGCCACCATGCCTGGCTTAGTTCTTCTTTTTTTTTTGGTACCAGGAATTGAACTCAGGACCTTGCGCTTGTCAGGCAGGTGCTTGTGCTGCTGAGCTACATCCCTGGCCCCTGGCTTAGTCATCCTTAAAAAGGTCCAGCAGCTAGAGTTTCAGTAACACACACACTCTTTAGCACCACCTGTTCAAATGTCTGGGTTATTTCCTTACTAAAGTTTCTGAGTCACTGGCTTCTTCATAATCTTCATTTCTTCAGCTCCCATTAAATAATTCAGAGATCCACTCTGTTCGGTCCAATATCCAAGTAACAAGCAAGAGAGCTCCCAAATGACTCATGATCCAAAAATATCCACTGTTATCCACATTTTCAACATTCACCAAAGAAAATCTCTCAAGTTTTCAGCTCTTTAGGAGCCAGCAACTCAAAGGCTATATAAACACGGACTAAGGCTCTTCCTTCCACCGGGCAGCAGGGGGTGCCCCTTGCAGCCACTGCTCCTCTCACTCCCCGGAAGACCCGGGGTGCTCTGCACAACCTTGCCCTCCAACTTCTCTGCTATTTACTTTATTTTTTATTTTTTGTCTTTTTGAGACAGGGTCTCGCTATGCAATTCAGGCTGGCCTTGAGCTCACTTTGTAGCCCAGGCTGGTCTCAAACAAGGATCCTCCTGCCTCAGCCTCTCAAGTGCTGGGATTCCAGGTGGAAGCCACCCAGCCCGGCTTCTGCTATTTACCTTAAGGCAGGAAAAAGCTATGGAGTCTGGAACCAATTAGGAAAGGAAAGCTATACAAACCTTTTCTCTTTGCTGCCTGTCCATAACCACCACTCAATGTGAAGGAGGAGGATCACAACGAAGAAAGGAAAGGCCCAGCCTGAGCCCTGATCCCTGGAGACCCTCGAGCCACTCACCCTTCAGCCCCCGGGAGCAGCTGTTTGTCTCCTGCACTGGGCTCTGGTGCATCATCCTCATCAGAGGAGCCGGCGCTGGAGGACTCCTCATCACTGTCGGCGAGACAGTACGCCCGGGGCCTGCAACTGCACGGGGAAGCACAGTGACCACGGCGGCCAGGGCTGCCTAGAAAGAGCACACGCACACTCGGCCACAGGGGGTCAGGTGGGACCTCGACGCACACTCCTTGTCTTCAGCCCACCAGTAAAGGAAAGGCCCAATCCAAGAGTCCTGATTCCTACTCCGGATCCCAGTGCGAAGTCCCTCAGGACTACAGAGCACTCGGGCCTTACTGCCTTCGAGCATGCGTGCAAAGCACAGTGGTGGAGTGTGATGCGGTCACAGGAAATGCGGTGAGAACCACGTGGAGGGGGAGTGGGGAGCACGGAGGGGTGCGGGGTGGGGTGGCAGCGATGTGATGTCATGACCGCCCCTCACTGGTGATGAGGACATGCAGGCCAGTCCCTTGCCTCTGCCTGAGGCGGAAGCTGCTGACGCTTCCTGGCTCGGTTAACACCCAAGCGAGTTTTCACTCAAGACTCCGTCCCAGCAAAATTACCATCCTACCCCACATCTTGCCCCATCTTCTGAGGGTCACAAAACTGAAAACAAAGGTACACATCTTAAGGGACCTGAAGAAACAACTGATCAGAAAACCTGGACTTCACCTGCAAAGACACACATTTGAGGGGCTGGGGACTTAGCTCAGCGGCACAGCGCCTGCCTGGCAAGCGCAAGGTCGTGAGTTTCATTCCATATTTGACCATGCTTTTTGTTAAAGTAAGAGAAAGCCTCACCAGAGTAGCGCCCCTCATTGAAATCTCCAGGTTGGACACCCGGTCTCCAGAGGCGTGCGGCCTGCTGAGACACCAGCGGAGGACAGGGACCGAGGCCCCTCTGCGGGACTGCAGCTTCTTGGCTGAGCTCAGTCCACCAGGGGCCGCTGGCTCCCTGGACTGTGGCTGTGCGTCCAGGAACCCTGCCCGGCAGGGCCTGTCTCCGAGGCTCAGGGACGTAACTGGGACGAAATGAGTGAGTAGTCCCCACACAGAAACCAAATGGTCTCGAAGCAGAGGCTGGATCTCTCACCTTTCTGACAAGGACAAATTGCCAAGATGGCAGGCAGTGGAGCCAGGCCATATCTCCCTGCAGCTGCATCCTTCTGTCTTCCTCTAAGGTGACACTTGGGCCACCAGAGGCACACTGGGGCAGTCGTCTGACCAAGGGTCAAGGGCAGAGGCACCTGCCAGTGTGCTGAGGCGGCCCAGCAGCGACCCCAGCACTGCACACAGGACGGCGGGACTGGGGCCTCCACCCCTGAAACAGGAGCGGGGCTGTAAGAGGATCCGATGAGTGTCCTCCTGCAGGACACACGGATCCTGCTCAGCCCTGGGCCTGAGACACAAGAGCCGGCACTCCAGCCAGCAGGTTAGAGGGAAGCTCCCTCTGCAAAACGAAGCCTCTCGTCCCTGCCAACATCGGACCACCTTTCTCCTTCCTTCCACCACAGGCCTGGCTCGTCCTGTGCTCCGTGCATGTGTGGTCACACAGCCACTTCAGAGCCTTCCGAGCTCAGGCACCCTCAGCTCTCTGGTTTCAGATGTACGCTGCAAAAGACGATTCCCCGGGAAGCCTGACCGTCAGAGATGTAAATCGCCAGTGATTACACAACTGTCCTGCTTCCCCAGCGGAGTATGGCTGCACTCCGGCTCACTCCCTGCACGGCCAGGTGTGGAAGCTCTCCCAACATACCGTCTGCTCCTCATCACCCCCGCAGGGTATGAAGGGCTGCCTGCAGGAGCCTTCCTGTCCCCACCCGTATGTGTCATCGGGCAGCTCCAGATGCCAGGAAGAAGATGCCCAAGGCCAAGCGCTACAGTGAGCTCCTCGTTCCAAAACTAATTCCTTGCAGGGCAGAACACAGGGCAGATTTTGCAGCTTGAAGTAAATAACTTATATAACGCTACACCAGCTAAAGCAGATGGAATGACAGGAAATTCTGACCCCAGCCAAGCACTAACCCTCCCTTGGGCACTGGAGGGTGCGTCACTCCACGCCCACTACTCATTAATTAAGCTCCTGCTAAAATGCCCGGCTAATCTTCAGCTGTAGAACCGAACGTGCAGCTTATCTTGACTTTATAACATCAGCAGAAACGTCACAGAAGGAAACCACACACTGAATGTGACGAGCCCAACAGCGTTACACACACCTCAGAACTGCGGGCAAGCGTGCTGCCCTCTCAAGAGAGCCGCCTGAATAGGCTTATTCCGGTTATGCTGCCTCTGCTGAAAACTGTTTTGGAAATGTGTCTGGAGTCAGAAGTGGAATGTTTTATTACTGATACTCTGTACTGGACCAAGTGTTTTAATTCTTGGTCTCATAGTCATTACCTCTGATAACTTCTGGCAATTCTCAAACTGCACCAAGTAGGTTGGTTTGCTGTCTCTCAGGAGGGCACCACGTGCTCATGACTGAGAAGTGGAGACGCGGGCTCTGGGATCGCTCCTGGGAGTAGGGCTCCTGCTTCCCTCCGGAAAGCCTCTCGGAGGCTCTGATGCACAAACTGAGCCAGAAGATGCATGCGGACCAGCGCTGGCGGCGCAGGCCTACGATTCCTTCCCGAAAATGTTTTCAAGTGTATCTTTTGTTGTTGTGGTTTGGTTTTTGTTGTTGTTTTGTTTTAGTTTGAGACAGGGTCTTACAATGTAGTCCAGGCTGGCCCTGAGCTCACTGTGTAGCTCAGCCTAGCCCTGAACTCACAGAGATCTTCCTGCCTCTGCCTCCTGAATGCTGGATTACAGGCGTGCACCACCACGCCTGCCCAGGACCCCAGCAAGTCTAACTTCAGATGCCAGAGACTTTCCCTGCCAGAAAAGCCTCATCTGAACTCCCCTTCTCAGTCCTCTCAAGCCCATGGGACTGCCTTCATGTCTGGAACCATGATGAAAAGACAACCTCCTCATGGCTTCACGTGGGACCCAAACACAATTCAGCACTCACAGGGTATGAAATGCCACACAGGGAGTTGATAAGCACCACTCACCAGAAAATACAAATCCACAGATTGTCGAATCCAAATACATTTTAACAAATAGCAGAAAAACGGGGGAAAAAAAAAATAGCAGAGGTAGGTTAGCATACAGCAGGTGAAATTCTCCCAACTATTAAAACAGGAACATTTCATTAAACAACTCAGATAATCTAACCAAAAGAACATTCTTTTTTGTTTATTTTTGAGACAAGGTCTCACTGTATTTCAGGCTGCCCCTGAACTCACTATGTAGCCCAGGCTGGCCTCGAACTTGCAGCAATCCTCCTGCTTCAGCCTCCCAAGTGCTGGGATTACAGGCATGCACCACCACGGCTGGCTCCAAAAGAATATCCCCGGAGGTATACTCACAACTCACCCCGTCTGCTAATACCACAAGCATGAATAAAAGCAGTAGGTCAGTTAATTAAGCAAAAACCGAAGAGCCTGGGTCTTGTATTTAGACTCTGCCAAGGCAGCTCCTATGGCTTTTCCTTGTTTTTATACCGTTACTCCCACGCAGAGGGAGCAGAGATGTGAGAAGCAGCATGTCTTAATTTGCTAAAAACAACAGTATCATTTACATGTGCAGTCAGAGCGGTCACTTTTAAGATGTGTAAGAATATAAAAGATCCGGCTTATGCGTCTAGGCATTACAAGAGGTGGTAGTGGTGTGGGAATTAAGCTCTAGCAAGATGTGGTGGCTGAGGCAGGAGGATCACGAGTTTCAGCCCAGCCTAAGCAACTTAATAAGACCCTACCTCCAAAAAAGGGGGGCGGGTTGAGGATCTTGCTCAGTGAGAAATACCACCACAAAAAAGCAAAATAAAAGAAAAATGCTCTGTTAATTATCTCAAAGTTTTGGACTATTTCTGAATTAGACAACTCTGGGCAACATAGTGTACTTTCTACGAAGAGAAGAATTCACTAAGCAAATCCATATGGTATCGTTTGGGAAGATGCTTCTCAGAATACTTGTGGGGTGTCCTCTCAGCTACAAAATCACCCATCTCCTTACAGATAATTCTGGCTCGGTGACTGAAGCAGCGGCTCCCCCAGAGGACCTCAGACTGCTTCCCACAGTGCTGTCTGTGTCAGAAGGCTGCACACAGAGTATCTGGAGCAATGATTCGATTCACAGAGAAGTTCATCGCTCAGATGGGTCTGCCCTGCTTGTCAGACCGAATCAGCGGTGCTTTCCGGGTAACTGAGACGGTATCCCCAGCTCAGTGCTGCGGTCAGAGCAGCTGTCACAGCTGAGCGGGGAGTGGGGGCTCCCCTGGGGATGATGTGCGCTCTGCGGTCCAGAATCACTTACAGTGGCGCTAGCTCGCCAGCCAGGGCGCTCAGACCTCAGACCTGCTTATCCCCAGCTGCAGAGAGAGGTTGGTCCCCCAGGGTTGGGTTAGTAAGTTCATATATAGCCCCTTACCCTTCTTTGCCAATTTCGCCAACCTTCAGGGCTTCAACAAGAGGCTCTTTACCTAGTTTGGTCAAATTCATTTTGGTCTCAAGAGTCATCAGAAAAGATCCATTGTAGGACATTTCCAAGTCGATCCAGAGTCCTGGAGAAACAGGGAGAAAACAGGTTTTTCCCTCCCTCAAAAAACATGACTGTAAATGACAGTAGAGACATTTGTACTTTAAACTGGGTGTGGTGGCACATGCCTAGAATTCTAGCACTCGGGAGGCTGAGGCAGGAGAACTGCTGCCAGTTCAAGACCAGCCTGGGCTACACGGTGGATTCAAGGCCAGTCTGGACTACACAACAAGACTGTGTCTCAAAGCAGCCCCCCAAAATTATATGCAAACGTGGAGTGTGAAGGACCTAATTCAGCGCCACATGGACAGTCTGCATGCGGCTTGCGCCGCTAATACCGGCAAGAGCGGGCCGAGGGGGCAGAGGCCCAGGCCCGTGCGCAGTGGGACACACTCGGGCGGCTCTCCGCCCAGAGAACGGCCAGCACTCCAGTCCGCTGTGAGGGTCATGAGGAATTAAGACATTTTAGCACAGGAGGGCCAACCTCTACCTCTGCCGCCTCCTCCTCCTGTTTCATCGGAAAACACGCTCTGAGGGAATGGCCTGAGCCAGAGCCCCATCAGGATGGGCTACCGGATGGCCGGCCCGTTATGAGGCAGAAGGGGCAGAGGCGTAGCTCTGACCTGGGCCATTCTCTGAAGACACATAAGGGAAACTGTCTTTCCTGAAATTATTCAGTTCTTGGAAAAGGGGCAGACAAATGGGTCAGATTTAGTCTGCCATGATAAGAATAGTGACGAAAAGTATTACTAGCCTTTTCTTTCTAGAAATTTCCAAGTAATGGAAACAAGATTACCTTTCAGTCCCCAAGCTTATCCAGGTAAAGTCAGGTAACCACTTTGTACCTGAGGTTGTTTTTTTTTTTGGTACTGGGAATAGAACTCATGACCTCAGGCTTGCCAGGCAAGCGCTTATGCCGCTGAGCTATACCCCTGGCCCCTGTACCCGAGTTTAAAGATCTATTTCTTAGGAAGATACTACTGCCATGTTATTGCCATAACACTAAAAATGTGTTAAGTTTGTGGGATCTCGCTGTGGCGGCCATGGACGAGTCATCCTGAGACGCCCTGCCACTGGAAGGGCTAAGGACAGGACAGGTAAGACAGACCACACTGTGAGTGTTCAGACTCTGAGGTCCATCATACCTCACAGACTTTCCATCAAAATGGGATTCTTCCAGTGGGTGTTTAAGTGTTCATAAACCTTTATAGATCCTCATAAGACAAATGACAACATCTAAAAGGCAGCAGGAAATTAATCTAAAACCACCGTTCATTTTCAAGCAGTTACAGTAAGTAACCCCTCCCCTACACGTCTCTCAGATGAAGGCCCTGCTTAACCCCGAGGAGCACTAACGGCAGACTTCTTCACTAAAGGCGGTAATTTCTGTTCCCGTGTTCAGCACATCTTCTTTTTCCATAATTGAAGGTGATTACTTTCCATGAACGACCTGGTTTAATTAAATGATATGCAGGCCAACTGTGACTGTCCTGTCCGTAGTAATTTACAAACTTCTTTATTTGCTGCTCACATTAAAGCAGTCGAAAATCACTAATTACCTTGTTTTTCAAAATCCTGTTACTGACAAAAACACTAAATCTGCTGGAAGACAGAACAGGTAGAACTCTTGAACACACAGGTGTAGGCAAAGACTTTATGAACAAAATCCCAGTTATACAGGAATATCACTAAGAATCAACAAATGGGACCTCATCTTATTAAAAAGCTTTTACACAGCAAGAGAAACCACCAACAGAGTGAAGAGACAGCCCACAGCAGGGGGAAAAGTTTTTGCTAGCTGTTCCTCAGACAAAGGACTAAAGATCCTGCATTCATAAAGAACTCAAAGGTGCTGGAGATTTAGCTCAGCGGCAGAGCGCCTGCCTGGCAAGCGCAAGGTCGTGAGTTTGGTTCCCGGTACCGGAGAAAAACCAAAACCAAAACCAAAACAAACAAACAAAAAAAAAACAAAACATAAAGAACTCAAAAAAAAATCAGACCCCCCTCAAATGTAAAGACACAATCCAAAACTGGGCATCTGAAATGAACATTTTGCAGATGAAGCAGAAATGGCAAATAAATACATGAAAAAATGTTCAACATCAGTGGTCATTCGAGAGTTAACACAATGTTGAGGGGTTTTTTTGTACCAGGAATTGAACTCAGGACCTTGCGCTTGCCAAGCAAAGCGCTGTGCCACTGAGTTACATCCCCGGTCCAATGCTGAGATTTTATTTCACTTCGGAAACAATGGCTATTAGGAAAAAAATCAACCAACAACAAATGCTGGCAGTGCTGTGGGGGAAAGGGAATTCTCCACTGCCAGTGGGAGTGCAGACTGATATAACCACTGTGTAAATCAGTGTGGAGATTCCTCAAAGAACTACGATTGGAGGTCCCATTCGAACCAGCTATTCCCCTTCTTGTTATCTTCCCGGAAGAATTAAAAGCATCATATCATAGCAATATCTGTGCACCCATGTTTATAGCAGCAGTGTGTAATAGCTAAATCTTGGAAACAGCCCAAATGCCTATCAACTGATGAACAGATAAGGAAGATGTGGTTACTTCATATAATGGAGTACTACTCTGCCATAAATAGGGATAAACTTGACACATTTCTAGGTAAATGTATGCACTTTGAAACCATACTCTAAGTGAATCAATCAGACAAATGTGTAAATATCACACAGCTTCCCTGGGTGAGAAACCGAAAGGGTACATAAGGGCCAAAATGTGTAACTGATACTGTGAAACGGGAAGAAACTGTCCAAGTGAGAAGGGGAGCCAGGGAGCGGGAGAGCCAAGGAAGGAACAGAAAAGACAACAACAGCAAAGATGGAAGAACGGACACAGAGCTTTGGTAAGCAGGGAGGGAGGAGGGGCTGAGAGACGGCAGGGGAAGGGAAGGAGGATGCATCACGCACAGCTTCGCTACGATGAATGCGATCGTTCTGTTCCCCTACGACGTACCAACAAACAATCTAAAAAACCCAAAGCACTGCTACGGGAAGTAAAAGGTATACCTGCTTCCATAAAGCCATTTAGTCATTAATCACTTCCAGCACAGGACAAAAAACTAGCTATGAATTTAAACCCAACATAAAAAGACTATCAATACAACATATATGTATGTATTTATTTGTTTTTTGAGACAGGGTCTTGTTATGTAGCTCAGGCTGGTCTTGGACTCACTGGATTACAGGTGTGCACTACCATGCCCAGCTCAAAACACATTTATTATTATAGTTGATATCTCCAGCTTTGTTAACTTCAGAATTAACACATTCAAACTACCTGGCTACTACATATATTCAAATACAAACGTTTCTTTTGGAACACTCAGGCTTCCAATAAATATTAACAGTATGCTTTGCCTTTTGCAAGTTGTCACATCAAAGGCACCACACTTACTTTTTCCCAAATGGGAAGTTTTGTTTGCTTTTTAAACAAAAGGATTAGGCTTAGTAAAGTGCTGGCTCACGCCCAATCTCTGGCACGTTCCGCCCATGGGGCGAGGCTCAGCCCCACAGCCGGGGCTCAGATGCGAAGTCCAAGGGAAAAGCGTGGAGCCCAGCCGGGGGCGTGAGGCTGCAGCTTCCCTGGAAGTTTCCCAGCCTCTGTGCATCAGCTCCTCATCCACGCCAAGGAGAGCCCGCTGCCTGTCCAGGGCAGCGCTGCAGCACTGGCACACCTGGTACACCTGGCACAGCCGGCAGGGTGCTTCCCCCTCTCCAATGGGCTGGCCCACCTCCACTGCTTGCTCTACTCTTCCTACTGCTGTTGCCGTGGAAGAAGCTGTACCGGCAGCCGAAGACCTGCAACCTCAGGAAGAGGCCTGGCTACCTTAACCAGGGACCTGTTTCTTACACTGCTGAGTATGTTCCACAGGCTTACCCACAAGGCCTTGCTCAGCTCTGGCCGCCAGAGAGAACGCATAGGCAGTAACAGCTCGAGCTGGCCATGGTGGCATACACTTGTAATCCCAGCTGCTTGGCAGGCTAGGGCAGGAGGATCACATGCTTGAAATCGGTTTGGGAAAACTAGTGAGACCCTGTCTCAAAATAAAATAAAGATTTTAAAGTGGCTGGAGCTGTGTCTTGGTAGCAGAGCACCCTTGGATTCAGTCACCAACACTAAGCCCAGTATGGTGGTGCACACCTGTAATCCTAGCACTCGGAAACAAAGGCACAAGGATCACAAGTTCAAGGCCTGCCTGAGCTACATCGTGAGCTATGTAAGCAAGGCCCTGTCACGAGCAGTCAATACCCAGTACCAAAAAAGAGAGCTTGAGAACTCTTATTAAAAATGGAGATGAACTGCAGATATTTCAACAACTTGCTATGATGCGCTACAGAGCGGGTAGGGAGAATGTGAGAGCATAACATGCAAGGAAAACTTGCTCCTGTGGCAGGTTTCCCGCGTTTTTAAACTTGAGATTTAGCACGCCACAAAGACCCTGAAAGATTCACCAAGCAACAAGTACCTGGAAGAACTTCAAACCTGTGCAACCTGAAGACCAACTGGCTGTGTACCAGGCGGGTTGGGAGGCCCTGCCTTGCACGACCCAGAGATGAAGGCTCAGGCACTGGAGTCACTCTATTGAAGACGCTGCTTTCTATAACCCCTGCTCAAGGACAAAAGCCCGAAGTCGAGCAGCAGGCACATTGTGATACTTGCAGGAGGAGTAAGGAGCTGGCCCTGGGGGCTCTCAGGAAAGGGGCCCCGCTCACACACAGCCCGACAGGAGGCCGCCGGGGGCAGGGTGGCACCGCCCTCAGGAGCCCTCACAAAAGCTGGCACTTCTTCGGGCAACACACACGACACAACTGACAATGAGTGCCCCGGGTTTCCGTCCCGCTCCGTGCAGGGAGCGGCCCCCACGGTCAGGGACAGTGACCAGCACCACAACCCGAGGGACAATGGGCAGAAGCGGCGGCTCGTTCCGTCGGATGTGCTTCCTGAGTTCTTACTGCAGGCGCCGGAGCAGAGACACAGGGATGCAGCCCGCCCCCAGGAGGAGTAAAGACGGCCCTGACGCGGGGTGCACCAGCGCACGACCTGCCTGCGCGTCCCCAGAGACAAGGGGGCGTCACAGCAGAGCAGACGTCCTTCCGCCTTCCCTTAGGAAGGTGTTTCTTAGGTGTTTCTAGTGGACAACCGCCGCGTCCGTGCTTCTGGTAGTTTCACACAGCGTCTCCCGGCCTTACGGCTGCTGAAGTCTCTCTGACAGGCCTAACAGGGCACCCGCCGCTTGGAAGGTGTTAAGGGACCTCCGAGCCTGTTCACCTGAGCTGGCCCTCACATCCCTTGCTTCTCCTTTTCCCAAGTCTGCCTGGTTTTCACCTGGAAAGTCAACATTTGGCAACCAAGCACGAGACTCCTTAAAAACGGACTGTTTGATAATCTGTTACATCCAGATCAGAGGCGGAGTCACTCAGCCTTGGAAGAATACATCAGCGATTGCTTGGCTCCTGACAGACGGACTGGTGCTGACTGCTTACTCCAACACTTCCTACAACTAGCAGCGCCTTGGATCTGGATGCGTCTGTGTGATGACGTTTTAGCTTTCTCTACCAATGACAGACACAGCTCCGCCTCTTCAAGGCTGACACAGCCACAAGTCAAGACTGCCCTGCACCCCGGCCCACCCGAGCTCCAGAGGGTACTTCCCCCTTCGCCACACAAGCTTCTTGTCTGTGACACTGCTGCTAGCTGCGGCAGCTGCTGTCCGACCGCCTGCTCTGAGGTATAGCAGAGGGATCCAGTTTTAGTATCCAACTAATATCGGTTCCAATTTTCTGTAACTTCCAACTTCGGTCCTAGCCCTGCACAGGGTAAGATCCAGAGCATCAGCACAGACTATGGGCACCCACGGATGACTAAGGGCGTGTCTGGAGACACAGACAAGCTGCCCTCCTGTGGCACCTGGAGACCTTTCCACAGAGTCCGAGTCCTTCAGTGAGAACTCGGGTTGTCATCTGGGTCCCGGACTCTGTTCAGGACACACTGTAACTGTAGATTTAAAGACTTGCGGTGAAAGTCCTTCGTCCCCTCCCCGCCAAGTCCACGGCTGGGACTCATTCTGCCCTGCTGACACGCCTGTGAGTACAAAGAAGCCCCGACAGCGGGACGGCAGCACGGGTCCCCAGCAAACCCCTTCAGTCAGCCTCACTACAGCGCGCTCTGCAGCAGCGCAGCGGTCGCCCGAAGCGCTCCCCGGGCCCCGCGCACCCCGAGCACTTCTCACACACAGTGCTTCACTTCCACCACAGCCGAGCCAGCCGCGCCACACCAGCACTTTACGGACGAGGGAAGTGAGGAGCAGCTTCAGCCTGGCCCCTGCGCGGAGCAGCCGCCGGGCATGAGCACCGCGCGGCGCTCTCGGGGCCGCGGACCAGGATGGAAGGACGAGGTGCGGACGGCCTCTGGGCTTTCACTTGCACAGATACAGAAAGGTCTGTCAGGGACTCTGGCTGGCCTTTCATGGATGTGTGCCAGTCTTGAGGCTTTTAAAGGGAGTTATACATTTTCTATTTTTTTTTTATGTGTAAGAAAAAAGATTAGGGGAAAACGTACCAAAAATGTACTAAAAAAAGTAATCCCGGCTATGGTGGGGTGATAGGTTTGCTTTCCTTGTTAGCTTTTTGGGATATTTCCGTCTCCTCACAGGAGTATTTGCTGAATAAATGAGCAAACATCACTGGGACAGTTAGTAAGACGACAGAGCCGGCTGGGAGAGCCAGGCTGGGGTCCCTGGAGGGCGCCCTCAGGCGGCGGCCTGGGGCTGCGGGGGTAGGGAGGCCCGGCCAGGGAGGAAGGGCAACACGCGTGCTCCCCAAGGGGAGGGGTCCTTAGCAGGTCCTGCGGGAGCAGGGCAAGGGCACAGCGCGCTGCTAGGGGGCAGCCCCGACCCCTCCCCACGGCCTGCCACGGGCGGGAAGCGGGCCCTCCGGGGACCGAGGCCTGCACCTGCCCTGCTCTAGACTGCAGCATGTCGGGCCCTCGCACCGGTGGGCGTGTTGGTCAGAGGGCTGCAGACCGTTCTCTCAGCAGCAAGGCCGTGACAACTGAGAGCAGTGTTTTTTCTCTTTATCTGGCAAGATCTGGGGGCTCCACGCTATCAGATGCCATCTGGACACCACGGCACCTACACCCTAAACTCGCCGACAGCACCACGGAAGGCAGCAACAGGAAGAGAAAAGCGACAGTCACCAGGGCTTCCAGAGCACTCGCCTTGCACCCGTACTTGCTGTCCGAAGCGCCTTTGGTGCGTGCACTCCTGTAACCTCACACGCGGCGAGGCGGATGCCGTGAGGTCCCCACGTGAGAGATGAGGAAATGAGGTTCTGGAGCCTGCCCGGGGCAGCGAGCAACGAGCAGGGCAGCCTCCCTCGAGCGCCGGTGCTCACAGCTGCACTCTACCTTGCCTCCCTGCGGTGGAATAACCCACCAGCTTTGGCCCAAATACCCCTCCGTAAGCAAGCACAAGTTAGGACATAGTTTTCATTTTTCCAAAGTGCAGGGAGGTGAGAGGGTCCTAAGGAGATGTCTCTCCTTGGAGTTACTAAAGATTATATCACCCAGGGACGTCACAGTCGTCTTTGTGTAACCAAACTCTATGGCGTTTACACCACGATACCAACTCATGAAATCAGCTACAGCATGTTCTCCCAGAGTACCCCATCGTTAGGCGATGTGCATCTCCTTTACGTTAACCTGCTTTGCCACCATACATGAATCCTTTGTGGAGTTGGGAAAAAACCTAATTTGATCAAACTTAACCCCATAGGATTTATTTTTTTCCTTTTCTTTCTTTTTTGGTTTGTTTTTTTTTGAGACAGGGTTTCACTATGTAATTCAGGCTGGCCTTGAACTCATGGGGTGATCCTCCTGCCTCAGCCTCCTCACTGGTGGGATGATAGGCCTGCACCACCACGTCTGGCTTCATTCCTTTCTTTGGTAACATTTTCTCCCGTGTTACACAAGCAAGCATCTCTCAAACGTTCCCCAAAAGGAGCTAAGTGTGCTGCCAATGGATTAAAAACCAGCAAAGCTTTGATCTCCACAGTCAAACTGCTCACACAGCTCCTGCTGCAGAGGAATAGGCAAGTGGCTTGAGCCTGAGGTCTTGAATTATCCTCAAAGCCTGACCAAAGCTGCTCCATGAAGCTGCAGAGTTCAAAGCCGCAGGGACACTTCTTAGATGCTGCTCAGGCCTGCTGTGGCCCTGCCCCCTTCTCCTTGGAAATTTCTATTAAGTCAAAAAGGACAGTCATGAGACAAAAGACTGCTAGCACATTAGAAAACAGAACTTGTCACACATTATGTACTTTTTTAAAGCCAGACTCTTAGGAGGCTTGTGTTAGCTGATCATTTACCAGCTTGTTATCAGTGAGTTCCTGAAAAGGCGAAGAACAAAGGTAACAGGCCCTCACCGTGAGAGGAAGCGGGGCGGCGTCTGCACACCGACGAGGTAAGGAGCCCAGCTACGCAGCGAACACATGGGTGATGCACCTTTACAGACTGTGAGCGGGTCAAAAGGGACACGGGCTAAGCCATCTGTACTAGTACTTCCAGTGAACAGAAATTACCACACCCAAGAGCACGCAGTCATCGGGGTGTACACGTAACTGCGGGGTTACAGGTGTTCTCAATACGCAGGTATCAGGTGGAGCTCTGGATCTGCAAATACTCTAGCCTACTTCTGAAATCAATGCGATGCTAAGAACATGGACACAGGCGCTCCCCGTCTGCTGAAACACCGCTGGAGATCTGCAGAGTTGCTTACTGCAGTGCTAGAACAATTTCCCCACAGTTACATCAAGTGTACATACAGCAGAGCATGGTTTCAGAGATGGTTTCACTGCAACCATCCAAAGGCGACGAGATACAACCGTACAGAGAGAGCAGCTGCTTCTATAGCTTACAAAACCTCCAAACATCTACTTCACAACAAATACTACCCTCCTAAAAAACTGTGATTGATTCTTCCCCTACCTTGTGCCTGGGCCATCTGAGGAATAACGGAAACAGGGCGACGTGGGCAGAGGCTCCCTGGCACAGGGTGTGCAGAGGGAGGCTGCTGAGACTCTTTCCCTGGCACCCGACAGCTTACTTCTGCTTACCTGGCTCACTCCTGCTGTTTGTTTTCTTCTCCTCAGTACTGGGAATCAAATCCAGTGTACTCCACCACTGAGCTACATTTCCAATCCTTAAAAGAATATACTTTAAAAAAAATTTGAGACAGAGTCTAAATTGTTCAGGTTGGCCTGGAGCTTTTTTTTTTTTTGTCTTTTTGAGACAGGGTCTCACTATGCATTTCACCCTGGCCTTGATCTCGCAATGATCCTCCTGCCTCAGCCTTCTGAGTGCTGGGGGTGCTGGGATTACACAGGCATACACCACCATGCCGGGCTTGGCCTGGAGCTTTTGATACTACTGACTCAGCTTCCCAAGCAGCTAGGATTACAGCTGTGTGTTACCATGCCCAGTTCCTGTTTGTTTGTTTACTAAATTCCTGCATACTGCACACATTTTTCCCAGTCAAGGTCCTTTTAATCCAACATGACACCACAGACATAAATCATAGACATGTAAACCATATGTTACAGACATACAAATCATTAGACCACATGTTACAGACATACAAATCATTAGACCACAGACATATAAATCATTACTTCATTCTGATAATTCTACTTAAATTCTCTCCACTTCTATTTTAATTTATTTTTTTTTTGAGGTACCAGGGATCGAACTCACAACCTTATGCTTCACAGGCAGGCACTTATGCCACTGAGCTATATCCCCAGCCTTCTCTCCACTTCTAATTATCTTTCTACAAAAGTAGGCAGCCTGGCGTGGTGGCACACACCTGTAATCCCGGTACTCAAAAGGCTGAGGCAGGAGGATTGCTGTGAATTAGAGGGCAACCCGGGTTCACCTGAGTGAGCTCAAGGCCTGCCTGAACTACACAGGGAGATCCTGTCTCAAAAAAAAAAAAAGAACACAGGACACTGAGTCAGGCATAGTGGCACATGCCTGTAATCCCAGGAAGAGAGTGCCAGCTTGAGCCCAACCTGGACAATTTAGCGACTTAGCAAGACTCTCTCAAAACAGGAAAAAAGGTCTGGGTGTGTAGCTCAGTGCAAATACCCTGGGTTTGATCCCCAGTACAATAAATACATAATTTTTTCTTAAAGGGCATTCAGCAAGAAATAGGATGGCTAAAAATGTCCCTATTCCCTCTAAACACAAAGCTCTGATACGAATTCACAGCAATGGACAATGGAAATAGCTGAACGGCCACATAAACAGTTAATTAAATCCTATCCAGTCACTTAAGAATTACCTTGGTGATCAACGTAAGGCTTGAAGGCCTGCAGGACTTTTGGCACGGCCACCCCCATGTCAAGCTCTGTCAGCGTTAACTCGTTCATGAAGTAGGGCAGCTAGAGAAGAGAAGCAAACAGTGGGGGCGTCACTTGAGTAACCCGGAGAAAAGCTAAGTCAGAATTTAACCGACTCTGAAGGAATGGTGGTCAGTGTTTGCAGACACACCATTTATTTAACCAAATCTAACTGCACAAACCGTGCACGGGGCATTGGAGCACAGTCTTGCACGAGCTGGCCAGTTTCTTGTTCTTGGGGGTTTACACCACACAGGCAGAAACAGGTAAGGCACGAAACAGACAAAGAGATCGAGGAGGCGCTCAGACCTGGCTGTCGTGGCTTAAGGAGGTCAGGAGACCAAAAATCCCCAACCTGGTAGATCGCGGGAAAATGGATCTCTCAGGCTTCGAGTGGGGAGTAAGAAAAGTGTTACGACGTTTCAGACAGGCAAACTTGCTCTATTAAAACCTCACGATTACCATCTATTAAAAGTCTTCAAATAAAATCACACCCCTTTGCCCTGTGCTGTGCCTCGAAATTGTCTACCTGCTTCCCCGATATCCACCCTCTGTGCCTCCGGTCCGGGTGAGCTGCGCCCACTGTCTCTCTTGCCCTCCGGTTCCGGCTAACGGGACGCGCCAGTGGGGCGGGGGCAGGGAGAAGAGCGTCCTCACGGCCTGTGAGGCGGGCAGCCCTTCCCGCCGTTCCCTTGCCTGACTTCTGGTAAGTGCTCGCTGCCTTTGCCCTCAGCAGGGCCACTTGTGCTGGCCCACGAGCACGCAGTGCCCCTTCTGGGCTGTCTCTGTGCCCCCTGAGTGTGTCATCTGGTTCCTGCGGGCCCTGGCTAATGCACACCCCTACTCTATCAGCAGGAACTTGCTGTAGAGGAAATAACGTAAGAGTACTGGCATCATGCTCAGAAATTCCTACTTCATCTCAAAATTATACAATTAATTCATGTGTATTTCCTCCGCGCGCGCATGCGTGTGTGTGTGTGTGTGTGTGTGTGCGTGAGAGAGAGAGAGAAAGAGAGAGAGAGAGACAGAGACAGGGTCTCACTGTACAGTTCAGGTTGGTCTTCAATTCACGTCTATCCTCCTGCCTCAGCCACTTGAGTGCTGGGATTACAGGTGTGTACCACCACACCCAGCTTTGTGTATTTTTAGTCTTTGTCTTATTCATTATTTTAGTGTAAGATATGTTAGTGATCCAAGTTTTTCCCCCCAAATGGCTAGTCAGCGACCTTATTTACTGAGCACCCAATACTTTCCCTGCTGTTGCAGTGCCACCTCTAAAGTCCCACCACATAGTCTGCACTAAGCTCTCTTTCCAGCCAACAGCAAACTGCTCTTCTTACTGTGGCTTGAGAGTAATATATTTTAAAATCTGGCCAATCTCTTTATCTTACAGTTTTCTCAGTTATATCTTTCCACTTGAACATTAGAGTAATTCTGTAAAATTTAGAATAAAATTAAGACTTTTAAAATGAACATAGCTGACTATTCCGGTAAGATAAGGTTGCACACAGCCTGGCATGGATTCAGTACTTCACTCGGAGGACCTTTTCCGTGGTCTCCTTGCAGAGAAGCATGAACTTTTATGCTAACCAGTTGGAGAACTCCATCTCTGAATTTTTACAAGAATGGATGGATTATGTAAAAGAGGTTATTAAAAAAAGGTTATGATGTCAGTGATGAACAAAATGTGATGGTAATAGTGCTCAAATATGCATTCTTTTTTTATTTTTTTTTTTAGGGAGAAGAAACTAGAGGTTCTTACAAAACCTTGGCCCTCCTGGCCAGTGTGGTGGTGCACACCTGTAATCCCAGCACTCTCGGAGGCTGAGGCAGGAGGATTGAAAGTTTAAGCTCACCTTTGGCAACCTACTGACTTAGCAAGACTCAAAATAAATAGTAAAGGGCTGAGACTACAGCTCAGTACAAAGGCCCCGGGTTCAACCCTCAGTACTGCAGAATGAAACGGGGAGGAGGGAGGAAGGGACCCGAGTACCGCCCCCCAAGCCCCAGATCTGACCTCCACAACTCATGGGAACAGTCTGTAACCCTGCACCTCCTTCCTTCTGAGGTGTTCTGCAAGGAGCCACCAACCCCACCACCCTCTACCCTGCCAAGGACCCGCCACCAAGTGTGTATCCTTGAGCTGGTGGTGGTCATACTTGGAAAACCCTTCTCCGGAGCATCAATGTTGTAACTGGTACTGACCACCAATCTACAAAATGCTACTTGGCCAAGGATGCACCCAGATCACGCATGCTTGTCACGGTGCTTTTTGTTCATTATTGCCATTCCGAGGTCTAGCATTTCAGGAGCCTGCCAGGTTGGACTTCCGAGGGCTGCTAGCCAAGGAACGCCTCCAGCAGTGTTTCCAAGGGAACACGGATCTAACACTGAGCCACAGCAGGAACTGAACTGTGCCTCCTCTGGTGTCACACCTCCCTCCCCAAGCCCGTCCTGCACCCTACAGCCCCCGCAAAGGCGAAGGAAGCACCCGAGACGAAGAGGGCTCACGGGGCTGAGGGACTAGGGAGGCCGCAGGGGTGGGTGGGCTTAGCTACCAGTGAGCACATGGGGAGGGACAACCCGCAGGTTCTTTCCTACTTATTCATCCCTCTACCCCACCCCAGCCATCTGGGGCACCTATCACCGGCTGCTCCTCATGCTCCCTTCTTGCTCATCTCTGGTCCTGGAGCAGCCTCTTTCCTGCCCTGCAGGGGAAGGCACAGAGGAGGTCACTCCTCCCGTGCAGTCACACAGATCGTCTTTTCCTCCCCCCACAGGGCCCCAAGGTAAGGCAGGCGCACGTCCTTTAACCTCCTGAGTAAACCCACGTGGGGACAAGCAGTCAGGCGCATGGGGCATGCTCGGGACGGGGGTGATAAGCCAGGGACTATATGCAATGACAGCAGCACCTGCCGACACAGCACGAGAGGCCCACAGCCTTCAAAGGCCCCAAGGCGCCTCTGAGCAGCAGTCAAAGCTGAGGGTGTACTGCTGTGGGGGCAGAGACTCAGGTTGTTTAAAACCCACCCTGGGGACCCAGACCCACACAGAGGGCTGCTCTTTACAGCGTGAGTCACTGCGGGGCGAGGCTAACAACGAGCTCTCCGAATGTCAGCCCCTGGGGGAAACCGGGAGGCGGGAGGTCTTCATCCCAGGGGCTCTTCGGGCTCCTGCGGCACTTCTCTAGCCCCTCCTGGCCTTGCCCGGCTGTTACCCAGCACCTACTCACTACCGGTTTGAAATGGAAGTTTAGTGCCCTCCAGGGGTACACAGCTATTTGGTGGAAATAAGCGTTCTTTTGGCAGGGGTGGTGGCAGGTGCAGGATGTGGTATCATCCTTCTGCCTTGCTTCTATCCCCCTGCCTGGGTCTCCCCTGGTCTTCCGGGCACTTCACCAGGCCGCAGCTCAGATGGGGGGTGAAGGCAGCGGGGACACGGCCTCCCCTCAGAACTCTCGTACTGCTGGATCCAGACCACACTTTTCCATTCTAAACTTTTAGGACTTTTCACCTCAAACATTAAGAAAAGCTGGGTGCAGAGTGTGCGTGCCAGCAGCAGCATCATGGCGCTCAAGCACGCCCTGCTTTCTCTCTCACGCTGCCAGGCGCGGCCCTCCTGCCCAGGCAAGGACTGATGGCTCTGGGAAACAGCCCTGACTACCTGCCTCGTCCTGGGACTCCAGCTCCATCGTGTCCAAGGTGGTGGAGAGGCTGGGCCACTGGGTTGGCTGCTGGCAGCTCATCTTGCAACACAGAAGGTCACTGCAGCTTGCTGCTCCCCCAGGGAACTGGCTAGCAGAAGTGCGTTCGTTAGCCCCTAAATTACCCCAAGAACACACACTGGTGACGCTTGTCAAAAAGCCCTTCTAAAACTCTGCCCAAATTCTGCCTGGATACCCGCTCTTCCGGCTCAGAAGGTGGCCCCTCTTTTTATCAGGCGCTGGAGAAGGGAAGAGCCAGAGATGTCAGAAAGACCTTACCAGAACTCAATTAAGTCAGAGCAGACTGACCTTTATACAGAAGAATGGCCAAAATTAAAGTGAAGCTCCATCATGCCTGTATTTTTCTTGTAATCTAATTTTATGTTGGCTTATAATTTCTTAACCTGGGGTCGAACTTACGAAAATCATGGGCAAAACACTGTAGCAATGTACTTTTTTCTTTCTTTTCTTTGAGATAGGGTCTCACTACGGAGTCCAAGCTGGCCCTGAACTTGTGCTAATTCTCCTGCCTTAGCCTCCAGATTGCTAGAATTACAGGTGTGCACTACCATGCTGGGCTATCTCAGTGTACATTTTTCTAGAGAAAGAACCCATGGCATTTGGTTTCTCAAAGATATCTACTATCAAAAGAAAAGTTCAGAGCCAATTACCTAAGTTACTGACTACAAGCTCCTAGTGAATCATTAGGGACCAAAGTGATTCTTCCTTGGCTGGATCTTATTGTGCCAAAACCTTATTTTTAAGGAACTTTTGTAAATTCTGTTGTTTAGCATATGCGTCCTTTAATGACAGCCATGAGGAATACTCAACACAGTTTAAATTCACTTCCAGGAGGGCCTCGCTTAGTGTAGGAGTGTTTCTTCAGCAAACAGGGAGCTAAATAAAGCACCATTTGGCCAGAAAGTAAAGGTCCACTGCAAACACATTTAGAGCCAGTGGTAACTGCCTCAGTCACACTGTGGGAAGGAGTGCAGCTTGCGCAGGGGCCCTAAGTAGTCTAGGATTTCTTCTGAGTCCACCACATGGCCTGAACCACTGGGAGGCTGGGTATGTTGTACAAAATTTAAGTTTTTTTCTAACTCAAAGACAATAAAACTATACAAATAGCTTATAGGAGCTCACATTTATCACCTGCAGTGGACGATGTGGCAGCACACACACACACACACACACACACACACACACACACACACACTAAACAGGACAGTTTACTAAGTCCCCAGATGTAGTTCATCTGAAGGGCAAGGTCAGTCCGGATCTGGGCCAGATGTGCTATTTGAGAACTTACTGCCCTTATATGTTATGTGCTTAAACGACATTATTTTTCACCATGACATTAGGGCACAAAATGTCCAGAAATTATACACCGAGGGACGAGAAACCCCTTGAGTAGACAGTACCTTTATTTTGCTAAGTTTCATCTGGATTTTCTTCGACACCAGATCAGACCAGTACTTCTCTCCTAAGAAGTCCCAAAATATTCTTCCCAGCAAGGCGTTCACCCAAGCTTCTTGCTCTTCCTCCTCAGAGGGGGCAGCCTCCGGCAGCTGGCAAAGAGAGGGACCAGAGTTAGCTAGAAGGCACGGCAGAGCGAGACAGGCGCTCATTTTCTCGAGGTCTGAACTGCAGGGCCCTGCCCAGAGGGACGGGAGCCACGTGAGCGGTGCTTCTCCCTCACACACCACACGTCCCGCATTCTGCTGGAGAAAGGAGAAAAGGAGAGATGACAGCTGTCACCACAACCGAAATCCTTTGTCTATTTTTTTCCTGTCTACCTGTGAATCCGCTAATAGTCCACACAACTAGCCCTGCTAAACTGTCCAGCGCCCCAAACTAGCCTGGCATCAACAGTCCGTCTGATCAAACGTCCCTCGTCTTTCCTCGGCTGAGGCTGTATGTGCAGTTGTTCAGCTAGTCCTCACGGAGGCAGAACTCAGTTCCCCATCAGCTCAGTTCAGCCTGATCCTTGCAAGGTCAAGATGCTCTCCGGGTGCTTAAAGAGATTGACGCTTGTGCCAATTACCCAGAGACACCGGGCTAAGTGGCAGGAGGAGTTTAAAAGCCCGCTCTCCACAGACCGAGGGGCTGGCCGAGAGCCGCTCTCCAGGCAGCTGCTGTCCCCAGCCTCAGCCCCGCGAAACACCCTCATCCTCACCTTCGCTCAACAGAAGCCAGGCGACACACCTGCCGTGGCCTGCACCTCCACGGCCCCACGCCCACTGCTCAGATTACGGATGCCGGCCTGGTGGGGTCAGGGACGGCGGTAAAGACGGAGGGGAGGCAGCAGCACACGTGGAGCCCTGTGAGGTCTAAGCGGTCAGTGCGGGAACGGGGCAGAGCTCAGCAACACGGCAGCGTCCACACCGCTGCTCCTGTCCACTGACGACACGCAGGCCCTCGACACATTCCCCAGCTCGCCTCCTTCACACGCACCCCAAGAGAAAGGAACCTTCCTCCCACTGGCGGGAGGACAGGAGGGTGCGGGGGTTAAAGGAGGGGAGCTAGGTGGCCTCTGGAGTGACAGACATTTTCTTGGGCTGAGGTCTCTAACCAGATCACAGCCTTATGGAAACAAGCTTTGGAAAGCAAAGATCAAATGCAGAAATGCAGAAATCGCGAACTGTTCCACCTTTCCTTCCCCCTGGTTTACACACACGCATCTGTCCGGCCACACGCATCATGGCTGTACACCGTGCATTCTACTTCCTTCACGCTTTGTACCTGTCGTTCACACCAGCACTCCCTGTAACCCTGTAACCCTGCCCACGCCATGGCTGTGTGCCAGCCTGTGGCACAGCACTTGGGTCACCTGGTGCCTGTGGGTCCAATCCTTGCAGGTCTGTCTGCGGTGGGAACCCCGAGTCTGCAGCGTACAGCTACACGTACGTGTCTGTGGTGAAGCTGGAGTTCCGAGAGTCTGACTCCAGCGAGCCAGACGCAGAGCCTGGGCCCGGCCCAGTGGGCTGCTCAGCACCCATCTGTCCGATCCGTTTGGCCAGTGCTGTGTTCTTTCTTCGGGGGTCTGAGGGTTCATTCACACTTTGAACCACACGCTACTACACATGGTACGTTCTCGGAATCCTTCAAATCAGTCCGTGTTCTAGGTCTCCTTTATGCCTACTGGTGAGTCTCAGAAAGAAACCCTGGTTTGAGATGAACACGTGTCAGTCCCTCCACTTCAGAAAGCATGAATTACCTCACTTTCTAATAGCCGCACAGCAGCCTCTCTGTGCTGTTTATGTCTCTGGACATGCACCGAGACCTTTCCTCCCACCGGTCCCGGATGGAAGGGTGGGAATCTGCACCAGTGACCCTTCCGTCAGGCTATAATTGTCCGTCATTTTTTTTTTTTTTTGCTGGATTTCTTGGTTTTTTTCTTCAATCAGATTTTATTGGTGCAGTTTAGATATACATGATGATCACATTCGTCAGAGAGGGTGCATGTTTTCTAAACTGCTTTTCTCTGCCTCAATTTCTGCAGCCCTGAGGCACACCCTCCTACCTGTTCAGATGGTGCCCTGCCCACTTAGGGCTCCTCCTGTCTTGTGCCGATCTGTAGGCGATGTAAGAGGAGATATTACCTTTTCCCTTCTCAAGAGGAAGCGCCTACCCTTCACAACCCTCATCTTCACAGGAAATAGGTTTCACATAAAACGGCAAGCAACAAAGGCTATTTCACACTGGGTCCCAGCCAAAGGCATATGAGGTGGCAAAATTTCTGAAATAACTGACAAGCAGGTTGCTTTTCCCTTTCAACAGTTCCTGCTTCTAATGTAGAATTCTCTCCACAGATGCACTGGGAACAAAGAAAAACTTGAGAGGAGCAGAACGCAGAACATCAAAGGAGGTTTATAGATGAATGTGCAGTCAACAGGCTGCCAGGAAGAACTTATTTCCAATGACTGTCATAAAAATTTAAGAGCTCTGAGAATAAATGTGCATGCATTACCTAATATCACCATTTGGCCGCAGGGAGCTATGTGAGAAGAACATTCATTTCACCATTTCAACTGCCTGCACACATTTAGAAATGGTAACTTCCCAAGATGGCTTTAAACCTTTTGGGATACTCAATGGTCTGAAGCTGAAGCAGGGCCATCAAGACTGGAGAGCTGGGCGTGGTGCACGGCTGAACTCCCAGCACCCAGGAGGCTGAGGCAGAAGGATCCCTGTGAGTTTGAGGCCAGCCCAGGTTAGATAGTGAGATTGAGGCCAGCCTGCACTATAAAGTGAGACCCTGTCTCAAAAAAAAAAAAAAAAAAAAAAAAAGATGTTTGCGTAGCCCTTGGAAGGTACTTTATTTAAAACTGACTTCTAAAATCAAAGTAGTAAAGATTTTCTCAGTTTGGGAGGGCAATGTTTCCTATTACAAATGGTTGTGAGTCCAGCCCAGCTTTTTCACTATGAAGGACAGCTTAACGCCTCTGCTCCTAAGTTTGGCCACAAACTGCTGCCATAAGGGGGTCACAAGTAGCAGTACCATGCTGGGTGTGGTGACGCCTGCCTGTAATAGGCTTGGAAGTCGAGACAGGAGGATCACATGAGCTCAAGGCCAGCCTGGGCTACATAGCAAGATTCTGTCTACAAAACAAAACAAACAAAACCAAACAAACAAAACCAAACAAGCAGCAGTTTAGTCCAGGAGAGGACACAAGGCAGGCCCCTTCTACGTTTGTTTGCTTGCTTCCTGGATCCTAAAAACAACGCATACTCATAGTAGAAAACATCCTGTAATCTTACTACCCAGCTACTCTGTTTTCTTTTGGTCTTTTTTCTCAACGTATAAATTCTTTTGTAAATATAGATTTACATTTATGTATTTTTTGAGACAGGGGCTCACTATAATTTAGGCTGGTCACTATGTAGCCCAGGGTGACCTTGAACTCACAGCGACCCTCCTGCCTCAGCCTCTCAAATGTGCCAGCTTAGCTTCCCTCCTGAGTGCGCCACCATGCCCGGCCTGAGAACTGTTTTTCAAAACAAAATTGAATTTGTCTGTGTTTTTGTATCCACTTTTTAAAAAGCTTTACTGAGATATCAATCACAGAATGCACAATTTGCTCATGTAAAGCACTCAGGAGGCACTACAGAAGACAGCATGGGAGTGATTAACATGCACACGCGGGGCTGGGAGTGCAGCTCGGCGACAGCAGGCTTGCGGAGCATGTGTGAAGCCCAAGGTTCACCCCAACACCAGAACAAGAGGGCGTGACTGCAAAGTGGACGGGCTGTGCTTTCCTCTTCTCCATGGTACTGTTTGCAGCACGAAGGGTTTTATTTTTGATGGAGTCCAATTTACCTATTTTTCCTTTGGCTGTTTCTGCTTTTGGTGACTGACATTTTACCTAACTCAGCCACAAAGATTTACTTCCCTCCCTCCCTCTTTCCTCTTTCCTAGCCAGGATCTCACTAGTTCATGAACTCATGACATAGCCCAGGCCGGCCTTGAACTCATGGCGATCCTCCTGCCTTAGACTCCCAACTACTGGGATTACAGGTGTGCGCCACCACACCTGGCTAAGATTTACTTCTGTTTTAGAAGGTTTATTGTTTTAGTTCTTCTATTACATTGAGGCCTACCATCCACCATGACTTACTTTTTGTGTGGTATGAGTAGGGTCCAACTTCATTATTTTACCTGAGGATATTCTGTTGTTCCATTTCATTTGCTGAAAAGATTATTCTTTCCCTTACTGACCTGTCATGGCACTCCTGCCTGACTCCTTTTCTTGGATGTATGCCTTCATTTTTTTTTCCCTTTTTTTTTTCGGTACTGGGAATTGAACTTGCAACCTCGCACTGAGTTATCTCCCCAGCCCCATTTTTTCCCCTCTTACTACATGACAATGTTTTCCATTTCTACTTTTATTTAATTAGGTTTTCTTTTTTGGTACCAGGAATTGAACTTAGGAACTTGTGCTTGCCAGGCAGGTGCTGTGCCGCTGAGCTATATCACAGGCTCCCCGTCTATTGTTTTTTTTTTTTTTTTTCT
>NW_004955478.1:7648279-7657020 GCF_000276665.1 Chinchilla lanigera | reverse complement strand
AATAATGACGCACTACTCAAAACTGTCTAGAAACAAAATGTACAAATCACTGAAATAATGTACTAAAAATAGTCCAAGAGTGATGACTCACAGGCTTCTAAAACACTTTATCTGATGAATTTCCTAATCTCCGTATGCTTTTCTTTTTTTTTTCTACTTTTATTTTACCTACTTATTTACTTCTTTTTTTTGGAGACAGGGTCTCACTACATAGTTCAGGGTGGCCTTGCACTCTCAGTGATCTTCCTGCCTCAGCCTTCCCAGTGCTAGGATTACAGGTGTATACCACCACACCTGGCCTTGTTTGGCTTTCTGAGACAAGGTCTCTCTGTGCGTAGTTCACATTGGCCTTGAGCTCACTATGTAGACCACGCAGGCATGCTTCACCACACCCAGCACTTTTCTACTTTTAAGTATATCAGAAGTTCATTCCAAAGGGCAAAAAGGGAAGTTTTGGAAAACTCTGTTCATTACAAATTTCTTGGTTTTGTAGGATTATCCTACAAAACTATCTACCTCCTGACAGCACTGAGCAGGTAGAAATGTGATCCAGTTTACAGATAGGAGAGGATGAGTGCACGTGGTAGCGATGAAGACACGATTCTCTATCCTGGGGCTGCATTACCTCAGACAGCTCCTACAGCCTTCCACTAAAAATCTGTGGAAGTAAAAAAAAAAAAAAAAAAAAAAGACTTCAGCGGAAGGGCCTTCCACAGCCCGAAGACAGGCGCCTGGAGCCCAGAGGATGGGCCTGCGCTGCTGGTGGAGACGGTCCTCTCTCCCTGAGCGGCCGCCCCGGGCAACAGAGACCCAGGAGCCTCACGCTCCCCAGCACAGGTGTAGCACACTGCAGGGCGTCCCTTCCTTTTTTGCTTTTTGAGACAGGGTCTCACTATTTAGCCCAGGCTGGCCTTGAACTCACTGTGTAGCCCAGGCTGGTGAGGCCACCCTCACAGCAATCCTCCTGGCTCAGCCTCCTGAGTGCTGGGATTACAGGCGCACTCCAACAGCCCCAGCAGGTGTCCCTTCTTGACATACTCACACTAACAATAATGCTATCCCACCTTGAGATGTTTTCGAACAGAATTTCTGTGATTCCTACATTATTCTTCAACTCTAAACCCCAAAACTAGACACTAAACATTTAGAAAACGGGGCCCTTCCCTTACCTGGCAAATAGTGAGATTTTATGATTCAAATTCAGTTTAATAGCTGCAAAACTGTTTCAATATGCAAAGTCCCCCAAACTTGTTTTTAATTGTTACAGGTAACATTTAACTTCCCCAGTTTTACCATTGCTTAATACAAACCAGGTCTGTGGTGCTAATTCCATCTCTGGGCGTTTTTACCAGTGGTCTGAATCCTGGGCACCAGACCTAGCAACGTTCACTTCCCCCTGGGCTCGCAGGCTAACCTAGCACTGAGCAACGCGGCAGAGGGCGAAGGAGTGGAAAGGGGCGGAGGGGCAGAAGGAACAGAGCAGAGAAATGGATCTGTTCTGAATATGTCTGTGGACAGCTTTGACTTTTGGAACTACATGTATGTCTCACACGTACTCACACAAAAAGAAAGCAAGAGAAAAAAGTCAAGGACGGGGGAAAGGGGCATCATTTGCTCAAATCACAAAATTAAAATGAAATTAGTAAAGAACTGTCTCCACAGACTTGTACAGAGAAATACGAAAACGTACGTCATGCAGGACACTGGCAGATCCTACTTCCCATCCCACATGTCCTGCCAGGTTTGTCACTCCCTGGGGAAGATGCAGAATCCCGGCGCCTCTCCTTGAATTTGGGGAGAGGGGGGCTTCTGTGACTGCCTTCACGGATATGCTGGGAGTGGCATTTGACGTCCACACTGAGGTCGTACAGGGCAACAGCAGCTTCTCTTGGCTTTTTCCAGGGAGGCTTGCCCTAGGACCCCAGTGGCTGTGTAGAATTCCAGTCACAGGGAGAAGAACAGAGACCCCAGCTTTCCGTCCTAGCTGCCTTTCAGGGAACAACCGCCATGGGAGGGAGCTGTCTGCAAGCGGCCCCTCGGTCCGCAGTCCTGGTCTAGCCTCCGCAGGTCACCCTGCTGGGGCACACAGGAGCCTTGACCCCTGACCCTTTCCACATGACAGATCTGGAGGAAAACGAGTAACTGTTATTGTTGGAAGCCACCACTTGTGACGTTGGCTGTTACGTAGCAACAGTTAACTGAACTAACACTGTACCCCGCTCACGAACACCTCTGCTATCAGACACCCAAGAGCCAAGAGGCTCACGCCTCACGGGGCCAAGTGGGTGCAGAGGCGCCCCACTGAAGCCTATGCGGTCCTCCTCAGAGAAGGCGATCCCTGTCACACCCTCCCGCTCGCTGGCTCCCTCGCCCACGGAGGTGCCAGTCCCTCGGTGAGCAGAGGTGGAGGCGGAAGACAGGGTCAGGAGCTGGTGGAAAAGCCAAAGAATGGAGGCGGGGACACCAACCCACCGCAGCCGGGAGAACGCACTGCAGAGCCTGCTTCCTGGGGGCCCCAGTCTGCTGACCTCAGGAGCCACTGCATGACCACACTTCTGAGTTCCCATGTGTTGAACTCACTCGCAATGATCTAGAAGTGATGAAAGCATCCCTGCCGGCTCTGCCCAAGGGCGCCGGGAGTTTAGCGTGGTTTTGAAAGATCTCCACCTGACTGAGAAGAGGGAAGAATGTGTACGCAAAGAGCTGATTGCAAGCGGCGGGAAAGGAGGTCTGGGCCAGAGACCCCTGGCGGCGCACTGGGCGCGGCTGGCAAGGACAGCGCGTGCAGGAGGTGCTTGCTCAGAGATAGAAGTTGTTGGCTTTTTAATTTAAGGAGCGCTTTCACAAAGCAAGCACTTTGTTAGATACCCTTTCTCATGTCCCTCCAGCTCTCCCGGTTTTCCTAGGTCCTAATGGTTTTCCTAGGTCCTAACAGCTGACAGCCCAAGGAGAATCGGAATCTGGGGGAGCGGGGCTTCGCAGGGGCAAACAGCACACTTCCAGGCAGTTTAAGTCATCTGGTTGCAGCCTAGAGGGAGGCAGCTTCCACTCCAGCTGGCAGCTTAGGGCAGAGGGCAGAGCCAATGGCCGCAAGCTGGCCAAGCCACGTGGTCCTTTTGCTGTGACAAGTTCACACAGGTCAGGGCAGTGGCCTCCTCTGCAAGGAAAAGGATCAACGGAGCAAATAAAACCCACAGCCAACTAAAGGCCCAGGACGAAGGAACCACATGTCCCGCAGTGAGGACAGAAACGTGGCCACTGTCAGAGGTCACGCACAAGCAAATGAACGTGAGAAAAGCTGCCTGCTGCGGAGAACAGCGGGTACAGGAGAGGCAGGAGGCCTCAGGCCCAGCCCCCGCCTGCCCCTCCCGCCCACTTCACTGTCTGGCCACACTGGCCTCAGTGCTGCTAGCGCTGCCCCCTGAGTACCCCAGCCACACTCTTTTATTGAGACAGGGTCTCGCTTTGTGGTTCGGGTTGGCTTTGAACTCATTATGTAACCCAGGCTGTCCCTGAGCTCACGGCAATCCTCCTGCCTCAGCCTCCTCGGTGATGGGATCACAGGCGTGCGCCACATTCCCACCATGGGACATCTGTGCTGCTGCTGGCCCCTAGAGTACTCCCGCAACCCGTAAAGCCAAGGCTCACTGCCTCGCGTCCCTCAGGTCTCTGCCCAGGTTACCTCCTCCGCCCCCTTCCTGCCAGTCCCTTTTCGGGCTGCAATGTTTACCACCCCGATGCTTTTCTTGCTGACTCTGTGAGCAGAGAACAAACCCCCACGGTCAGGGTCCTTCTCTAACTTGCTCATCGCCGTGTGCTCAGGGCCTGGGACAGGGAGGACCTGGCACAAATAGGAACTCCGTCCCTCACAGGTGAAGAAAATAGCAGAAAGACACGAGCAGAAAGGCCTGGCCAGGCAGCATTACCTTCTTCCCAGCTGTGGGGCTGCTCTCCACGCTCTGCACCGGGCTCCCGTGGGGGCTCCGACTTTCCTGGGGCACACACCTGCCCATGTACACGCTGTAGTCCAGAAGCATCTTCTGCCGCACGCTGCCCACCAGCTCCTTCTGCTTTGGCTGCGTCATGATCTCCTCCACGCTGCCTTTGCTGCTGCTGCGGCTGTGGGTCAGGTGCCCGGAAGGACTGCTGTGTCTGCTGTGGCTGGGCAGGAGCCCTGGGGCAAAGAAGTAATAGCTATGAGTACGAAGAGGAGGGGTCAGCACTCAGCAGCGTGAACAGCCCTGGGTTAACAGAAGAGGAGCTAAAATGCTATCAAATGATGGTTCGAAAGTACTTACAAGGGCTGAGCATGGCGGCACACCTGAGGTAAGAGGATACACAAATTTGAGCCCGGCCTGGGTGACTCAGCGACCAAGTGAGACTCTGTCTCAAAATTAAAAAAAAAAAAAAAAAAGCAGAGCATGTAGCTCAGTGCAAAGGCCTTGAGTTCAACCCCCAGGACTAGAAGAAAAAAATCTAATCAAATCATTTTACTTTTGCTAGGTTCCAGCCATCTGTAATGAAACTCCCCAAGTCTCATAGAGAGTTGCACAAATCATTTCCTAATTTAAATTTTAGCTAGCTAATTTCCAGGTACTATTTGAAATTTCACCTTGAATTCAAATTTGTACAACCCTTTATTATCCTCATATCATTTGACTGTTTCATATTACTTTTAAATGTTGGGATAAAAACTGCATCAAAAGTATCTGTGCCTGCTATCCCAGCACTCAGGAGGCTGAGCAAGCGAGGGGGACCGCTGTGAGTTCAAGGCCAGCCTGGGCAACCGAGTGAATTCAAGGCCAGTTTGAACTACATAGTGAGACCCTGTCTCAGAAAAAAAAACTAAAACACAAATGATAAACACTGAGTGCACTGTCGTATCCTAGACTAGAACTTGGAAGAGAAAAAAGGCTTTAGTGGGAAACCCTGTGAAATCCAAGTAAAGCCTAGTTTAACAATTTAGTTAACGATTAAAAAATAAAATAAAAACAATGCTAACAAACAGGGTAGCAGGACGCCAATACTTTAACTGGTCACGTCTCAGTGCTCGCCGGCCACCTGGCCTGATGATACTGTACTGAACGGCACAGGGTCAGGCTCACGAGCAGAGATGAGCGGCGGCTGGTGCTGAGGTGTTCTCACCTACTTAGATCTTCTTTCATTCAGCATATTGGGTTTAATCGCGGCTCCCAAAAGGTATGTTGGTCACCTCAGCATGTGACTTTTTTTTTTTCCTCTTTTTGAGAGCGGGTCTCACTACGCAGTTCAGGCTGGCCTTGAGCTCACTTACAACGATCCTCCTGCCTCAGCCTCCCAAGTGCTGGGATTACAGGCGTGCGCCACCAGGCCTGACTGTGACCTTGTTTGGAAATAGGGTTTTTATAGATAGAACTGGTTAAAATGAAGTCATCCTGGAAGTAGTGGGCTCTCAATCCAATATGACTGGAGTCCTTACAAGAAGAGGAGATGAGAAGCTGAGTGCGGTGGGGCATGTCTGTAATCCCAGCAGCTAGGAGGCTGAAGCAGGAGGACTGCTGTAAATGCAAGGCCAGCTCTGGCTGCATAGCCTAAACTACATAACAAGACCCTGTGTCATGAAAAAAAAAAGAGAAATGCAGCGACAATGCACATGATGAAAGGCAGAATCTAGAGGGCTGCAGCTGCAAGCCCGGAATCTGTGAGCAACGTAAGCTAGCAAGAGGCAAGGAAGAGCTCTGTGCAGTCTCTGAGAAGCACAGTCTCACTAACACCTTGATTCTGGACTTCAAGCCTCCAGGCATGTGAAAGAATAAACTGTTAGTTTTAAGCCACCCAGTTTGTGGCATTTTGTCCCGGCAGCCCGAGGAAATGAGTGTATTTAGTAATCTTCTTATGCATCTTGAGTTTTAGTGCTTAAGGTACGTGCAAGGGACTTTGGGATTGCAGCACTTCTGTCAATGGCATCTCTATCAATTTCTGCCCAGCAGGCCAGAGGATTCCACATGGCAATCTCAGGCTTGGAGGCCAGGCTGAGGTTTAGGAGCTCAAGAGCACCAGTATGAAGTACCTCAGACTTTTCTGCCTTTTTAATTTTTTCTTTGCAGGTTTGGGATCAAACCTAGGCTGTGCACACACTAGCAGATGCTCTAGCACTGGCCTATACCCCAGTTCTCACCTGCTTTCTTCTAACTAGTTTCTCCTGTTGCTGCCTCTTTCAGAACATCGTACCCCACCCCCCAAAAATTCCCATGGAGCAACCCAAGGCTAACCATTTACATCTGCAGATGGGCCAGGCCTGCAATGACTTGGTACGAAGAGTTGAAATGATTAGTCTAAAAGGTACGTGAGTTGGGAGAACACACTTCAGGGGGCAGGAAAAAATCAATTCAGGGTGGGCTTCCTTCCTGCCTGGAATCTTTCCCAATCTCTCCATAGGCCCTTTAAAAATGCAAAAGCACTTAGCACAAATGCCGTTACCTGGTTTACTTCCAGAGATACCAAGTGGCTTCTTGAGGTCTGACTTCAGCTTAGATGCCAGAACAAATCTCCTAAACCACTCCTCTTTCTCTCGCCCAGTTCTCCCGAACAGATATAGTATCTGATCTCGGTGGACAGATCTTGTTCCCTCTTGAGGGTAAGGTGGCTTCTTAGGGTCCTCGCTTCCCAGATCTCTCTCAGCTGGTGGTTTCTCTTCAGAAGTCTCCTTATCAGTCTGAGCCTTAGACATAAAGTCATCTTGTCGACCAAGCTCAATACAAATGGGGTACTTTTTATTCCAGATTCGTTTTCGAGCCAAACTTTTAGGTACCAGATAAATCTACAAATAAAGTGAAATGATTTATGCACTTAAGAGTAGCTATACTGTACATTAATATTACACATAACACAAAGCTTACAGTATTTTGGGGTTGGTTTTTTTTTTTTTTTTTTTGTCTTTTTGAGACAGGGTCTCTCTATGCAGTTCAGGCTGGCCCTGAGCTCACCTTGTAGCCCAGGCTGGTCTTGAACTTGCAATGATCCTCCTGCCTCAGCCTCATGAGTATTGGGATTACAGGCATGCACCACCATGCCCAGCTGCTTACAGTATTTTTGATTAAAATGATCAATGTGAAATAATCTTTCTTACCTGTCTCTAACACAACTATATAACTGGAATAAATTTTTAGAAATGACTTGCTATTCCTCAAAATCATTCCAGAATGTAGATGTTTAAGAGTTCTGCAAGAATTGTATGTATGTATCATTTTGCAGAAGTAGCAATAATAACATTTAGCTCATTATCATTAACTAGGTTTAGACGCCAACTGTGTTTAATGATGGTCTAAACTTAAGCTGGGGGAAAAAGAATTATCAATCTAGATGGGAAGCTCCAGGCAACAATGGGTATCAAATAAAAAATAAACTTACACAGAAAGTAATTACTTCTATCATTTTAGAGAAACGTAAACATCACTCAGATTGGCTGTACGGACAAAGAACCTATAGCTTTGTTAACATACAAATAATATGCCGGGTATGGTGATGCACACCTGTAATTCCAGCACTTGGGAGGCTGGGGCAGGAGGACAGCTGTGAGCTCAAGAGCAGTGAGTGCAAGGCCACCCAGAACTACACAGTGAAACCCTGTCCCAACCTCCCCCAACTCAAAGAAAAAAAATCATACAACTGACACATTCCTCACAAGAACTACTGTATATAACAGTTTACAAAAACGTATTACCCCGCGTACACACAACGGTCACATCCTACAGAGCCTTCATTAGTTAGTATCCCCCTACCATGTAGCTTTTTGTTTGGCTGATTAGCTCAGCTCTGAGGCAGAATTGTGCGTGCTGGATGCTCGTGCCTGAGATGTGGTCCGTGCGCCTGCCGCATGTGTGGGACCTGAGAGATCATCCAAGTCCAGGCTCCCAGCCCCACCTAAACTGAACCAGAATCTGCACTGTAATAGGTGCCCACGTGGTTGGCACGTGCACTGAAGGTAGAGAGGTACTGTTACTGTCCTAAAGGATACTGATCCTTAAACGACAAAAACAAAAACCTGCTTGGTGGGGAAAATGCAATAAAGCAACCAAGATGCCAAATGCTTTTCATTCATCTAAGCTCTGCTTCCAAAATTCCTAGGGCTCACCTTGCTGTCCGAAAGGTCATAGATTTTCTGGCTGATGTAGGTGACCTCTGGCTTCGTTTCGTTGTAGCTCGCCCTCCTGGATATGTTTTTGTTGGGCTTTGAAAGCCTTAAGGTTCCACCCTCAAGTCGAACAAAGACTGAATGTGTCAAAGTCGCGTGGTAAGTTTCTGGATCATAGTTGTAAATCTCATTCATCCATCCCTAGTGGAGAAAAACTTTCATTAGTAAACTCAGAGCGAACACAAATCTGATTCAGGGAAAACGATGACCACCGTGGTATTTGGGACACTGAAACCAACTTCCTCACCTGGCGCTGCTGAGACCATGCAAAAATGGAGTAATTTGGTACGGTTCTGCTAACCAAAAATCTGGATCTGGGGAGAGAATGGTAATGTCCACTATCCTAAATAAAAGCTGCTGCTGCTTTTTTTTTAAACTGACAAGCAAATCAAGATATTCTAAAGTTTTGTTCACGTAACCGAGAAGTCTCCAGCCTGACCCCTGGGGATAAGACACCATGCTCACACTGGCTTTCTCAGGTAGCTCTTCTCAACCCACTTGCAAACTATCTTTGAAACTTCACATTCAAAAGCTCAGAAAACCTGCCAGAACTTTTTGTTTGTTTGTT
>NW_004955478.1:7640740-7647939 GCF_000276665.1 Chinchilla lanigera | reverse complement strand
GACCTTGCGCTTGCCAGGCAGGCGCTTTTTGCCGCTGAGCTAAATCCCCAGCCCTATCTCATCATTTTAATGTCACTATAATATATAGCTCTTATGACATCATATGGTAAAGCAGACAGATGAGTTAGGCATCAAGTAAATAACAGATACCATCAACAGCATACTAAAATTCAAAGATACACAGTCACTTCAATGAGAAAATTGTGCTGCGTATTCATTGGCATATATATACTTACACACTGATTTTTCTTTGAAAAGTAAACATTCTGGAGCATACAAATAAAACACAAGCATCTACCACAACATAAAATTGTATTAAAACTTATAGCTATATGGGTGGCCCAGATCTCTTTAAAAAGTTCCCAGTGGGCTGGGAATACAGCTCAGTGGCACAGTGCCTGGCTGGCAGGCACAAAGTCCTGAGTTCGATTCCCGGTACAGATTCCACAGGAAACTGTAACTGACGCATTCCCACTCCCTCCATTCTCTCCCCCTCGTACGAGCAGAGAACGGCAGCAGATCACTACCCTGGCGCGGAGGCCGTCACTCTATCCAAGCAGCGGTCGTTTCCACGCTAAGCATCTGGGTTTCACACCAAAGTACTCACTGGAGAGCATGTGAGAATGAGGGACCTCAGAGCCCCTTCCCCACTGTGTGTGTGTGTGTGTGTGCAAGCGTGTGTGTGTGAGAGACGTGATTAAACACAAAGCCTTATCATGCCAGGCAGGTACTCTAACACTAAGCTACATCATTAGTCCTTTTTTTAAAAAAAATTCTGAGATCGTCTTGCTAAGTTAACCAGGGGATTCTTTCTTTCCCTCAACCTTCCATTAAAACGTGCACTGAAGCTACGCGCCAAGGAAAGTGCCAGGTGGTGTCAGATTTTTAAAGGCCTGGGCCTGAGGGTGCGGCCCAGTGCAGGGCACTTGCTGGCATGCTCGAGGCGCTCGCTTCCACCCCAGCAGCACACACGCACGTGGCACCCACTCACCCGCACCGCAGTCATGAATTAAACAAGGAATTTTGTTCTTGACTCCAGAGTGGCCCCAAAAGAGTGGAAAACTGTCTTTGTTCCACCGTCCTACAACCCCATTAGAATAACTTCAAGTTATTACAGTAAGACTATTAAAAAAGATAACTTCAGTGTGAAGTAAAAATGGACAAACATACCTCTTCTGTCTCTGGGGAAAGAGATATAAAACCTGTAGACCAATTATACAGTTTCATATCCTTCAGTAGATTTTCCTTGTATGAGCAAGGATTTCTTCCCTCCCCCAGTGAGCTCTGGCCAGGAGCAGATTCTAACCACAAGTACCAAATGAAGAGGCAGTGGCCAAGGGAAGAGGGTGTGATCTGGGTGTCCACAAAGAAAGAGCAGTAAGCCGGTGGCGCACGCTTGAAATCTCAGCACCCGGGAGGCTGAGGCAGGAGGGTCACTGTGAGTTCAAGGCTAGCCTGGGCCACAAAGTGATCTCACCGCCAACTGGAGCTGAACAGCAAGACCCTGCCTCAAAAAACAGAAACAAAAAAAAGCAATAAAAAAGAAAAAGAAAACCCAGCAATGATCAGAGTGGTAAAGCAAAAAGGAGGTGCCATGCAGAACACAGGCGGAACGCAAGCAGACTGTACTGTCAGAACCCCCGCCTGGGTGGTGTATCTTGTTAAGTGCACAGCATTCTTAAAACATATTCTTTGGCCCAGTTTTGGGTTTCCCTGTGGTGATTACACTATGCTGAGTTACATTCACTGACTCTGACGTGTGACTTGCTCTTGCGTTCTCGGATTACCGAGGTATCTGTCACGGTGTGGTGAGGGGGGATCGTACCACCTCACGAGCCAACTGCCCGCTTCCCACGCCATGTCCGTGACTTCGTGTTGGCCATGTGCTCCTGGCTGAGGGAGCACGCCTACAGACGGAAGCCGGCAAGCAGCACAAGTCAAGGTTCCCCCTCTTTTGTCTCTCCACGAAACTGGTTACTGATTTATCTAGCCTCCTCCAAATTCTTTGGTGTTTGGGATTAAAACCTAGATCTTAAAATCAACAACAACAAACTAATAATTCTACAGGAACATTAAAAATAGTTAAAGCCAGGCATGGTGTTATATGTCTATAAAGCCAGCACTCTAGGAGGCTGAGGCAGGAGGATCTCAAGTTCAAGTCAAACCTGAGCAATTTAGCAATTTAGTGAGACCTGTCTCAAATTAAAAATTATAAAAAGGGCTGAGGATGTGGCTTCAGTGTGAAGGCCTTGGGTTCAATCCTCAGTACTAGGGAACAAAAACATCATTTATGGACATACTTACATTGAGTTTTTAGCTTATTCCTTTGATTTTCTGATTTAAAAAAAAACAAGATAGGACACACCCGTGTGGGACTTAGGATACAGCACTGCATTCGCTCATCTGTTCACAGAGCAGATCTACTCAGCGATGAGCCATTACTATGCCCCACTCTAACCATCATGGCTTCTAAGGAAATTCCTGTATCTCGTTAACACGGGCAGCCTTCTCCCCAGTGTCTCAGGGATCTGGTTTTTAACCCCAAAGCCAGGTGCTGACCCAGCAGAGTCAGAAGCCGGCCCCCTTAAGAGGTCTGGCTGCACCTCGGTGCACATGCTCGCCCAGGGGCACAGTTCTGAGATGGGTAACCAGTCATCCCTACTGCCGACAGCTCTGAAGAATACAGGTCACCCTGGACCACCTGTCAAATCCCAGGACGTCCAGGACAACCTGACTGAGAGTAACGTAAAGGAGGGAGGAGCACACAGCTCAGACACACAAAACCCTCCCTGGCAGAGGTGAGACACTAGCAGGGACCCAGGGGATGCCTTCCTTCAGGACGAGCCCAAGGGGCTCCGAGTGCCCTTGTTCCAGCAGGAGGTGTGGCCCTCCTTTCCCCACCCCAGTCTTTTCAGACCCTCAGGTGCTATCATTTTTCTTTCCCTTTCATGTTTAACTTCCTCCTTTCGGAACCACTATGTTTGTGTATGCTGAAGGTCTACAGAGCTTAAAGTCCAGAGCTCTCGAAACAAACAAAGGAACAAACAGACAAAACATTACCCATGAATCAAGATTTGAGTTGCACACCTACCGCGAGCAATCATTTGTTAGCTTGAGCGCCCCCCCCATCTGATTACAGGGAGGCCTGCTGGTCACCACCCAGGCGCTGACACCAACCGTGCGCCTTAGCAGACGGCGCAGCACCTGGCAGGCTGGTGCTTAACCCCAGGCCGCCCCGTCTTTTCCCAGGGCAAGGCTCCGCGTGGCTCCCGGCCGGCTTCTTTCCGGCCTCCCTGCTGACCTTGGACGAAGACCTCTCTACAACGAGAGCATGTTCTGAGGTACCATTTCCATAACAAAATGAACCAATTTTAAACATAGGATTTTTAATTTGCTACCCTGAATGCTCAGTACAGTGGCTGGCATTTAAGCTCACACAGTACTAGCTCCAGGTACCTCAGGCCCAGCCCCACAGGAAAAGCGGTGAGGGAAGCGGGTGACGTGCCTCCCAAGGGTGAGAGACCAGCACAGCGGGGACGTGAGCCACCCGCAGCACAGCCCTCCAGTACGCGGCCGGGACCCGCTCACCCCGCACGCGAGGGCAGGGACGACAGGTCCTCAGGAAGCCTCCCTCCCGTCACTCTCAGCACTGTACCGGTTCGCGGCCTGGCTAAGCTACTGAGCTACGCGCTCCACAGGGCAGGGTCGGGCTGTGCACCCCAGTCGTAACAAGTACTGACAGGCGGGACCAGCGAGGCCCAACTCAGGACGGTGGCTGTGCGCTCACTTCTGCGGCGCACACTAGGAACATGGTGGCTGTGGAGATGAGACAGAAGCTCCGGCAGTCCCAAGTACCCAGGACAAGCTGCCGTGCCCCCACACCCAGGAAGCCGAGCGCTGGCTTCCTACCTTGGGACGCGCACGGGAACGAGCTGAGTGGTTACTCAGAAGGACAAGACTTCGTCAAGATTCTCAAAGAGAAAAACAAAGTAAAACTGCATAAAAACAGCACAGTGCAAGAAAGTAAGGAGCCTCAGAAGGAACCCTGTACATACACCGCTAAGGCTTTCAGGCAAGAACTTGACCAAGCTCCTCCGCACCCACAGCGGAGAGGTGTGGTGGCAGAACCCAGCTTCCCGGCTCTCACCGCGGCTCTCTCCAGAGCACCACGAGTGCTGACAGGAGCCGCAGAGAACTACAGGCTGCTCCCTGACGAGCATCGGGCAGCAGCTGGGTGCTTCTGGCCCTCGGGAGGCGCGGGCTGGCCGGGCACAGCCCTCCTCGGTTCCCTCCACTTCTACCCCCGAAGCCCTACAGTCACGGAAGCCAGGTCACCCTTGCAGAAAGCAATTTCCCGGTGCAAACCTAACCCGGTTACACCATCGGCCGGCCACCCTTTTCCTGAAACTTGAATAACTCCCTGGACTACGCCACACACGGAATGTGTACGCGTCAGCAGTCAAAATGCCCAGGCTCGACAGCAGCACTGCACTGAGGCCTTCACTCTGCCCCGTACAGCACCCACCGCCCACTGCTCACCTGTTCTACAGCCCCTCACTCTAAGCTGCCGAGCAATCGTTAGGACGTGCGAATAAGCACACGGAGAGGCAGCACACGCCAGCACCTCACTGCCCTTCACGGCCCAACTGGGAAAACGGAGATGCGCTCCACCCCACTAAAGCCGCTCTGACAGGCCTCACTTCTTTCTGAAGCTGTCAGGACGGAGACGGTGCGCGCCGCTGGGACAATGACCCAGTCAGCAGGCTGCAGCTGTCTGGTCCACGGACTGGTGCTGTGACGGCGTTTGCGAAAGGTCAGGGGTTTCTCTTCAATTCTCTGCTGGAGTTAGAAGCCACGTTTGGCTGAAAGTACAAACCACAATCTATAAAGGGGCCCATTTAATACAGCACTTGGAAAGATTAGAAGCTACAATTAACCTTTCACAAAATAATAAGGTCTGGAAGGACTACGATTGTGCTCACTTCCAGTGCAGTGCCAAGCAGGAGTTCAAGGCCAATGCTCTCTTGCTCAGCTGGCTGCTGAGCCGACCAGAGAAAAGTGCTAACTTTCTGGCCTCCAAATGCAGCGGGAATTCCGCAGCCCTCAGTGTGTCAGGCTTGGTGACACAGTGACACTGCAGCACGTACTGAGGTCCCTGCTGCTCCCTCTTCGGGCCTGTCAGGGAAGAGGAAGACACTAAATACAGGACAGAGCCAGGCCCGCAGCCACTGCTGCTGAGAACTACCTCTGAAGCACAGAGCACACAAAAAGGTGACCACTCTTCTTCTGTCCCCAAGACTAAAACTCTACCCAGGCTTAGCCCCTTTTTGATGTATTAATGGTTGAGAACTACAGCTATCAGTTAAAGCAGTATCACAGATCATGGAGTCTGAGAACGGGGCAGAAACAATCTAATACATGCCACAAAAAATTTAGACACAAATTTAATTTCACCCATATAAAACAAACGTACAGAATTCATAGTATGAAAGATAGCCTCAGCAGATAGCTAACATTCAAAATAAATACTACTCAAAGACATTGTGGAGAACACTTTTAAAAAGTCATTAGGGCCGGACGTGGTAGCACATGCCTGTAATCCCAGTACTCAGGAGGCTGAGGCAGGAGGATTGTTGCGAGTTCGAGACCAGCCTGGGCTACAAAGTGAGCTCAAGGCCAGCCTGAGCTACACAGTGAGACCCTGTCCCAAAAAGACACACACAAAAAAGTCATTAGGGGAGGAAATCATCAACATCAATACCATTCATAACCTCTAACTCCCCGCTTCAAGGTCACTTTCACAACCGTGTCACTAGAATTACACGAATCAGGTCTATTTGTATTAATAAACAATAAACATGAAATTGTGCTAACAAGTAAGGTCTGAAAACAGACCAAGCATAAAGTCACCTCCAAACATTTCATATCATGCATCCATCAGGCACACAATTTTTGAGCATGTATTTTGGAGTAACTCCCTTTACTTGTAAATATACGTGCTCTAATAGTTTTATGAAAAGTGAACAATAGAAACAAAGAGCAAAGGGTGAAGCAGTCAGATTTTTTGCTGGCCTTTAGTTCTCCATTACGCACCTTCCTATCATCTTTAGCTGACGTACTATATGAAGGCACCAAGTATGTACACAGAGCTGAGGATCACTGTTAATGACAGTAGATGTAAACCTATTCTTTCATAGTTTAACGATTTCCCACGTTTCTGGTCAAGATCAACATATAGTCATCTATATGTTAAGCATCACAAATCTTATGTATTTTCTTAGCTAGGAAGAGCAAACCTAGAGAAAAATCTTAACATTTTCTTCTGACGTCTCTTCAGCAGCCCATCTGGACATCGCCGGGAGAAGGAAAAGAGTGAGACAGTGAGTCAGGAACAGTGGCCTGGGGACCTTCCGCCGTGGGACTCTTGCCCACACCTCATCCCTGAGGTATGGCAAACCTCTGCCTAAAGATTAATTACTGTACGTAGGAACAGTCTCCAAGGTGTTTAGTACTTTCCTTACATATTAAATATAAATTTAGGGGTGAAGAGAGACCTAGCATTCTTTTCGTAGTTAAAATCTTACCCTTCAGAAACACACACTCTGAGAAATCTCTGACCCACGATGCGCACGGCTCTGTCACTCCAGACGACACTGGAGCCAAGTGCAGAGTGCGGTCCTGGAGTGCGCAGGCGGGCGCACAACGCTGTTCCCACGGATCCGTGCGCCCGAGTTACAGCCCAGCGAAGACCGAGTCAGTGAGGTAAGTGGGAAGTTGGAAAAACATTAACTGTTGAAACTGGGTGTTGATGAAAATCTGTGTGGAGATTCCTCAAAACATTAGGACGAGAGCTCCCATTTCACCCAGCTGTGCCCCTTCTGGGTATTTTCCCAGAAGACTTGAAAACACTGTACCACAGGCATCTGTGCAGTACAATGTGTGACAGCTGCATCTTGGAAACAACCCAAATGCCCATCAATGGAGGAATGGATAAAAAACATGTGGTGTTTTTATACAGTGGACTACTACTTAGCCATAAAGGATAAACTTGAGACTTTTATAGGTAAATGAGTGCAACTTGAGACTACATTCATAAGTGAAATAAACCAGACTCGCATGTGTAAGCATCGTATTATCTCCCTAGTGTGAGAAGCTGAAAGAGCAAATAAGATAAAAAACGTACAATAGATATTGTGAAA
>NW_004955478.1:7587917-7640493 GCF_000276665.1 Chinchilla lanigera | reverse complement strand
GATCTTGTTTTGAAGTTGTTTTACTTTCTTTCTTTTTAAAATAAAATTTTAAAAAAACAGAAACTGGGTGTTGAGTATATTCTCCTAGTCTCCTTATTTTTGCCTGTATTTGAAATTTTCCAACCAACTGCAAAACCTCGACAATATGCACTGCAACACTCATCTGATGCACTTTCTTTTTTTTTCTCTTTTTGAGACAGGGTCTCACTATGAAGTCCAGGCTGGTCTTGAGCTCACTTGGTAGCCCAGGCTGGTCTCGAGCTCTCGAGCTCACAACGATCCTCCTGCCTCGGCCTCTGATCCTCCTGCCTCCAGAGTGCTGGGATTACAGCGGGACCACCACGCTCAGCTTTGCACTTTCTAGCAGTAAAGTGCACTGAGAAACGGCTATGTTTATAAAAGCCATATATGAAACCCCACATGACCTGTTGTACAAGGGCAGGTTATTTTTAGTTGAGAGAAAGCAACTGGGCGTGGTGCAGCATGCCTGTAATCCCAGCACTCAGAAGGCTGAGGTAGGAGAATTGCCAGGATTTTGAGGCCAGCCTGAGCTACAATAGCAAGACCCTATCTCAAAGCAAAGCAAACCCAAAAAAACCAAACAGAAATTATTTTGTATTTCTTGCACTTATTGTTACTGGGGGTCATAAAAGACCAAAATAACCAACCAAATCTGTCCTGGCTATACTCAGTGATGCCATTTCCTTTTCCTCTTAAGAATTTGCTCACTTTCATTTCTTAAATTTAAAGTAATTCGTGAAATTGAGAGAACTTCTTCCCTAAACAATTATTGCCCTATAGACCAAAACCAAAGCCTGTATTCAGGGAACTCCTCTACTTACAAAACCTGTCCCACTCACATGTGTATCTAACTGTGCCATGCTCTAAAGAAAAAAGACTCTCTCAGATTCAATTCCCTTAGTCTCTGCAATGCTGTAAGTGTAATTTTAGTCACCTTCATAGGTCCTACCTCTGAAAAAGGGACAGATTATCACTCTAGAAACTGACATCCCACTGCTGTTCTGCTGGTGGTTTGTAAGGCTGGCATACACAGTGTGCTTGGGAATATAACCCAAAACTGTGCCTAAGTCGAATACTCAAACACAAACCCAAGAACCTAATGAAAACTTCAGTGCTTCTCATTAGAAACACGGGCAAAAGTTCGTGTGCACAAATGGCACTGAAGGCCGGGCGTGGTGGCACACCTGTAATCCCAGCACTCAGGAGGCTGAGGCAGGAGGATTGTTGTGAGTTTGAGACCAGCCTGGGCTACAAAGTGAGTTCAAGGCCAGCCTGACCTGCATAGTCAGGCCCTGTCTCAAAAAGACAAAAGACCAAAAAAAAAAAAAAGAAAAAAGAAAAAAAGAGTGGCACTAAATGAGCCATACTCCTGGCCAAGTGACGACCCTAAAAAGAAGGATCATCCATCTGGTAAGAATTCTTGGCAGACATCCCAAGGGCAACACGCTCACAAGAAACGCTTCGTTTTCCCCAGGCCCAGGCCCATTTCTGCCCAGGGTCTCCCGCTCAGGGAACCTAAACAGTCACCCACAATTAGGAACTCCCGAGGTTTGCTGTGCGGGCAGCGTGCCGGGGGAAGCCCCGGGGCGCTGTGGCACTCAGAGGCACTCTGCCTCGAGCTGCTTTACCCTGCGCATGAGGCCCCAAGCCCTGCCAGCTTCTCCTAACCCTTCAGGCACGGCCCCTGCTTTCCGCGGGCTCACTCGTCACTCCCGGGGAACACCAGGGGCGCTCTGCTCCCACCTGCTCCTCCTCCACAGCGAGCTCCGCACGCTAAGAGCAGACGGGCTTTGGAGGGTCCCGGCGTTCTTCTGGAGACTCTGGGACAGCTCTCTGGCTACAGGAGCCCCTTCCTGCTTATCTTGCACACAATGCAGCTGTTTACCGGCTGGGCTCAAGGTGGGAGACAGTGGAGTACCACGAGGCCTACACAGCTACACACCCGTCTTTGACAGTAGCCAGTACTTGGCTACAAATTAGTGTTTTACTAAAAATTCTTCTTTGAAAAAAAAATTCTTTTTTGGAGGGGGGTGGTGCTGGGGATCTGGGGATCAACCCCAGGGCTTTAAGCACACCAGCCAAGTGCTCCACCACCGAGCTGTAACTCAACCCCAAAACTGTTTTGACTTAGACTCCCACACACTCATCACTGCTACAGCACTATGTTTAAATACAAATGTCTGCAGCGTAGATGGGATACAAAAATCGATAGAAGCCCTGCAGAGAGAGAGAGACATACAGAGAGAGAGTCGCCCTGATACAGCACAGCAAGCTTTACTTTTCTTCTCTCTGTCCTCAAGTCAAGTCACACAGAAGGAAACTGCTGTGTTCCTTGAACTGCTCATGGACCCCAAAACACAAGCCAGATTCTTGGTCCCACCCTGGCTGCAAGTGTTTCCTGGGCCTGTCCCTGAGAAGCTACATCGCAGAGGTTTATAAACACATGTCTCCTAAAACAGTTCTTCAGCAACACAGCTTCCTGCCTGACTGGTTTTTGGCTCAGACACCCACTGGGGGCACGAAGCATGCAGGGCCACTGCCGAGGCACTGAGCCTCTACTTGAGGTCCTGGTCACGGCCGGTTTTCCAGCCTCCGTACCAGCAAGTACTTTAAAGATTTTCATACCTTCCTTCAACAACTGCATCATCTGTAAAAAAAAACTAATAGGATCAGATACACAGAAAATAACTCAGGCCAGCTGTCTAATTGCCAAAATCAAACTACTCCAAAAGTAGCTCTTTTAATTTGCTCCAGAAATAGGTTTACAATTGTCTTAGTCTGTTTTCTGTTGCTATAACAAAACAGTTGAGTCTCAATCATTTTTAAAGAAAAGAGGTTCATATATAGCAGCTCACAGTTTTGCAGGTCCAAGGCAAGACGCTGGCCTGTACATGGCAGAAAAATAGGATGGGCAAGTAGATGCATGAGAAGAAAGGCACAAGTGAGAGAGAGAAACAGAAGGAGAGATGCCTGGCTGAGTTTAAATAGCCTGGTCTCGCGATAACTGGCCCACTCCTACAGGAGTCACGCCGACCCCTCCATGACCGTGCAGCCCCATTACACATGCACCTCTTAAAGGCTCCACCACCTCTCAATACCATCGTATTGGCAATTAATTTTCGACATGAGCGCTGGTGAGGACAAACTACAACCAAGCCGAGCAGGAGACCTGCTTTTTAGAAAGACTGAGGCCCATCTCCTCTGTTACTTTACCGCTACAAACCAGGCGGAGAGTGAAAACCCAGAGCTCATCACTATGGCCATTTCCCTAACGTCTGCCATTCTTCTATTCCCTCTGACTCCAGGAGGGTAGCGTAGGGCAAGTACTGAGGGAGAACAGACTTGTAGTGGTTTCTGAGCGGAAAAAGTCAAACTTCAAATTTTGTCAAAGACAGACTGTAGAGGCAGGGATACAGCTCAGTGGCGCAAGCACCTGCCTGGCAAGCACAAGGTCCTGAGTTCGATTCTCATTACCAAAAAAAACAAAACAAAAACAAAAACAAAGACCATCTTGGCTTATATACTTCAGTTAGAAAAGGAAAAAAATCTCAGAGTTGTACTTTTTAATAACAATTTTTCATCTTTCTTTCTTTGTTGTACTGGGAACTTAACCTATGGCCTTTGCTACATCCCCAGCTCTTTCAAAAAGTTTTGATTTTAAACCAGGTGTGGTGGTGCATGCCTGTGATCCCAGCACCTGGGAGACTGAGACTGGAGGACTGCCGCAAGTTCAAGGCCAGCCTAGGTCATATAGTGAGTTCAAGGCCAGCCTGGACCACATACATAGTGAGATCTTATCTAAAAAATAAGAAGAAGAATTAATTTTGAGACACAGTCTGATTAATTTACTAACTTTTCTGGGCCAGGCTCAAACTTGTGATCCTCTTGTCTCAGCTTCCCAGAGTGCTGAGATTACAAGTATGTGAAACCACACCTGGCTACTTTTCTTTTTTCTTTTTTTAGGACAGAGTCTCACTCTCTTTTTCACTCTCTTAAAAGATCACTTCCATCAACCTCACACTACACTTATTTTTAAGTGGGCAGCAAGGATTTCTTTTAAAAAGCAGCTCAACAGGAGATAACAAGGTCACTCACTAACTACATTCTCATTCACCCAACAACTACTTATCACATGCCTAATACATAGCAGACGCTGAAGTTACATGATAAAGATGGACTATGTTATCATGACACGCACAGTGTGTTAGAGAGGACAGATAATAAACACATAACTTTTAAGCACTCTAAAGTGGAGGCAGAGAAGCTAGCTGTGCCTCTGAAATTTGGGCATCTTTTTCATAGTACAAGGGCCACTGCTGGGAAGCTGCTGGCCAGCCAAATACTAGACTTCCAGGACCCCCGACACTTTGACATGCAGCACTTCCAGGCCCGGGTACTTAAGCAAGCGTACCTTCTCTTTGCTTTAACTTTCTGACTAAAACTGGATGCGAAGAACTCTAACATCCAGGGCAATGACTGGCAAACTGACAGATCTATTCCACTCACGTTTTGTTGGAATGCAGCCGTATCAGTTGATGTATCTATTTTCTATGGCTGCTTTACCATCACAGCAGAGTTGAATGGTTACAAGGAGACTAACTGGCCTGTAAGTCTAAAATACTATGTGGCCCCCCAAAAAACAAAACAAATTGCTGAGCTCTGAGAGGAGCCACAAGACGGTAAGAGCCCAGGCCCCTGAGCACCAGGCACAGGATGCTGGCAAAAAAGAAACTTCTCACGTTTTACAGCAGCTAATGTTATCGTAACACACAGAAAGTGAAACACAAGTCCAATGAGAAAATAAGCAGAAGATGCTGAAAGACTAATATACTTTCCTTATCATTCTTATCATTTGGCTCTAAATTTAAATGCTGCCCAATTTTTTAAAGTACCATATTTTAAAAATGATTAACAAGAGTGTATCTCCCACTTAGTACAATTAAGACGGAAGAGCACTTGCATTTGAGGCCTTTACCTTGCAACCTACAACATGTCCTTCTAACCTAGGATAATGCCTCTTTCTTTGTTCTTTTTTTTTTTAAGACAGGGTCTCACTATGTAGTTCAGGTTGGCCGTGAACTCACTATGTGGTCCAGGCTGAACTCACAATCACAGCAGTCCTCCTGCCTCAGCCTCCTGAATGCTGGGATTACAGGAATGCACCACCACACCAGCTTAATGCCTCTTTTCTAAATAAAAAGTTAGTCACTTTTTTAAAAGAAGCCAAACAAAAGACCTCAGTCTAAAATGTACCTTCCCTCATTAATAATGAAACTATTTTAAACAAGTTAAAGCTAAGAGTAAAAAAGAATTATCCAAATTATCAGAGTTGTTCACACATCAACCAGGAAGACTATTCATAAAACAGCGTAAGAATTAAAAAAATGAAATACCTAGGAATCAATCTAACAAAGAAAGTAAAAGACTTCGACACTGAAAATGAACTACAGTACTCTGAAAAAGGAGAACGAAGAGGCTATCAAAAAATGGAAAGATATCCCTTGCTCCTGGGTAGGAAGAACCAATACAGTGAAAATGGCCATATTTCCAAAATCGTTATACAGATTTAATGCAATACCAATCAAAATTCCAACAATGTAGTTCACAGAATTAGAGAAAACAATCTTAAAATTCATTTGAAACCAGAAGAGACCTAAAATAGTAAAAGCAGGGCTGGGGATTTAGCTCAGTGGCACAGCACCTGCCTGGCAAGCGTGAGGTCATGAGTTTGATTCCTGGTACCAGGAAAAAAAAATAGTAAAAGCAACTGTGGGCACCAAAGTCAAGGCAGAGGCATCCCAATCCCTGACTTGAAACTATGTTATAAAGCTAATGTGATAAAAACAGTGTGGTACTGGGGGAGATCCAAGGATTAGTGGAACAAATTAGAAGATGCAGAAACAACCTCAAACACACTCAGCCACCTTCTCTTTGACAAAGGGGCCAAACATACTCACTGAAAGAAAGCCTATTTAATAAATAGTGCTGGAAAAACTCTCCACTATGCCAAAGACTAAAACTAGACCCATGTCCGTCGCCATGCACTAAGCTAAAATCAAAATAGATCAGAGATCTAAATATTAAAACAGAAACCCTAAATCTGCTGGAAGAAAGAACAGGCAGAACTCTAAAGACACGGGTGTAGGCAAAGACTTCATGAATAAAACCTAGACAATGATGGAAATATTACAAAGAATCAACAACTGGGATCTCATCTTATTGAAAAGCTTTTACACAGCAAAAGAATCATGGATGGAGACTGCTACGAAGCAGCCCTGAGTAGGACTTAAATTAATCAACTGACTCTCCATGTTTACTTGTGAGTCTGTCCAAGGCCTAGGCTCCTTATCTGGAGATGAGCAGTGGACTCATAGTAAGTGAACCTCTGTGAGTCACAAATCCCTACTGAGGCCTGTAGTGGTGGATAAAGCCAGAAAGCCTCAAAGGACGAGACAAGATCACTGCCAAGGACACCTGGATCCAGCCTCAACTAGATAAAGAACATAGCCTCAGGCATCTCCCTCCTGGGTGGATTAACTTAAGAGTCTCATGCTCTACTGGCTGAGCTAGTCAGGTGCCCTGGTGGGTGGACTAACTCAGTACCTTACTTGGAGAAGTCCTTGAGTGGTTCCGCTCTTCTTGAGTACTCCCCTGATTCTTCTGATAACTGAATAAATACCAGCCACCCAGGAAAGGTCTTTGTCTTACCCTAGAGAAAATCTCGAATTCTGTGAGAGGGCTTTGAGCCTCCTGGAGCCCTGAAATCATTCCACTTGGCTCTTTTATTTAGCTTTTGCCACCATACACTCATTCGGGAGATTGTGGACCTGACCAGCCCGCAATAACTAAGGTACATTATTAACCTGACAAATCACCAACAGAATAAAAAGACAACCCATAGAATAGGAAAAAATCTTTGCTAGCTGTTCCTCAGACAAAGGACTAATATCTAGAACGTATAAAGAATTGAAAAAAAAAAAAAATCAGACACCCCCTCGCCCGGGAAATGTAAAGACGCAACCAAAAAATGAGCACTTGAGATGAATACATACTTCTCAGATGGAGAAGTACTAATGACAAATATATGAAAAAATGTTCAATATCACTGGTCATTCAAGAGATGCAAATTAAAACAATGCTGAGATTCCACCTCACTCCAGAAAGAAAGGCTATTATCAAGAAATAACAAACACGATGGGGCTGTGGGGGAAAAAGGAACCCTTCTCCACTGTTGGTGGGAGTGCAGACTGATGCAACAACCATGGAAATCAGTGTGGAGAGTCCTCAAAAAGCTTGGACTGGAGGTCCCATTTCATCCAGTTATTCCCCTTCTGGGTATCTTACCAAAAAATTAAAAGCATCATGCCATAGCAATATATGCACACCCATGTTTATAGCAGCACAATTTGTAATAGCTAAATCCTATAAATAGCCCAAATGCTCATCAACTGATGAATGGACAAAGCAGATGTGTTTTTTTTTTTTTATGCAATAGAGGGGGAAAGAAGAAAGGGAAGACAAAAAAATGAGAAAAGGATAGAATGGAAACAAAACTTTGTAAATAGGGAGGGGAAGAGGGGTTAAAGGGAAGAGAGGGGAAGAGGGAAAAAAAAGAGGAGTCAAGATATCTCATGTAGGGCCAAGGATTCAGCTCAGAGGTGCAGCACCTGCCTGGCAAGTGTGAGATTCTGAGTTCGATTCCCAATACCCCCCAAAAGATGTATCATGTACACGTATAAATTCCCTATGATGAATGTGATCATTATGTATATCTAAACTGTACCAATAAATTTTTTTAAAATGGCTTAAGACAATTTGCTTTGGATTATAGATGTCAGCCTTGAAAGCATTTAAAATACTTGCTTTCTGCAAGGAAAATTGAAATACACTTATCTTCAGGACAGCAAAACACCTTTTGCTATGGTTTGAATACATCTGTCCCCTCCAAAACTCAGGCTAGAATTTAAACCCCATTGTGAGCTTTTTTTTTTTCTTTTTGAGACAGGGTCTCGCTATGCAGTTCAGCCTGGCCTTGAACTCACTTTGTAGCCCAGGCTGGTCTCTTAACTTGCAAGGGTCCTCCTGCCTCAGCCTCCTGAATGCTGGGATTACAGGTGTGCACCACCATGCCCAGCCCCATTGTGAGCTATTAAGGGATGAAAACCTAATTTGATTATGGTGCTTAGGTGAGACCTTGGGAGGCGCTATGGCTTATATCTAGATGCCCCCCAAAGCCTCATGTGCCCGTAGGTGGGGAGCTTTGAAGTGGCTGGGTTAGGGTATGTGAATGCTGATTAAAGATGTGACACTGGGATTAAGGGAATGATGCTGGATTAGAGGTGCCCCACCCTGGATGTGGGTGCACTGCCCAAAAGGTGGAGACAGAAGGGCTGCAGCGGGCTGTGACAAGGGTTGGATGGAATAATGTACTCACTCCTAGCCTATGGCAGGTGCTCTGCATCATATTATTGCCTCTACCAGAGTATCATCACATGAGAACCCCCTTCCCAGGGCTTCCTCTGGTAAGCCGCTGGAATGCAGCAGAGAAGGGATCAACACGAAGGACTGACTGGATTACAATTAAATCTTCCCAACACAAGTTAAGTGCTCAAACCAGTTTAAATGCATGCCACAGTCCGTCACTGGGTACTGAAACAAATGTAAGTAGCGCTTCTCTTTGCTAAAGTTGGCACGAACTTCCTTGGAGGGCACGCGGATCAGGCAGGGCCGCTCCGCACTAGCAGAGAAGCTGCACCGTGATGCTAATGAGTCACTTTTGTTCCACTTCATATATTAAAGCTCAGCTTAGGAGTGTCTCCTATTCTCAAGACTCAACACCAACGTCCCTTAAAAAAGAACAGTCTTCTGTCACACCGTCATGTGGGAGACAGAAAAAGGTCAGGCTGTAAAGTGTATTATTCCACGGAAGCGAAACGAGAGGCTGAGCACATTCCCGTGCGATACAGACCCGCTGCACGTGTGATTTAAAAAACAACTAGAATTACACATCATTAACTGTAATCCGCCCCCACTGCTGGGACAGGGGGCGTTTTTTCCCTGAGTTTGCTGTGGATATGATTTCTTTTGAACAAGGAAAACCTCCCTCCAGTCAGGCTGTGCCGCAGCACATGTACTTGCTGGGGGCTATGGAGTCTTACCTTTAATATTTCAGGTTCTTTGATGTCCAAAGATCTCACGTTCCAGTGTTGCAGACGTTTGTGTGACTTGTGATATTTATGAGCACTTGGCGGTGTAAAAAACCAAATCATGCAAACGGCAGTCATGAACCCAAGGCCAACTCCCAGAAGGAGCCCGCTCACGTAGTGCGGCAGCGGGAGGATGAGGTACGCATAGACACACATGACAAAGAAGCCCAGCGTCTTCACGGGTAATTCTGGGTGCTGCATGGCCAAGCCCGCCTCCTCTTCACTGTCGAGAGCCGCGCCATCCTCCGTGAGCACCTCTGGCTTCAGAGGGACATCTGGGGGCTTATCCAGTCTATCCTCACCCTCAGTTTCCAGGTCGAAGTCCTCTGTGTATAGTTCACAAAACTCTTCATCTTCTTTGCTCACTAAGGCAGACAAGGAACATTTCTCTAAGACAAGAGAGCCTGTCTTCAGGCCTAAATCCCTTAGGCCGCCTGCCTGGGAAACTTTCGGCTCCGCCTCTCTCGCAGGCTCCTCGGTGGACTTCGAGGGGTCGCTCCTGGGGACGTTGGAGTCACTGCCGGAGCCCTCCCCCTCGGAGTCACACTCCTCCTCCTTGATGCTGTAGTTGTTATTGCTTTCCAAATGCCCGTTCAGGCTGGACAGGTTGGAGAGTTCTGAAGCACTTGAAGATAAGGCTTTGGGCCTATGGCTGACACTTTCTTCCCCTATAATTTTACTAAGGAGCTGAAAAGGCTCATATATGACTTCTGAAAGGCGTCGCTTAGTGTCTTCAATTTTCGCCTCCATTTCGGGCACTTTAAAAAAGGAGCGAGTATCGGAGGGAGAAGTCAGCGGGGACGAAGGTGCGGTTTTGGAATCTCCACCTGTGTTTCGTGGCTGCGTGAACTGCTTGAACAGGTGTAAATTCAGTTTGGAGTCGGGTGGCTTATAGGACACAGTGTCCGCCTCCTGCCTGGAGGTGTCGGTGGACAGAGACTTGACCAGCGTCTTCATCAAGTGCCTGTGCCTCGGGGGGTGTGCAGATTCTCTGGGCTCCACCTCGGTTGACAGGGACTTCACCAGGCTCATGAAGGGCTTTGTGCTGGAGAGGGCGGAGGATGAGGCACTGGAGGAGAGGATGGGAGACTTGGAGGGGGAGGACAATGGCGAGGAGGAACCGGTTTTCTGCTCAGAAAGGGAAGACACACTGGGAGAGCTGGCTAAGGGCCCTGACGAAGATGACCCCGGAGACAGAGCCGGTGGCACTGCACTTAATACTTGAGCTGCTGGAGGAGGGGATCCCAACAGCTTTACAGTGTTCTCGGAGACGGGCAGAATGGCAGGGGCCTGGGATATGGACAGTCCATCGGCCACGACGGGCGAGGCGGCAGGGCCCACAGGGTCATGGCCACCCTGGGGTTCCAGGTAGAGGTCCTCCTTGGCTTCGAGCCCTGTTACAATGCTTTGGTCATCCAGCCCCTCCCCCAGGTATCCCCTGAACTCCTCCTCCTCGTCCTCCTCCTCCTCGCCGGATGCTGAGAAGTGAACGGCGATGGCGTCTCGAGACACAGCCCTCTGCACGAGCACTTTGGGGGCTGGCGGTTTGGGCATGTCAATGCTTCTCTCGGCATGGCGGCCATTCAGACTTGTCATTTCCGGCTTCACAAGCGTTCAGGCTCTGTGAAAACAAGAACACAAGTCAGGGTACTTTCTCTGAGGGAGACGCTGCCGTTTACAGCACGGGGCCCAGACAAAACGCAGCTTCCATTGCGATGGTTTTCCTTGGCCGATGCCCCACTTTCCCTCGTCAGGAGGCTTCCTGGTTCCATCCTCACTAGGCAAATCCCAGTCGGGCACCATCTCGTATGAGCGCACCACATGCCAAGGCTATAAATGCCACACAGTCGCTCCATCTTACCTCACAACATCTGCACAAACACTTCCTCCTCTAATTTTAACTGGCTCGTTTCTAACAGCGATCTTCTGCAGAGCCGGAGGTACCTGAACAAGACATTACCGAAAGTCCAACAGCATAAAATGCAGCGTCCTGGTGATTTTAAGGGCCTTGGAACAAAAGTCTCCCCACTGGCCTTCTGGCTATAAACAGCTAACCCAGAAGAGGTACTGCTGCCACTGTGATTTTCACAGCCATTTTAACAATTTGGCTTGCTTTTCCCACCAGCACTCACACTGTCTTACCACTGCAAGTAAGTGACAAAGTATCCAAGTGTGGAAATTTGTAAACTAACTGCCATAACCTGCTGGCTTCTTCATTCTGCAAATGAGAAGAACCATGAGGTATGGGTAGTTAGGAGGTCATGAAAATACAGCCATGCTCTTTTTGTTTGTTTGTTTTCACTGTTTTGAGACAGGGTCTCTTACATAGTGCAGGCCTTGCACTCACTTATGTACCCCAGGTTGGCCTGAACTCATGGCGATCCTCCTGCCTCAGGCTCCCCAGTGCTGGGATTATAGGCATGCGCCACCACGCCCAGCTTTTCTTTTTTTTTTTTTCTTTTTTGGTGGCATTGGGGGTTGAACTCAGGGCCTTCACACCAAACTACTTATTTTTATTTTTTATTTTGAGACAGGGTCTCCCCAAGTCACCCAGGCTCAGCTGAAACTTGAGATCCTTCTGCGTCAGCCTCCCTGAGGGCTAGAATGACAGGCATGTACCACAACACCTGTCATGTTCTAAGGCTTCAGGATAAAGCCAACATGTATTTTATACTGCATCCATTATTTTAACAGCAAGAATATGAAGTATCAACGCTGCAGTCTACCATCAGTCAAACTCTGAGACATGCTCTAACTCCACGAAGACACAAGACATGCAAACCGCGCGGTCTGCTCTTCCGGAGCTCAGAAGCCAGCTGGAAGGAAGACAGACACTTGGAACATGAGCGAAAGCCGAAGTCGCCATGCCCACCTGTGACACCTAGCATACGCCATTCTTCCTGTTCACGCACAGCCCGTTCACTGGGTACCAGGCATCATATCAGGCCCTTCACAGATGGGAATTAACACTACAATCCGCACACAGACCTGCCAAAAGAGTTAAGCAACTGTGTGGACCTTCGGGTTCTGAGGACCACTGTGGGAGGTAAGACGCTCGCTCCATCTTCTAAATTGACGGGTAGGTGACAGAAGAACAGGCGTGACTAGGAGAAACCAAGGGACAGGGCATGGACATGAGTGTGGGAGTGGTGTGGCCAGTCACTTGAATCTATGCTTTGATCCAGGACACAGGGTGGCTGTCAGAGTACAGGAGGGAGCCTGCGGGCAAGTAGAGAGGGGACCTGCCGTGGGGACCAGACAGCGGGGCTTCTGCTACCTGCTCATCTCGCAGCTGATTCTGGGAGCTTGAACAGGTCGTGATGTCCGGGCCTGAGCCCCTTCCTGTGGGAAATGAGAGATCCAGGATTCTTTCCACATCAAAAAGCCTCCATGTTCATGCTTACAGGAGGCTGTACACATGCTAACACCAGGCACTGACAAGTGACCTACGACAGGCCATCAGGGTTACACTGCTTGCTTACTCCTTACAGCTGAAGAGCTCCCATGGTTAGTGCTTCTGGCAAATATTCCCGTTCAAAGTTCTGGCAACTGATGCCACCAACAAGAGAAAACACCAAACCCAGTGGGGGAGCGGTGGGAAACTGCAAATCTGTATCACTAAAAAGAAGAAATTCTCCAGTGACAAGAAGTATAGTGCTAGGGCCCAGCCACAACGTGGGCACACTTAGAATTACACCTATTTTTGTATCAAATCCTTGAGAGAAATTATTTTCGTGACAACTTTCCAACAGAGCTTTGCACGCATTCCTTCAGGACCCTCATGCCCTCCCACGCCTGCTCCCTCCAGGACACGGGGATGCTCTCCATTAGCCAGACAGCAATTTAAACCCAGGAACTGCTGGCAGTTACAAACACAAAGCGTCGGGTCCAGGAAGATCTTTCCCTGTTATCTTTACACCAACAGGTTTGTAGACTTATAAAAAAGAACAAAACACCTAGTTTTACAAGGGTAATTTGAAAAGAAAATTATAGAGGTAATTTCAAAAGAAAGGCTGGTGCTTTAACGTAAGGGGTGACATATAACGCTCTGCTGTTCTGAGGCTGCTCCTCGAGGAGCAGTGGCTGCTAAGAGAAGGTAACCATGGGCACAAGGTGCACACAGAGTGTACAGTCATGAGGCTGAACAATGCGCGCTGGACCACGGTGAAGCAGAGCCAGAGCGGAGAGGCCAATCTGCAGTGGGTAGGTGTCCTGGGGAGCAAGGGAGAAGTCGGGCCCAGCCCAGGGCCAGGTGAGATCAGCAGTGTGACCAGGAGCCTGTGTTCTAAGCAGCCAGGCCAGGCACTAAAAAAGCTGATACCTGCTCAGAAGGTGAGGTATCGCTGGGCAGGGGCTAGCAGTGGCGTATGCGCCCAATCCTCCTCCACACAGCCAGTTAAAGGGATCTCTGCTGCTCTCTGCCAACCGTCTCAGGGTCTGTGTCGACTGACAGGGTCCAAGGTGGCCAATGGGACAGGCAGTCTGGTTCACCAGGGTCCCTTTCTTTCTCTAGGTCTCAAGCAGCAGCTTCAGAAATCAATACTAAACTTCCCAACGCCACCGAAGTGACCGAAGCGTGGCTCTCCTTCCCTAGGTTCTCTCAGTCACACTGAGAGATGAAAGGTGTCGCTATCCATCTGACAATCTAGCACCATAAAAAATGAGGACCTTTCTCCCCTTTACTACCACACAATTATGTCCAGGACTAAAACAAGAGACATGTCCTTCCCTAGGTTTTTACTAAAACAAGTGGCATGAGGCTAGAACATCACTACTACTCTTTAAATGCAAGAAAATCTCTGGACCTAGATTTGCTCATCTGCAAAACCAGGGAACTAGACTAGTCAAAGGCTGCTTCTAGGACCAAAATCATTGGATCATTTAGTATTATGGAAGTAGAGCCCATGGGTTGGGTTCCAGACAACCCATCAAGTGGTCTCCTCTTAGGGACAACACAAAGCCCTCTTCTCTCTTTCCAAGAGCTGGCTGGATTAGAGCCGATCTTCCCCACAGTCACAACTTCTCAGGACATCAAGGCCAGCAGTAAAGCCCTGAAAGACACCGTGGAAGGTGGTTCGTCCGCGGGCACAGCCCTGACCCACTGCGGGAAGAGGGTTAGACACAGGCTTCCCGACACTGAGGTGGCATCAAGTTGCTTCCGGAACATAACACAGGTTCCTCATTCCTGCTTTGTCCTGGCTGTGACATCACCCTCTGTGCGCAGTTGTGGATGGCTCCCATGTGACCAGTCACACTGAGAGATGAAGGTGTCGCTATCCATCTGACAATCTACCACCATAAAAAATGAGGACCTTTCTCCCCTCTACTACCACACAATTATGTCCAGGATTAAAATAAGAGACATGTTCTCCAGACCTCAGGAACTGAAATACCAATGGAGGAAATTTCCATCCTTCCAGATCTCCCAAAGTTGCCAGCACAACACAAGATTGTGGAGTTTAACACTGACTTCTGTGTCTTGTGAAGAAGGTTCTAAATCCCACACTGTCACCGTGTTCCCTTTAGGGATGATTTCCTGCTACATGTGTCTGATGTGATCATAGTGCGACTAAGGGTTACTCAGGTCCATGCCCAGGAGACACGGGTGGCGGGGGTGACACGGAAAAACAGACCAGCGGCCTGGTCTCTGGGAAGGCAGGCTCCATTACCAGGCCACCATCCTGCTGAAACGACAACGTACACAGTATATATTTCAATATCCGCTGAAAAGCTCTGAAGCTTTGGCAGCTGAACAAGGCAAAACTGGGCCAAAACTAAGGAAAATGGGAACCCAGAGAGACGAGCTCCTGTCCTTAAAGCATTAGCCAGCCGATACTGGCAAACGGGTACTTTTACTTTAATGGCCTCCAGAACAGAAATTAAAGTCCAAGCCAAGGCCAGGCGAAGTGGAACACTAAGCGGTGACTCTCACACTGAGCAGGGGCCCTCAAAGGCTGCATTTACTACTTGGTAACAGGGGAACCAGAAGCAAACCAGCCCTCGCTTGGACCAGGGGCTCCCTCTGAAAGCCCCTGGTACTCTTTTTTTTTTTTGGTACTGGGAATCGAACTCAGGACTTGCGCTTGCCAGGCAGGCGCTTGTGCTGCTGAGCTATATCCCCGGCCCCATGGCCCCTGGTACTCTCGACCACGAGCCTCCTCCCAGTTGGTTCTGGACCAGGAACACCCAGGGGCCTGGCAGAAATTCTGAAATCACAAGTCAATTTCCTATGAGGCAGTTAGACCTGAGGCCTCAAGCTACTCCTACAAATACTTTCTCAAGTGTACGGAATGGTGCGTAATCAAAGGCAGCCAGGTAGACAGAGAATCAAGACTGAGGGCTCAGAAAAGCAGAGACCTTGGACAACAGAATTAGCAAGCACACACCAAAAAGACAAGTGCACCTCAGGATGAGCGAGGGGAACCTGGAGGATCAGTTACATGCAAGCAGGCCGGCCGGAAGGCTGCGCGGGCAGACCTGGGCGAGGCGAACGCCTGCATTAAATGGCTGGAAGGAAAGAAACAGATGGGAGGAACTGGAAAGGAACAGGACAACACGGCCACATGGAAGGCGAGAGGAGAGGGGAAAACAGGAGGAAGAGTTCACATGGACTCAAGTTCCTAAGAGACAAGCGGCGCAGCCTCTGTGAGAGACGGGGAGGCGAGGGAGCATACGCTGCACTCGCGCCTCCCCGCCTCACAGACACCGTGGGGCTGTTACTTTACACAGTGAAAGAATTCTGCAAATGTGACTAAGTATCTCGAGATGGGAAGAGTGCCCTATGCTACCTGGGCGGACCCAAGGTAATCACAAGGGTCCTTAAAACGGGAGAGGAGAAGGCGGAACACGGAAGAAAGCAGACATGACAGGGAGGAGGGGAGGAGCTAAGAGATGCGGGCCGCCTCGGGAAGCGGGGCAAAGCAAGAAGACAGATTCGCCCCCAGGGCCTGCGAATAAAGGCGGCCCAAGAACACCTTAACTCCAGAATTTAACCACCAGGATTATAAAATCAGACATTAGTGCAGTTTTTAAGCCACTAAACTTGTGGTAATTTGCTCCAGGAGCAACAAGAAATGAGTATGGGGAGGTATGCAAGACAGTCTCAATTATTCTTTCTCCCTTGAGTAATGAGGATGCAGTAAATAGGAAATTTAGTGCTATTCTGAGCCCAGCTTAGGCAATTTAGCAAGACCTTGTCTCAAAAGACACAGAGACAGAGAGAGAGAGAGAGAGAGAGGCATACACACACCTAAAGTTGATCAAAGATCTAAAAATAAGACTATAAACTCTTGGAAGAAAGCAGAGAAAAAGCTTTATGATATTGGATTTGGCAATTTTTTTTTTGGATATAACATCAAAAGCACAGTCAACAAAAGTAAAAGCAGATAAAACGAACTACATCAAAATCTTAAATTTCTGGGGATCAAAGGGCACAGACAGTATGAAAAGACACCCTACAGAATGGAGACAATTTTTAAAAATCGTGTTTCTGATAAGGGGTTAATAGCTAGAATATATAAAGCATTCTTAAACCCAAAACAACAACAAGCATTCAGGAGGCTGAAGCAGGAGGATCGCAGTGAATCTGAGGCCAGCCTGGGCTACATAAGCAAGTTCAAGGCCCGCCTGCGCTACAGAATGAGACCCTGTCTCAAAATAACATAACCTGATTAAAAAATGGGAGAAGGGCTCGAATAGACATTTCTTTAGAGTTATACAAATAGCTATCAATCACATGGGAAGATGCTCAGTATCAGTAATTACTAGGGAAATGCAAACTAACACCACAGTGAACTATCATCTCACACTTATTAGGACGGCTGTAATTTTTAAAAGTATTGGCAAAGATGCAGAGAAACTGGAACCCTTGTGCACTTAGTGAAATGGCAAAATAGTACAACTCCTATGGGAAATTTAGTAGGAGATTCCTCAAAAAGTTGAAAATGGAAGAATCACATGAACCTCAATCCCACTTCTGGGTATATGTTCAAAAGAAATGAAAAGTGACTTTAAAGACATATTTGCACACCCATGTCCACTGCAACATTAAAAATAGCCAAAGGTAGAAACAAAGTAAGTGTCCATGGGCAGAAGAATGGATAGATAAAATATGATACACAGACACACACACACGGTCATATTATCTAGCCTTAATAACAGGAAAATCCTGTTATTAAGGAATGAATCTTGAGGACATTACGACATTATGTGAAATAAGATAGTGACAAAGAACAAAAAAACCACTGTGTGAGTCCACTTACACAACACATCTAAAGTAGTCAAATTCACAGACACAGAAAGAATGGTGGTTGTTACCAGGCTTAGCGGAGAAGTAAATAGGGAACTGCTCTTCAGTGGAAATGAGTTTCAGTTCTGAATACTGGTTGCACAGCAGTGTGAATATACTTAATACTACTCAACTGTATACTTAACATAGCTAAGTTGGTAAAATTTGATTACATAAAGTTTCTGTTACGTGTATAGTTAAAAATAAATTTTTTAACCAGGTGTGGTGGTGCACACCTGTACTATTCAGAAGCCCGACAGCAAGATGGCAAGTTTGAAGCCAGGCTGGGCAACTTAGGGAGACCGTAGCTCAAAAGAAAATAAGAAGGGCTGAAGCTGCGGGGTGTAGCTCAGTGGTAAAGTGATTATCTAACATGTGTGAGTCCACAGACTGAAAAAACTAAAAATAAAAAAAGAATTTATAAATTTTGCCCTTCAAAACTTTATAAATAATTTAGTACTTTGAACTACTTCTCATGCCAACTTCAAAATGATTCTGTTCAAAAACCTCACACCGCTCTGTGTTTACACTTCGGCGTGGTTAAATTATAAGACAACAGATGTAGAGGCACTTACGTTCCCATGCTTTCTGGCGGACCAGGTGCTCTCTGAACCTTGGCCTTAGCCAGGCAGTCAGACTTCTGCAAAGCAGGAGGTCTCCAACTGTTCTGTCAATGGACCTCTGTAAGGACTTCACCATGATTCCCCGCTACAGTTACTATCCCCACAGAGAAGCTCCCTTCTCTCAGCAAGACTGAGAAAGCCTTTAATAAGGGTTTGTCATGGCAAAACTTACAGAGGGCTCTACTGAGTTTACAAATAAACAAATCAATGGCCTTTACCTTACTAAAGAACACCAGACTCCATGGCTGGGCGTGGTGGCGCACACCTGCACTCCCAGTGCTTGGCAGGCTGAGGCGGGAGAATCATAGCAAACTCAAGGCCAGCCTGAACTACGTAGTAAGACCCTGTCTCAAACAATCAAAATAATAAATGAATAGAACATTTACCTTTCATCTAACTAAAAACAAAACAAAACCCCACGAGTCGCTATCAGGAGCCAGCTGTCCTCCCTCTCTCGAGCTCCATGGCCTGTCAATGTCAGTGGACTTCAAGAATACCAAAGCGTCAATTAAATAAATACCAAGTTTGTTTAACTTCTAGCGATCTAAAAAAGGTTACCATTATAAATTAAGCCGTGAAAAAATGCCAATACATCAGGCTGTACAATGAAAAATGAAGAGTTTTGTTTTTGTTTTGAGAGACTCACTGTATATTTGAGGCTGGCCTTTAACTCACTACATAGCCCAGGCTGATCTTGAACTCATGGCAGTCCTCCTGCCTCAGCCTCCCAAATGCTGAGATTACAGGTATGTGCCACCATACCAGAAAAGAGCTATTTCAAGACTCAATGTTGGGCTGGGCGTGGTGGCACATGCCTGTAATCCCAGCACTCAGGAGTCTGAGGCAGGAGAATCATTTTGAGTTGGGAGACCAGTCTAGGATACAAAGTGAGCTCAAGGCCAGCCTGAACTGCATAGTGAGACCCTGTCTCAAAAAAAGACTCAATGTTGGTATTCATTAATTTGGAGATAATAACTTCTGGATCTGCTTTTTGATTTGGGGGGAGTCTGGTCTAATTTTCTATTAATAACTGCCTTTCCTACCTCCAGCTGTATTTGAAACAATATAATGCTAGAATCCTACAACCAGAGCGGTAAAAGGACTATGGATCCTTCCGGGCCACTCTATTATCACCGATACATCTGCTTGGTCCTCCCATACATAGAGGCCGAAGAGTAGAGTGGCTCTATTGCACGTTACTGTGGTCTCTGTGAGATCTGCTATGGCATACCCTGGGCAGGGCTGGAAAGTGCAGGAGAGTACATCCCGGATTCGGGTGTGGCTCTCTCAGCAACTGAAATGAGGATAGAGGGTTGTTGTTGGTTTTGATGAGAACACGAACCTTGTATTAGGTGATACAAAGGAAATTCATTTTAAAACAAGTCAAGAAAACAACTGGGTTAGATCACGCTGAAAGGAGTTAACATTACTCTGCTACGAAGTGTCTCCATCCAGCAATGACTGGTGAGTGACAGGACGCAGAGAAGTGGCAGGGATGCCAACCATGACAACATGAAAAATGCAAGTGTTCAAGTGCTAACCCTACGTTACTGCTAACAAATGTTGCAGGGTTGTAGCTATTTACAAACAGCAGCATGGCTATTATTATTATTACTATTGTTTCTACATCATATACTAGATTAAGGCAGGGATGGAAGAAAACAATTCTGATTGAAAATAGAACTGGCTTCCAGATACAGCATAGTACAGTTGTATCTTAGAGGCAAGCCTGGTGGGACTGTATCTCATTTCAGGGTCGCCCCTAATCCTTCAAGGTCATTATTTAAAACTTCAGAGGGAAAAAAGCAAGCCATGTTCTACTTCAGAAAATGTTTAACATTTCTTACCCATGCACTTTTTAAATAGGCATTGCTTTTTACAAAGGGGATGCAGCAAGCTACAAGACTATTTTTCTGCCTTGATGTCTCACAAGAAACTGAATCTGATCAAAACAAATTATCCCAGGAAGGTCTGAGTTAGCCCAAAAAACTCAAGGACATCTTAATAGCGATCTCTTGATTCATTTAGAGTCAATGAAGCAGCCGAGAACCGCCAGCAACGGTTCTAATCTGTTAATATTCCACCTCGCAAACAGAAATCAATATTGACACTGTAGATAATGAACTAGCTCTAGCCTTAGTTTTATTTAAAGAAAAGAAAAAGACAAGCTTCTCCTTTCACCACCAGGCACAGACCTAGATTGTTAACAACTCAGAACCCCTTTCCAATTGGTTATCAGATTCCCAGACCCACACTCAAGGTCCCCACCCACCCAGAAGGGTCCCGTGCCAGCCTCACCGCTGCCACACAGGGCTTAAGCTACTACGAGCTGGCAGGGTTGCCACCTTCCGCTACTGCTGGGCTCTCTATCTGTGATGAAGAATGCTGCACCCCAGAGGATTTGAAAGCATCAATGAAGGATGTGATTGGAATGTTGCTTTTACAGATTGCTACACAGTTCTATAATGAAATTAAATTCAACTCACAGTAAGTCATTCAGAACCAGGCCAGGCCTCTAGTGCAACCACACATGCCATCTAGTGTGGGGAGAACCAAGGAGACAGGTATCTTAAACTGGCATCCGTATGAGGGCAAAAAACCCCAAAGTAATGAAAACTCGGGCTCTCCTCCCTTGTCACTTTTGCTGTCTTCTCTGCCATGCGCCACCCTGCCTTGGAGCCAGCCAAGTATGGACTGAAACCACCACAAACTATGAGCTAAGCAAACCTTTCCTCCTTTAAAAAAAGAAAAGAAAACTCAGGACAGGCGTGGCCAAGTCAGACTGTGCTTGCTAATGGAGCCCGGAAGCCCAGCACTAACTCTTTTTTTAAACACAAAAGTCATGAATAAGATTTAGAAGAAAATTTGGAGAAACAACTGGGGGGCGGGGTTGTTGAGACAGGGTCTTGCCATGTAGTTCAGGCTGGCCTGAAACTCACCATTTGGCCCAGGCTGACCTGGAACTTGCAGTGGTCCTCCTGCCTCTGCCTCCCTAGTGCTGGGATTACAGGTGTGTGCCACCATACCCAGCCTGAACTTATATTTAAATATAAAATGAGAACTATCCACTGTCAGCTCCTGAGAAGTTGGGAAACCAGGCATAACCTTTTCTTCAAGTGGGCAGCTAGGAAACTGTAGCAGTAGCAACACGAAGAGGAGCAAGAGTGGCCACAAAATAACACGTTTCATGAAGTGATGTTCCTGGGGCCAGTCGCTCACAGCAGGCAGATCTGGGAAAAGATGTAAAGTACTCCTCGTTCAGCTTTTATTTTAGCCACCACTTTAACGCTTGGAGCTATGTTCAAATTAAAAACCAAACCCAACCAAGACAAAAGCGGTGGGTTTTTCTGGGACCGGCAATGGAACTTGGGACCTTGTGCTTGGCAGGCAGGCGCTAAAAGCAGAGCTCTTAACCACTGCTTGGTTTTGAGTCTATCCCCTGTATTGCTCCCCGCCACGACAGCAGCTCTACCAATCAGAATTATCAAGCTAAGTGACAGATGCTACGAGAAGGTTTTACCATTCCTTTACATTTTTAAACTTTATTTTGAAATCCTTATAAACTCTTGGGAAACTACAAAAGTACAGTAGGGAGGGAGGTCCCAAGTATCTTCCAAATTTTAAAGCCAAGTAAATTCCGAGTGGTTCAGAAATCAGGTTTTAACTGCAAATAGAATACCTTCCAACAAGCAAAGTGAAACCTGCCTTTCTAAGCACCTTCTTACAAAGAATGCTGTAATACTGAACACAGACATTTGAGAGCCTGTTGATTATTTCCTTAGGAAATATTTTAGAAGTAAAGCAGCAGGGTCAGGCTGGGGATATAGCTCAGCAGCGGAAGCACCTGCCTCACAAGCACAACGTCCTGAGTTTTATTCCTGGTACCAAAGGGGCAAAAAAAGAAAAGCAGCAGGATTAAACAGCATGTATAAACCTTCAGTTTCAATTTAAAACAAAAAACATAGCTTTAAGCTCACTGTAACACTCTCCAAAGCAGACTGAAAGAAGGGACATGGAGGGGGAGGGGAGGAGATGGGGCGGGGAGAAGGAGGGGGTTAAAAAGAACTAGGTGCGTTGTGTGCGTGCGCGAGCTCCCTGCAAGGACGCAGCGCTGTGCACAGCCAGCACGCACTAGAGCATACAGATGAGAGCGAGCGTTCCGCCCTTTTCCACAGAAATTACAACCTGGAAAACACCCTTTCAGACCTCTGTATACATTTTAAAAACATGTTCTGGTTTTTACTCTTCAGTGAGATTATAGCACACATACCGCTGTGGAGTTTGTTTTCACTTAGCACTTCTTGGCCATCTTTCTATGGTTCTATGAATGGACTGAAGCGCACGGGCGCGCGCACACACACACACTTTCCTACATAGCACAGATATAACGGCCCACTGCATGTTCTTCTAATGGTAGAAATCTGAGTTGTTTTAAATTTCCCTATTAGAAACACTGCTACCTTGAAAAGCCTTCTACGCAGGTCCTGTGTAAAAAGTAGGGGTGGGAGGTATTCATAGAAGCAGAATTCCTGGGTCAAATACGCATTTAAATTTTAAAAACCGTCTTGCCGATTCGTTCTACTTAGCAGTTTACATTCCTACTACAGCAGCGTAGCCAGTGTCTAAAACCTCCTGGCTGAACACTGCTGGGCTGGGATGCAGATCTGTGCTGAGTGCTTGTCTGGCATGCATGAGGCCAGGGTTCCATCCCCTGCACTATCATTAAAAAAATTCTACTCACCCAGCAACTGGGGACAAAGGAATCTCAATAATTCAGCGCTTTAACAGTCACTTTGTATTTCAGTCTCCTCATCTGTTTCTCCCCTCTAATTGTCTTTCATATTTCCTGTCCAAGGGGTTTTGTTGTTCACTTTATGTAAGGAGGACAGTTAATATATTTTTTTAAAAATCTTTGTTGACACAGGGTCTTGCTCTGTAGTTCACGCTGACCTTGAACTCACTTTGTAGCCCAGGCTGGCCTCAAACCTGCAGCAATCCTCCTGCCTGAGCCTCCCAAGTGCTGGGAAGGATCAAAATTTTAACTGGGAAAACAGTATGGATAATTATTTTTCTGTATGTCCTAGCTATAATAAATTGGTAAAGTATTTGGATTTTTTTCTAATTTAGTTTACTAAAACATATTAGTTACTAAGAAATCTAATTTACATATCTGAATCAATTAGTATCTATTTTTTGTTTGGTTGGTTTTGGTTTTTAAAGACAGGGTCTTGGTATGTAGCTCAGGCTAACCTTGAACTCATTATGTAGTCTAGGCTAGCCCCGAACTTGTGGCAATCCTCCTGGCTCAGCCTCCTGAATGCTGGGATTACAGGTGTGCACAACCACACCCTACTCATCATTAGTATCTATTGATCAGATTCTTCATATAAGGCAAGTATTTCAGATTAAGTCTTCATAATTTGAGAAAGCTCTGAGAACTAAGAATAAAAAAATTAGCACTTCTTTGATCAAAAATGCTACTTTTTATACAAGCATCCGCAGACTTAACGTTGATATCGGGCAGTAAAATCTATAATCTTACATCAGAATTTTATTTATAGACTGGAATGTGAGGCCAGAAGAAGATATTCTTTTTAAAAATCAGGTTTGAGATGCGCAAGTGTATAAGTGCATGGGGGATGCACAGAAGAAAGTAGTGCGATCACGGGCAAAAGGAAGTGATGGAAGGGTTGGGGGGTGTGTGCCACGCGCAAGCTGGCCCCCGCAGATGTGACAAACTGTCCAGCGGACACAGTGCAGAGTACATTCTAAGTGGGAGAGGAAAAGGAAGCAGGCAAGAAACCCAAGCCACACCGAAGCCTACCAGGTCAGGAGCCACCACGTACCTGGCAGACACATGGTCCTTACCCGGCCAGCTGGCCACCTTGCGACTCCTTCTGAGAAGGCTTCGACACCTACCTACCGGCCCTGAGAGGGCACAGTCCTTTCTCAGCTCCACCACCGTGAACTGTGGCGGGAAAGGACCTGAGCGGAGGACAGCCAGTGCCCAGGGGACCAGGCCCCACAGCTCTACCCAAGTGTGAGATTCTGACAGCAACACAGTTAGCAGCAGTCAGCCACCAAAAAGACATACTCAGCGAGGCCATGAGGCCGCAGAGGCAAGCGCTCCATGCAGGATGAGACCCGCGGGCGACTGTGAGGCGCGCCCTCACTCCATTCCCCTGTGCGGTACACTGAGGGGACCCCCTCCATTGTCTTCAAGGAATCTTCCAGAGGACTCTAAATTCTATCAGAATGGGACACGTTTGACCAGAGAAATTCTTGGCTACTATTACAGGCAAGCAAAGGAAACTGGAGTGCACTTCAGCTGACTAAGGCAATTAAGTAAAAATATTTTTCAAATAATATTCAAACAGCTCCTCTCACATTAACACACACTTCTAGACCTCCCGGCCAGGTCTTGTTCGGCACGCCTGTAGAGACAGCCCTCACATGTTCTGGCCGTATGCAGAGCTGCTGAGTCTGCTGCAAAGGAGGGATCCGCAGCTGGCTTCGTCCCCAGCTGCATGCGTCTCTGGGGAAGAGCCAGAAGCCGCACGCTGCCAGACTCGGGGAGTACGGTGGTAAGGGCACTCCGCAGTGTCTTCGACAGAAATTGCTGTAAACATTTGATCAACAAGATATGATCAAAAAATAAGGTGAACGTTTACATTAAAAACTTCATTGCCGTAAAAGGCATGTGCCAGTAATCCTGCCCAATGCGCTCCCTTCACTCCTAATATGCACTTATTTCACTATTCTGGGCAACATGTCTTTAATGCAGTTTGTAAAAGTGAATCATTCACGGTATTTTTTGACCGCTCCTTCTACGTAGCTGACTCCTAGCCATGAGTCACTCCCGAGGCCAGTGACCTCCGCCAGCTGGGGAGGGCACAGTGGGTAAGGCTGCACGGCAGATGCTAGGGATCCCACCAGGAGGTGGCTGCGGGATGCAGACCTCATCCATGTCATTCAGCCACACCTATGCTGCTTCCAGAAAATTCCTGAATGAGCTCACTGACTTCCCATTTAGATTCCCCACGTATATGGCTCTTGGCTGTGACTCAAATTAGGCCTCCAATTTTGTCTTCTGTTTCCACCTCAGCAGACGGCCCTGACAGTTAACTCCCCAGGGAGCTGCAGGAGCTGCTACCTTGTCTCTGTACCAACTGCACACGCTCAGCATTACTCCACCCTGCGAGGGGCCTTCCCACCCATCCTCTCTACTCCCCACCCAGGCCCGCTGAGACACACGCTAACCCAAAGGACCCGACCCGGGTCCCCCTGCTCCTGCCACCTCAACCCTGACCCACAGCAACTCAGTCTCACCCACCCTGGTGGTGCTGTTCCTGCAGCCACCCCGCCTGCTGATGCAGAGTCCTCCTCTACCACGCACTCTTCTTTACCCTCCAAACTGCTTTGTTTAGATGATGCAAACCAAAGAACAAACAAGCAACAATCACAGATAGGAAACCAAAGCCCAGTGACTAAGCACAGATATGTCTCTGTCAATGAACTTTTAGAGTCTGAACTCCGTTTCAATCTAGCTCAACAACATTAGCCTGCTTTGAGCCATATGTGAAATTTTCTCATTCAAAAAGATCCTGGAAAAGTATGGAAGATCTGGCTCCACTGGCCCCAGACACACAGGAGTTTACAACATGCAGCAGTGTGGTACAAAGATCGCTGGTCATGGGAAGGGTCGTGGGAACAACTGAAGACCTAAACTCAGCATTAAGGCTAGGTGTGTGGCACAAGCCTGGAATCCCAGAACTCAGGAGGCTGAGGCAGCAGAGTTGCCCTCAGCTTCAAAGCCAGCTTGACTTACACAATGAGTTCAGTGCCAGCCTGAACTGCAGAGTGAGACTTTGCCTCAATGGATGAATGAACACACAAACTCAAACATGAGGGGCCATTTGAAATGATTTCTAAGCTTCACCATGGATGCCAGCGTTGAGCAGAACATGGAAAAACTCCAGATTTGCCCAGAGAATAGAGCAGAGTGGACACATAGCTTCTAATTAAAATGCATGGGAACTTGGTCATTTCCTGCAGAGGAGAGGAAGTAGGGTACAAGGTCAGGGGAAAAAGCAAGCTACTGTTGCCAAAATCATCCCCGAGAATTTCTTGAGTCTCCCACAAAGGACTGCACAGGTACTCCAGGTAACCCTCTCAAGTACCTGTCCATTAAATTGGAGAACACAGGCTGACCAGAGGATGGAAGCAAAAGAGACCGAACGCAGGCTGGCCTCTCACCGCTCTGGCCTTCCTAGATGAACAAACCTCTCGTGTGCACGGGCGTTCTCTGGGCTCCTGCTTGCCTGACCGCTTACTCTACCTCGGTTTAGCATTCAGCTGCTGTAACTTCCAGACATTAATAGATGTTTGTTTCCAGGATTTAGGAAGAAGGTAATTAATTAATTTCTGAAGTCAAGTAAGAACTGAATCTGCAACACTACCGCATGAAAAACCTGGCTAAGCACCCAAACACTGAAGTTCCACAAGCCAGGCTTCGGGTCTCAGCCCCACTGCTTCTCAATGTGCGGCTTGGGGTGAGCTCCTGCCAAAGCCTCTTTCCTCCTACGTAAAATGGAGATAACCGTGCCTTCCCCCAGGGGCCACCGGGAGAATTAAGGAGCAACACTTAGCAGATGTGAACTATTATTATTATTGGCATTCGAAGCAGGCCGGAGCACTCAGGGCATGTTATCAAGGATCAGACAGACAGCTTGTCCCCAGCCTTCCCTAATCACCAAAGCGAGGCTGTCCTGCCTGTCTGACTTTAGGTTTTAGTTCAAGCAGCTGTGACCACTGAGAATGACAGGGACAATGTAGAAATCCGGGAAGGCCTACATGTTATAACACACAACGTAGAAGCAGAAATCGGGATGATATGTGTACGTAAAACACAACTAGTGAAAGCAACATAATCAACAGGATCCTGGACGCCTACAAAGACTAAGTAGTAAGGGTGTTTCGTATAAAAAAGTTATCTTTGCTTTTAGTGCAAAGCCGGTTGAATGGATCATTTTTTAAATGAGAGCACTGGCTGGCTCGGCGTGGTGGTGCACACCTGTGACCCCCGCACTCAGGAGGCTGAGAGGATCCCCTCGAGCTCAAGGCCAGCCTGGGCTGCACAGTGAGACCCTGTCTCAAAACAACAACAGCAAAAGAAGAGGTGGGGGAACACCGGGACAAGACCTGTAGCTAGAGCAACCTCTTTTTCTACTTTCTACCCTCTCCCCATACTGGCCACATTCTAACAACGTGGCCAATTCTCACAATGTTTAACAGTAATTGATTCTTTAGGTTATTATCTTTTGCATTTCAATAGTGATCCAAATTTTAATCAGCAACCCATATTTATAGAGGGTTCACAATATTATGAAATCAAACCATCACCACAGGTGTATGATAAGTATAGTTAAGAAAGAAACATTTAGTTACTTAATTTTGATAGTTAAGGGCACACACAGTCAAGGTCAACCTCATTCTAAAGGCAGTGAGCACACTGGGAGGGGGATCTGATACCAGCTCTAGGAACAATGTCTGGAGTTAGACCAATCCTGTCTCAGAAATCTCTACTGTGATATCGATAGCCAATCAGAACTTAGAATCAGTATGAATCCATAAAGAACTCTAATTCCAAACAAAGGCAAGGAAAACTTGATGGTCTGTGTAACTTTTGCGTCCATGTCCTGAGTATATGGATAGTTTCCAGTAAGGCTTTCGAAAGGTTGAACATGTCCACCTGGCTCCCAAGGGTTCCTCTGCAGATACCAGGTTGGAGCCACAAGCCTAGGTCAGCTCTACCTAGCCAACTGCAGGCAGGACAACTGGTCATCCTTAACTGTTACATTCTTTATCACAGTGCTCAAAGGGCAAGTGCATTTTGGGATTGAGCAAAGGAGAGGTGAGCCAGAAAATCCTAGGAAATATCTTCGACTCACAGACAAGCTAACCATCCCTCTCCATCTCGAGGCTTATCAAGGTTGAGGAATAGGGCTTGGAAAACATGATTTTAAAAAATTCCTCAATAATCACAAGCCTTTGTGTGTATAAACACGTGCGCGCGCGCACACACACACACACACACACACACACACAGCCCACTGTGGAATTGAGACTCAATGGTCTAAATTAACATTAAGTATCAGGAGCATATTATACTACTTAAATACATGCAAGTGCAGAAAGAGGCAACAAGACCCAGGCACTCAGTAGGGGGTGCAGCACCAGCTCTTCCTGGGCACCAGTAACCAGTCAGTCCGGTCTACCCCTACACTGCAAAGCCCAATTTCCGAAGCAGCTCTGTTGTGACATGCTGCTGCTCTCTAAGGGACGTCTCCGTCAGGGCCAGGAAGCCACAGTTATTTTAAATGAGGGAGCAGATGGGCAGCTGAGACCCCTGCCACGGGGCACGTGAGACTACATGTTCTGATCTTTGTGACACAGTCTGCACTACTTGCCTTTTAAGCTTGGCTTCATCTCCTGGGTCCTGCTCTCAGCCCCCTACTCAGCCTTTCAGATCAGAGCGGACTCCGGCCATGCCTCCACAACGTGCATTCCTGAAGGTCTGCTTTGCCGCTGTCTCACTTCTGCATGGCAGAAGGCAGAAAAGAGGGCTAAGGAAGAAGGGTAAGTGGAATAAAAAAGAAACTGGATGCATAAAGGAACGAGAGAAAACCCGCGTCCTGGCAGATCAGGGAAGGAAGCACAAGCCGCACTTCATAACCAGCAATGTGAGTACACAGCATGGAACCAAACAGTCTGATCTAATTCTGGAGGCACTGTAAACCTGATGGCTGTACTGGGGCTCCATCTGACATTTCAAAGAAACAAATGCTGTGAAACTGTGATCTTGTTTTTCTGTTCACAGGTCCAATAATCGCCTGACAGCAGCGGCCTGCCCTCTCCAGATTAGTGCTGAGTTTGTTATTGGTCTATTTTCTCCCAGCTTATGCAGGTCCTCAGAGAACGCTGTCTGCCAAAACAGACAGAGTGCTTTCTGGCTATCCATATACAATCAGGAGCCCATTAAATACTTCTCAGATAACTCAACACCCGAAGTTGTCCTCCATGGCACAGCCAGCAGCTGAGGCCAACTGGAAACAGCGGCAGCCTCTCTGGGTCTGCATTTCCTCATTGTGGGCACCGACGGCAGAAGCCCACCCCTCAGACTACCGAGAGGATAAATGGGACAGCACGTCACAAAGTGTAAGGCACAGGCAGCGACACCGCACAGCAATGCTACAGCCACGCTGTGCTCTCCTCTTGGATCTTTATGACCGAGTCAAGTGCAACAAGAAGATCATTCGTTCACAAAAGACCCCATCAATTCGGTATTCTACTTAAAGATAAAAAGGTTATTCTCTTCTTGAGAAAATATGAGGACGTTTTTCCTCCAAAAACTTTATGACTAGCCGAGCGTGATGGTGTATGCCTGTAATCCCAGGACTCAGGAGGCTGAGGCAGGCAGATCATTGCAAGTTTGAGACCAGCCTGGGCTACAAAGTGAGTTCAAGGTTAGCCTGAACTGCATAGCGAGACCCTGCCTCAAAAAGACAAAATAAAACAAAAAACAAAAACAAAAACAAAAAAACCTTTGTGACTGCCATTTAAATTTCCATGATAAAGAATAACGCCATGTCCTAAGCAGTGGCATAATCTCAAGTCAGCTCAGGCAGCAGGCATGAGTGCCCAGAGGGAGGGAGAGCCAGGGGCTATCTTAGGTCCCAGCCAGATGTAGTTCTGATCTGCAAAGATGTATTGGAAGGATCCTAACCGGTAACAGCAAGGAACTCTTAGAAGGGCTGGCCTGAGTACTTTACTAACCCTGTCTCATTTAAGTCCCACAACTCTGTGATGAAGGTACTACCATTATTTCACATTCTACTGATGAGAAAAAAGTGGTTGAGCAACTTACCAGGGTAACAAAGTTACTAACTAGCAGAGCTGACTCGCTCCAAGGCCATGTTCTTAGCACTCACTCCACTGCCATATCCAGCTACTTCCAATGACAAGTCCATCTGGAGCCAACAGAACCGATCTACAGGTGCTCTGTACTCCAAGAAAAAGCTCCATCCACCCAACACACACACAGCACATCAGCGGAAAGACAAAGATCCTTAACCTATGTACTTAGAGCGAGCAACAATTCTGGGGAAACAAGTCTTAAAAAAAAAAAAGCTAGGTATAGCGGTGCACATCTGTAATCTCAGCACTTGGGAGGCTGAGGCAGGATAGTTACAAATTTGAGGCCAGCCTGGGCTACACAGTGAGTTCAAGGCCAGCCTGAACTAAATAAGGCTACCCTATCTCAAAACTTTAAAAAAGTGTAGTGATACACAGAATAGGTTATAAAACACTGTAGTCTCTCTACTGTCATAGGCCCTTGAAACCTGTTTGGAGTCAACAGCAGTCTACATGCCCTATATCGTGAACACTTTTCTTAGAATATAGTAAACCACAGTTTACAGCAAAAAAGAACCTCGGCACTCCCCTCAGTACTACCTGTGCTACCCTGCCCCTCCGACCCATTACTGCAAGTAAATGTTTTGTGGCATGTATGGAACATCATAAAAACCCTGAAGCACTGAACATCCCTTCTCGTGTGCTATGGGAACATATTTCTATCCTCTGGAGAATTAGTAACAATTAGCCTGGAGCTGTTATTGGGATACTACAAGAGACTATCAGATAAGCCTCCTTATTACTGTTTGTTACCTGGTGACTTTTGCACTGGTTGTCTAAGGCAGCTGCCTGCACAGATTTTCCTCCATGTAAAGTACTCCATGAAATGTTAATCTAAACGGCACTGCTACACAGGAATTAATTCCAAAAATAAAGGAACTCTTAACTTTGTTTAGTGGCAGTATTGTAGCCAATGACGTTTATCTGAGACGTGATTATGGCTAACTGAGGAAAACAAAACAAATTTCTTCTCAATCATTATGTATATAGAACAAGTCTTGGAGTTGATGATGGAGCTAAGGCTCTCTTAATTTCACAATGTATTCACCGTTAGAGGTCTGCACAAACCTTCTACATTCTAATGTCAGCCAAACCTTTCTAGCTGGACCCAGCTCTGAGAGCGGAGGCAAGAACATAGCATTCAGCGGGTGTCACTTGTACCCCGACTGCACACAGACCAGGAAGAGTACAGTGCCTGCCCTGGCCTCCGAGATCTTGTGGGTGGGGTGTGGGGAATGATCAAATAATGTCAGAGCCACAGAGGAGCACAAAGGGCTCCAAATGCTCAGTCAGCAGGGAGACCGTGTCAGCTTGAACATTAGTTATGGAAGAGTCCCAGAGCAAGTGTGAACTGGGCTGACCTCTCGAGGATGAGCCGCAGCTGGCTGACTCCAGAGTGGTCACTCCAGGAGACAGCAGCGTGAGCAAGCACCTGGGCAGGTGCAAGGCAGCCTTAAGAGAGCCCCTGGGGTGGGAGAGCCACACAGCAGGATGACCAGGGACAGGTGAGCAGAGATGGGCGCAGGGGCCGGACATGCGCTTAGGGGCGCACTGAAGATGAGAACAGGAGCTACACGGGGTGAAAGTAACATGACCGTTCTCTAACCCGAGCATGAGGGGCGCTGCGCCACCCAAACAGCTCACGTCTACACTAACTCATTCCACTTAAAGAGTAAAAAAGGGACCTCGCTTTCACTGAAGTCATGTCCCAGGCAATTTCCAGGTGCTCCTCACTGGAATCTCTGTGGCCGTATGAGGAGGAATTATGCTTTTAGGTCCCACGTAAGGAAACCGAGACCAGAAGCTGAGAAACCTGCTTATGGCCTGTAACTAGTAAAGATGAACATGGAAATCCAGCAAGTAGAGGCACTCCTCTCACCAGTCCACGCTCAAGACCGGGACAGGCAAGAAGCTGCCACTTCCCAGGGGGACGAGCCTCTGTACTGGAGGTCAAATGTTGGTGGGTGTAGCAGAACACTCCTATAATCCCAGCACTTGGGAGGCTGGGGCAGGAGGATCACTGTGAATTCAAGGACAACCTGGACCCAATAGATAGTTCACGGCCAGTTTGAACTACATAGCAAGACCATGTCTCAAAAAAATTTTCTTTTAAATTACATGCATTCAGCAGTTATACTCTTAGCCTCAAGATGACCTTAATTTTTAAAGGCCTGTTCTTATCCATTCAGTGCTCGCTGCTTCTACTTTTTTTTTTTGAGACAGGGTCTTGCTATGTAGTCCAGGCTGGCCTCAAACTCATGGCAATCCTCCTGCCTCAGCCTCCTGAGTGCTGGGATTATAGGCGTGCACCACCATGCCCAGCTGCTTCAGCTTCTTAAGAGCTTCACCTAAGAGGGCAAGGGTAGTTCATGCCTGTAATTGTCTGGGAGGCCAAGACAGGAAGATCACAAGTTTAAGACCACCCTGGGCAACTTAGTGAGATCTTTTCTCAAAATAAAAATTGTTAAAGGCTGAGATTTTAAAAAGTAAAAACTAACAAGGCTGGTATGTAGCTCAGTGACAAGGCCTTATGTTGAATCCCTAGTACTAGAAGAAAAAAAAAATTAAAAAGGTTTCATCTGTTAGACATGTAATCATCTCCAAAAAAGCTTTGTAAATTTTAGTTGTAATTGCTTGTAGAATTTGGATCAAAACGCAAACTCAAACTGAAGCAACAAATGTGTGTTTCCTAACAAATGCCTGTGGTAGGTTTCCAACCAAAACCCTCTGAAACAATGGTAAACAGGCTACTCCTAACTTATAAAATGATTTTTCAGAAATAACTTATTTTCAAGCCAAACTCACAAGTTAGTTTCCTCAAAAAATAATCCTATATGTAAATTCTGTGCCAGGCCACAAATGTGAAATTCTCAACACGGGGTTCTATGTGTGGTGACGGGCAATATGACACAGCCCTTACAGACGGCAAACCCGTGTACTGCACAGCAATGGAGGAGCGTGTGACTGACATCACGGTAAATGCCGGGGGAGAAACGCGAACTAGCTGGCACACAATGTTTAGAACTGCACGAAGAAGTGCAAGGTCGTGAGTTCGGTTCCCGGTACCAGAGAAAAACCAAAAAAAAAAAAAAAACCTCAAAGAACTGCACGAAGACCTGACGTGCTGGAGTGGTGGGGACCGTACTCTCCCTCCAGGGCCTCCACACACACAGACACGCATGGGGCGGTGCCAATGTGCACGTGCTGCTCTTCCTCGAAGCCCATACCCCAGGGATCTGAGACGACAGCACTCAGTCTGGCACTGCCCACTACACCCTTCCCCAGCTCAGACAGTGGGCACAGAGGTGGCACCGAAGAGGAGACGGGAGGAGGGAGTCACAAGGGGAAGAGGGAGCAAGGGCCAGGTGCCCTCAGGCAGGTCAGACGGGTCCCTGGTACAGCAGAAAGAGCAACACTTCCAACTCCGACCCATTGCAAACTTCACCTGTGCCCCCTCACCAGCTGTGTGACCACAACTTACACGGTCTTCCTGAGCTTCAAGTTTTCATCTGCAAAATGGGAACAATAAAGTCTACCTCACAGCATCTGTGTGGGCATGAAAGGAGTGCTACAAAGCCCCAGGGCAGGCTCTTCACTGGATGGCTAGTCCCCTTCCCTCCTTGCCAATGTTAGGCTCAGTTTCCCGGTCTGCAAAAGGGCAAGCAGAGTGACAATAAAAATAGTCTGTGGGGATTACAGGAAGCCATGCCTACAGATCAGTCCATTGTAGCCCTGTACAAAATGTGCCCTACGCCTCAGGTAATGAGAGTAACTGCAGGGCTGACGAACAGGTCAAATGTGAGAAAAAAATACTCTCACCGGCAACAGCTGTATCACTGGGATAATTTGTGATGCGATGCTTTAAAATGGCATTCAAAGAAAAGTAGCCTCAGGTCAGCAGCTGCAATCCCTCACCCAGTGCCCACACCCTGTTGAGGGGGGCACTCAGGGCAAACGAGTCAACCAGCCTGTGGAGGCCATGACAGGAGGTCAGACTCCATGGAGTGACTGGTAGGGGGTCAGTGCGTGCCAAAGACAGCTGCACCCACACAGTACCAGGCAGCAAGGCTCAGCGGCCAGCTCAGACGCCAGCCGGGGAGGGGGAAGACGCTTGGTTCTGCTCCGAAGCACGGCCAGGAGGCCAGAGTCCTCGCCGCTCCTCTTGTCCACGCCACAGGAGTGCTGACAAGAAGAAAGGAGACGTGGACGGGTCCCTCTCTCAAAAGGAAACTGACACCAGAGACCTGACTCCTAAAAAGGCCCTTCAAATAAATCCGCCGAAGTCTCTGCAAAGAAGCCTCACAAAATCCCATGGTGCCTCCAAAACAGTTACTCCCACAATGTGCTGTAGTAAAAGTAACAGTAGAATTGAGGTTAAGAAGACCTCCTCAGAAAGACCTTCCTGACCACCCGCCCTAAAAGAGGTTTTCTTATCCCCTTGCTCATTTTATTTTTTTAGGACAAAAGTACTATGTGACACTGACACTTGTTACCTGTCACCCCACGAGAGTATGTCCTGGGGCTGGGGTTTTAGCTCAGTGGCACAGCGCCTGCCTGGCAAGCACAAGATCTTGAGTTTGATTCCTGGTACCAGAAGAAAAACAAAATAAAACAAACAAAACAAAAAAAAGAGTACGTCCTGTATGTAGTAGAAACTTAGGTTTAGTCACAGTTCTGCCCCAAAGCTGGCACCTGAGTAGGTATTTAAATATTTATTGGTTGAATGACTGAACAAACACCACACATACTACCTAAGCAAGCTGTTTACATCTTTCTGAGAAAATTCCAAATAGTGTGAAAGATAAACGTAGCATGAATAGCTGAGTATATTTCAGAAAGTGGGCATCAAGTATAATATATTCCTGAATATAACATATCATGACACAGCAGCTGCAAGCAAGTGAAGTGTAATTTAAAGCTCCAGGTCTGCTCAACAGTCTCTCCAGGAACACAGCCCTTCCAACTGAGGACTGCAGAAACTACTGAACCACTGTAATGTTATGTCTCTAGGGAAATGCCTGCTTTTAGGAAACTGAAATTCCAATCCAGTTGTTGTATCAAAGAAAAGGTTCCTGGGCCGGGCGTGGTAGGACAGGCCTATAATCTCAGCACTCAGGAGGATGAGGTAGGAGGATCCCCCAAGTTCAAAGCCAGCCTGGGCTGCACAGTGAGACTGTGTCTCAAAAAAAAAAAAAAGGAGAGAGAGAAAGAAAGGGAAAGAAGGAAAGAGGAATCTTCTGGAAAAGGGTGGAATAGTCCTGGGTGGTAGTCACTTCTTAGATCTTAATCAGAAAAATAAAGCCTCCTCTGCAGGATACCCCCTCAAAGAGCTGCTGCCCCAAGGACTGGCAGACCCGGCTTTGTGCCACAATCACCCCACTCCCAGTCCGTGGGAGGCCCATGGGAAAATGCAGCGAAAGATCAGAAAGCAGGATACAAATCTAATCTATGTGGTTTTCACAATACACTTTCATAAAAACACGCGTTTTATTCTGCAATTGTGGTATGCGTAACACAAGCATGCAATGCCTCCTTCATAACAAAAAAAGCAATTAACTTAACAAACTGTCAGGGTCTAAGCACCCACAAGGTCAAAGGCTGTATGAGGGAAATAAATGCAAATGGTATTGCCTGTAGACAAAAATTCCTTCTTCTAAAAGATCCTTACAAGCTGGGCATGGTGGTGCGCATGCCTGTAATCCCAGCACTGGGGAGGCTGAGGTAGGAGAATCATTGCGAGTTCGAGACCAGCCTTGGCTACAAAGTGAGTTCAAGGCCAGCCTAAACTGCATAGAGAGACTTTGTCTCAAAAAGGCCAAAAAAAAAAAAAGATCCTTACAGGAAAGCGCGCAGGAAGTGTGAAGAGTTGTACTTTTCAGAAACACTCTGCCGGACTGTATAGTCCTCTCAAAATGAGGCCTGGCTGGCAGGTTCCAGCCCTGCTAAACCTGACTGCTGGACAATCCAAGAGGTGCCTTTCTCAAGCAAATGCCTGCCTCATCCCTCCAAAGAAAACTGGACTCCATACCAGCAGCACACTCCCTTGCAAATACTCTCTTCTTCAAAACCTTGCGTCTTATTGTAAACCAAGGGTCCCTAATAGCTACATGCGTGCAAAATTTGTTCTGTGTCCCTGTTGGTTCAGGGGGAGAGCGTTCATAACGTTCACAGTACCCAAGGGATTTGTGACCAGAAGAAGCTACCACTCATTTGAAGCATGGCATGCTTCATCCTCTGGATAACTTCAAAACACTTGCAGAGTTTCTCAGAGCAATCTATTAAACTGGGACTGGATTGGGGGTCAAAAACTTTCCAAGGAAAAACACTAAGAAGCCAGGGTAATTGCTCACACGATCCTTCTGTGAGTGTGAATCTGTCATTTCTGAGAGCCCAACACAACCCCCTGGACCTCAGGGCTCTAGCCTCTGAAAATGGAAGAAAGTTGGTAAGGTCTTCACTTAGGGTTTTTCCCCCACTTAGGATTTTGATTCTTGAATTTGCTTTGCATTCAGGGATTGTGACATTTTCTACTGTAGGCTTTGACATTTTGTAAGTTTTTTTTCTCAGAAATACACTTTTTAAATCCAGCTTCTTAAGAAAGATCAAAACTAATGTCAAGGGCTGAGGCTATAGCTCAGTGGCATAAGCACTTGCCTGGCAAGCCTGAGGTCATGAGTTCAATTCCCAGTACCAAAAGAAAAAATCAAAACTAATGTCAAGTCTTCGATGCTTCAGTCTATCATCGCAAATGCAGGGCTCATCTCCACAGAAACTCTCCTCCTTAGCAGGGTTCCTTCTTCCACTGGGCATTTACATCAAACGTAACTCTAGTCACTGCTCCCACTGTTCCCTGGCTCCTTCCACACACCATGTCCCAGACATTTAAAAAACTATTCATATCCATAGAATATGCACGTACATTCCCCCTCCCACTTTTTAAAAAAGTGTGGGGTTTTTTGACAAATTCTTGTTCTCTATGTGCTTTTTTATATGTGAAAATCTAAGTACCATACAAATCACAGGAATTCTCTACTGCCACCAACACTGGCTGCTGGCCTGCTGCGATCACACCGCCTCTGTTTCGATAAGCCACGGAAAACGCGATCTGGTTACTCTGAGAACCTCACTTTCCCTCCAAGTCCTCCCAGTTACCGTATTTTTTCCACACACATGGCAATTTTGGGCCTTTCCTTAAACATGTGGTCAAAGGTACAATAAATGAGGCTGCAAAACGACTGCTTTCTACTTGTTCTCCTAGATGATGATCTTCCTCCACCATTTGTTTCTTCTGAACCAAAAGGTACTGTTATTTAGAAAATTATTTGTTTTAGAAAAAGGCACCTTTATACTATTATTTCCAGAGTGATTAGATGTACAGAAGGAGAAATTACAATCTACTGAGAAAACTGCAAAATAATCTCTAACTCTATTTACTATAATTTAACAATTCTATCTTAAGAGTCTAGGAAATGTACTATTGAGAGCTGTCTCAAACCCATTCTCCTAATTGAAATCTATTTAAATAGAAGAGTTCGTTCCTTCTCAAGTCACATAACAGCACCTATAGAGCTGAGAGCCTTCCTCTGAAACCAAGCAATGGTGTGCCTATAAAGGACATGTCACCAAAGCAGTAAAGACTTTAGTCTCAAAATACCTTAATCACTGACCATGGTATATATGAATGCAGATTTAGAGATCTTCAAATGCTGACATACATACAAAATAAAGTATTGAACAATGCACCTTTTAAAACAAAGTAAAAAGTCAAAGTTAAGAAAAGCGTAAGTGTTAAGATCATCTAGTTGTTTTTCATTGCCAAGTTTTGGTTTTCCACATTTTATGTTTTCTTTTAAATCCCAGGAGCAGTCAGGCATGCTGGTGGTGCCTCTAATCCCAGCTACTTGGGAAGCTGAAACAGGACTGCCTGAGCAAGGAGTTGAGAGGCTAGCCTGCACAACTGAAGGAGATCCTGCCTCTTCAATTTAAAACAACAGGGCTGGCTGGTGCACGCCTGTAATCCCAGAGGCCAGCCTGGGCCACACTATGAGTTCAGGGCCAGCCTGAACTAAATGGGGAGACCCTGTCTCAAAAAAAAGGAAAATCACCACCACAACAAAAAACACTGGCGCTTCCACTCTTCTGGGTTCATGGAATGGACAGTAGTTAACATTTGACTTTGGAATATGCTGCTTATTTTGATAGCTTCTCATTAAAAAGGTGTGTGTCACAGGAATGTAAACCAACTGGACAAGAGGAAAGACAGCTCACAGGCACAGCAGAGAGCAAAGCCAGGTCAGCTGAAGGCACAAAGACTGCAGCAAGAAATCATGTGCATTCAGACAACTGAGGCCCAGGCCCAACTCTCTGTATTTAAAGTCCACAGTGCTAACTCGTCATTAATTTTAGATGACTTTCACAGTAGGTTTTCTGTAATTACCCACAGCTTACGTTACCTGCTCATGAGATGGCCCATCAATGAAGAGATCCAGTTTCAAAGCACAGCCTCTCAGATCACTTGCCCACCTTTACTGGAAGGTGCGCTACAAACAGGAAAAGCAGCCCTGGGAACAGTGAGAGAAAGCGCCTTTCCTGCAAAGTCCTTTACGAGTGGGATCTGACTTCCCACTGAGGGAGAATGAGAGGAGAAGCAGCTCAAATGGCCAAAGACAGAAGATCGTCTTCGACTGTAATTTAGATTGCTGGAGCTGGGGGCACAGCTCCATGGTACAGCACTTCCCTAGCACGCACAAGGCCCTGGCTTCAATTCCCAGCATCTGTGCGCACGCGCGCGCGCGCGCACACACACACACACACACACACACACACACACACAGAGATTCGGCTAGCAGGGTTCTGCTGCAGTAATGACTACGTTACCGGTCGTGTTGTGTATACTGGACTGCCCCTGGAAGAAGCCTTCCTGAAAGCAAAACCTTGTCTTCACTGCCTCTGGTAAACTGGAAAAGGAACCTAAAACAGAACCACACATCTGTAAACCAGGCTCACCGTCATATCATATGACACACACCAGGTTCCCGAGAAAAGGACGGAGGGACAGATGTATGCTGGGGAAGGGCAGAGCATGCCACAGCAGATGGCCATACTTAGGGGCTGGAAAGGCAAGCTGAGTCCCCAGGGCATGCCAAGAAGGGACAGGACCTGCTGACCAGTCAGAGCTGGAGGGCAGCCAACCTAGTAGCAATGACAATGGCAGGCAACAGATTATTATTATTATTTGGGTTTTCTGAGACAGGGTCTTGCTATGTAGTCCAGGCTGGCCCTGAGCTCACTATGGAGCCCAGGCTGGCCCCAAACTTGCCACGATCCTCCTGCCTCAGCCCCCCAGGAGCTGGGGTTACAGGTGTGTGCCACCACGCCCCACGAATAGATTCATTTAGAAGAAAGAAGAAGTGGGAGAAGAAGCAAGCAGGCCGAGAAGGAGGAAGGAGAGAGAAAGCCAAGAAACATGAAGTGAGCGCTGTGGACAGCACCCTGGTCAAAGGAAACTAAGGAAATCGGGCAGGAGAAAACGTCAGGACCAGACACCTGGCGAGGAGGACGAGTGCACCCAGCGCTCTCCCCGCGGAGGCCTGGTGGATGTGAGGGGGGAGGGCTAGTGGCGGGGAAGGAGACTGGGGGGACAGGGACAGCCCTGTGTGCGGGAAGGAAAGCGACCCCGTGAGGAACTGCACCGTGCTCTCTGGCCTTGTCTGCGCCTCAGGTTCATCCTCCCTCCCTCATCAAATCTCGCTTTGGAGCTACTGAGATGGAAGGGGTGAGACACTGCCCAGCTGGAGGGCTATTTGAAAGCCTGAGGAACAGCGACCCCGCTCACACAAGCATACACGCAAGTATCTATACAATTCCCGTTCAAATTGTGTGTGTGTGGTACTATGAATTGAACCTAGGGCCTTCAACCTGAGCTACATCCCCACACCCACCCCTTTCTACATTTTGAGGCAGGGTCTCACTACGTCACCGCACTGCCCACGCTAGGCTCCTCCTGCCTCGTCTCCCAGTGCTGCGATTACAGGCGTGTGCTGCCACACCCAGCTCATACGCAATTTTTAAAAATTCTTTTACTAGCACATGTTTGCAGTACATAACAACTGCGTTTATCGTGGGCGGTTGGTACGTGTTTTTCCATCTCCCACCCCTTCTCTCCTCCCTGCACCTTCCAACCCTTGGTTCCCTTCCCATTGCCAAAGGCTCTATTTTCATTCATATCCAGTTTTTGAAGAGACAGACTTCCCTTCTTCCTCCCTAAGGAAGAAACCCTACATGTAAAGAAGTGGTTACCTTGTTTTGGGATAGTGTTTTAATCACGTCATTCAGGCGGTAGGTGTGCGGTCTTGTGGACTTTACACAGAACAGAAGGAAGAATGGTTGAGGTGCTGGGGGTGTGGTGCACGCCTGTGATCCCAGCACTCAGATGGCTGAGGCAGGAGGATCATCATGACCTGGGCTACATGAGCGAGTTCAAGGCCAGCCTGCGCTACATAGTGAGACCCTGTCTCAAACAAAACAAAACAAAACAAAACAAAAATAACAGTAACAGTAACAATAACAACAGAAGAGTGGATGAGGTCCTGCACCAAAAAGATAGTATCACTTAGGGCCTCTCAAAGCTTTGCCAATATTTTTACTCCTAGAACCAAGACTAGTATTAGGGAAAATAGTTGGTTACTTTCTAGACACTTAAGAAACAACAAAAAAAAAGAAAAAAGAAAAAGAAAAACAACTGCAAAATATACTTATATGTTAAGTTGGGGCGGCTGGCACACCAATTTATACAGTATTAATTCACAAGGAAATAGCTATTTTATAATTAAAAATTCATCATACTTCATGCTACTTAAGGGTTAAAACACTTGCTTTAATACAGATGCTTTACTGCTGGGGATAGTCAGTGGTAGAGTGTTTGCCTAGTAAGTATGAGGCCTGGGTTCGAGCCCCAGTACTGGGGGAAAAAAGAAAGATTTTTGAAAGGCCTACTCTAAAAGGAATAGGAAGGTGGGAAGATTTCATTTTAAGATTCACAGGATAGAGAGAAGGAGGAGAAAAGAGAGGTAAAGAGAACGAAGGGAGGAATTAGGATGCGCTGTGTACATGGACCACCAGGAATGTGAATACTCCCTACTGCATGCATATACTATTAAATTTTTTAAAAAAGAAAAATAAAGTGAACAGAAGCCTAATGATTAAAAAAAAAAAAAAAGATTCCCAGAAGGTCGACTCCCACAGCAAGAATCTAGACATGCCCAGTGAAGTCCCCAAGCACAGCCACTGTCTTGTGAGCAGCATCACCAGCTGAATTCTCCAGGGACTGCTGGATAGACAGCCCATCCTAACGCAGTGTGGGGAAAATCTATTGTGCAAACCCTTTACCAAGCATCAAAGAATTTGGCATGAAATAGTCCTAGTGGTTAGATGAGAGTCTGAAGCCAGTTTCTGGGCTTCCTGTATGTCTGGCAGGGTCCTTTCCTCTCAGAATAGTGTCACACTTCAGAAGATGCTGTAAGAACAAATGTCTTAACCTAGTACCTGCCCTTGACTTATTGTTTATTGCTGTAAAAGAAGGCAACCAAAACTTCTCGTTCCTAATTCAAATACCAACATAACCGTTTGTATATAAGCTCCTAAAATAAAAATGGCCCAAATATATACCTTTTATCCTTAGCTTGCCATAAGGTACCCATCCCACTCAACATGAACCAATCAACAGGGTGGCCGGCTGTGTGCTGACTCCGAGCACAGGTGCCCGGCAGGGGCGCCCCACTGCAGCCCCTCGGGAGGAGCCCAGGACCTAATGGACCGACTCTGCAGAGAGGATGACTGCTCATCAGGGCACAGCAGACCTGCTTTTAGGAACAGTTAAAGCTGCAATTTCTAGGGGGCTCTTTCAAAGCAGCAGGTCAAAAAACATACATGTTAAATATGTTTTCAATTTTACTTTTTGTGATGAACACTCTGGCATTATAAATTCATACAATCCCTTGGAAGGACCTCTCGGCCACCATGCACCCTGGAAAGTTCTGGGACCTAGACTTGCTATGCTTGCTGCCAAACAACTCTATCACCTAATTCAGAAGCTCAAGGTGTGTTTTTCTCCTTCCTAAGATTTTGGAATCACTAATCAGAAACAAAATCCACCTCAGGCGATTGACTCGCCTATGAACACGCCTTTCCATTACAATCACGCCCTAAAACAAAAGCTAGGTCGACCAAATGAGTTTGCTCTCTGGCTCAGAGCGTGATCAATAGTCATTTCTGTTGGGAGTTTTGGCCTTGAAAAAGTTAATGTTCCTGCCTTACTATTAACCTACCCTGACAAAATCGAATTCTACTCATCCTACCCCTACAGATGCTAGCCTGCCCTGGGAAATTAAAACGGAATCAACTCCTTTCCCTTGGGCTTTCTACTACTCTGACTTATTTTCCACTTTGATCTTGCCTCAACTAAGCCAGGGAAGGAGGTTGGTGTCCCCCGAGGACAGCTTCCTCCAGGCTCCATAAAGCAGGTACTGGGGTTTCTGCTCCAAATTCTATAGGGGTGTGAGGTGGGTGGGAAGCCAAGGAGACCCCGCATCACACGAGTCAGCGGTAGTGCCTATGTTTAGCACACGCCAGGCCCTGGCTTCCAGCTCCAGAGCCCACCCCCTTAGTCACTGCTACAAACTAATTTTCAAGATTTGGTTTTGGTTTTGGTTGCTGTTGTTTGGTTTTGGTTTTGGTTTTGGTTTTTGGTGGTGGTGGTACTGGGACTTGGACCCAGGACATGGATCCAAGCACTGTACAACTGAGCTATATCTCCCCACCACTACCAATTTTTTTTTTCCAAAAAAAACTTTCAGAGACAAGTTCTCACGAAGGTGCCCAAGCTGGCCTCTTACGTCAGTATCCCAAGTAGCCAGGATTATAGGGCTGTGCTTTGACCAATATTAAGAGGTTATTTCTAATAAACATCTGAGCACTGAGGACAAGATGGCTCCTGTTCCACTTACATGAGGAAATTTCCATCATCTTAACCACAACAAATAATACTACAGGGTAGGAATCGCTCAGCACGACGACTTTGGTGGAGGAGCCAGCCTGCGTGAATGCTCACCCGAGCTTGTCAGCTGCAGGCAGTCCCCCTGGCGCTCTGGATGGCTTTTACCTCGTCCACACTGTCAGCACGCTTTTTTCTATTTGGCATCATTAAATCCAACACACACACACACACACACATTTTTCTCTTTCCCTATCAGCAAGATGGAGTTAGAAGTTACCACACGGTTCGTCGGTAATACAATTCACCTTGTAAATATACCTGCGTGGCCGACTACACCTGCAAGAGGGCCTGTTTCAAAATCTGTCTATAGGAAAAAACAGTCCCTTCAGTTTGTCAAGCAACCTGCCAAGGCCGTCACCTGCTCCCCACCTCCCTTTCCATCATAACTGAGATGGGTGCTATCAGCTTCCACGACCTGGGCACACGAGTGAACCCTGGGGGAGCTCCGTGTGGGGTCGTGGGTACCCACACTTCTTGGCGGCCCCCACTGCTAAACACCCCTTCATCACATTCCCCTGGCTGCTTACACCGTTTCCAGCTCCCGACAACCCGAGCTGCTCACCCTCAGGCCTGAGTCTGCAGACACACACCCTTCCCTCAAGGGGTGTGTCCACCAGCCTCAGTGCCAGTTTCCACCTGAGTGTTTCTTTCTGGTCATCGCTCTGGTGCCAAGACAGCTGCTAAGATTCGCAGGTCTCCTTGTTACCTGGGTCTGCAGTTCTCCTGTACGTGCTGTCTTCTGTCCCCTTCATACACAGTTTGAAGTCTTTTAGCCAGACTTGCAAGTATGCTAGAAGAAACAGCACCCTGCCAGCATACCAATTTTTTCTGCTATAGTCACAATCACAAAAGTTGTATGAGAAATTTACCACATCTTGGCCTTGAATCCTTTAATTTTTCATAGCTTCACTGTTCTGAGGAAGATCGGGTTTTTCCTATTTCCCCGCCACAGGGCAGCTGATGTACAGCACTGGCGGGCTCCCCAGCCCATCTGGAAGGGGCCTCACAGAGCAGATCTAAGCACAGGGATCCTGATCTCCAACTAGGACTCTCCTCACAGCAGGTAGCTTCTTGCCTCTAAGGTGCAACCAGAATTCCCTCCTATTCCTCCTACTGCCTGGAGCCTTTTTTAGTGTCCAGCTAATGTAATTTTTTAATAGTACCATGGGTTAAAAGTAAACTTGTCAAACACCCTGCACACCCAATCCCTATTTTGCTGATGGGAGGGGGGTACAAATATGGGCAGCAGAATCCCCACTGCCCACAGAAGAGTCCAACCTGAAGCCCAAGTTTCTGATGACATATGGTGACATGCCTCTGGGATGCAGGAAGCCCATCCAGACAAGAGGGAATCCTTCAGGCCCCACCCTTGCTAGGTGGCAGGCAAACACTTTTCAATTCCAGGATAAGGGTGTAGAAAGTTTCCTCACAACCTGCTTTCATAAAGTGCTGCCTTTAAACCCACTGCGCAGCTCCAAAGACAGGTCTCTGCAGACTCTTTCCCCTCTGCTCTCCCTTCCCGGGTTATTCCAGTGCTAAATATAACCCAACTTCCCCAGTAAACCCAAGTTTTAAAGAGCATTTCTCAAGTTCAGGTTTCTCTTGTTTTCTGGTGGCTTGCACGGCCTTATTAGAATACAGGCAACGGCAAACGGATACCGTGCTAGGTCCTAGGTACATCATGGTAAGCAAAACCAATAAGGTCCCCGCCTTGTCAGAGCACGGGAAAAGCAGATGTCTACTGCGGAATATGGAATAATAAATTGTGAGGAGTCCCACGAAGGGTAAGGAGAGTACAGAGGGGAGACGGGGATGGAGCCACTTCCAACAGGGGTTTCAGTTCCTGAAAAGCCTAGCTCCCTAGCTAGGGATGGAAAGGTGGCCAATCTGCCTGGCATGCAGGAGGACAAACAGTAAGGCCCAGGCTGAAGGAGGCAGGAGAGAGTTCACACGCTCAGAAAGATGGTCAGCTGTGGACTTTATCCTAAAAGCAGTAAGAAGCCTTCCCAGGGCTTATGCAAGGATATGACATGACACAAGGACAGGACATGAGCGTGTGTTTTGGGTTTGGGGGTTCTTTGTCTAGTTTTATTTGTTTTTATAGTAGTGGGAATTAAACCCAGGGCTCTGTACTGAGCTACAATTCCAGCCCCCGACCCATAAATTTTATTTTGAGACAAGGTCTCCTAAGTTGCCAAAACTTGCAACCCTCCTGCCTGGCTTCCCTGGTAGGTTGGACTTCAGGTATATGTCATCATGCCTGGAATATTTATTTAAGAGACATAAAGAGGTTTATCAGGCAAAAATGTAAAACTAACTATACGCCTTCAAAAAAGAAAGGCATGTTACAGTTTAGAGCTATAAATATATGGTTTTGGCTGTGAAAATTTGTAGAATTTGTGTCTACAGGAAGTACCATCTTGGTCTTAGCTTACAGGAAAAGGATGCCCCTCCTACAGAAAGATAACGGCTCTTTTACAAGTGAAAGGCATGAGCCCCACCGAAGTTTTTGTTTTTGTTTTCTGAGACAGGGTCTCACTAGGCAGTTCAAGCTGGTCTTGAACTCACTTGTAGTCCAAGCTGGCCTTGAACAAATGGCAATCCTCCTGCCTCAGCATCCTGTATGCTAGGATCACAGCCATGTGCCAGAGCTCCCAGCAGTATTTTTTAGATGAGTTATCTAAGATGTTTTGCCTAGCCAGGCATGGTGGTGCACGCCTATAATCTCAGCCCTGGGGAGGCTGAGGCAGGAGGATTGTTGAGAGTTCAAGACCAGCCTGGGCTACAAAGTGAGCTCAAGGCCAGCCTGAGCTGCACAGTGAGACCCTGTCTCAAAAAGACAAAAAAAAAAAAAAAAAAAAAGTTTTGCCTAAAAACATTCCTTTATCTTAAGATCTGGTTTCTGTCCCTTATCAATTAAGCTCATTAATGGACTTAAAACATCTTTAAGAGACTTGGGGTATACTGGGCCTAGAACAGTAAGGGCAAACTTTTTTGAGTTTTCAATGATACAAACAGATGGCCATACAAAGCGCCTGCCTGGCAAGCGCAAGGTCGTGAGTTCGGTTCCCGGTACCAGAGAAAAACCAAAAAAAAAAAAAACAGATGGCCATAGCATAGGTTTGCCATCCCTGGCCCAGAAGAAAAGCATAAAAAACCCTAAGAAATAATCTTGGAAAAAAAAGAATAATCTTGGGTAACTTTAAAACTGTGTCCTGGAATTGCAATCCTCTTAAAATTTTTAGTTATGACTTCCCTTGTCTCCCTTCCACCTACCTTTATTCTACTGTACCTCATCCCCACCCCCTCGATCCTTTATTCTTTCTTATGGGATGCCAAAGGGCAGAAGGTCCGTCTTATAACTGCTTCCGGCTGAGGAGAGGTTGATGCTGCTCAGCCAGGCATCAGGAATCTCACCCTGACTGAAGGAGACGAAGATGAACTGTTCAATCATGTTTTGATAACTTGGAAAGAAGGACATCGGCGGCAAGTCATTGACACTTAAGCTTCATTTTATATTCATGTTAAATAAGCAGGGGCTAAACATTGAAAGCAGAATACTGAACACTAGTAGTTCAAAAAGTTGTATAAGTCAGACAAAATTAGGCAGCATCTGGCACAGCCTTCTACCTTTAATATTAACCCTTATTTGTCCAGAGGTGTTAAAGCAAATACGACAGGTGGAGTTTAAAAGAATACAGACTCTCCCCTATTATCAAAGAAATCTAATGTTCTCCAGGCCTGGAATTTCTTACAGAAAACCCTGCGTCCATGTTGTCAGCAGATGAGAGAGGAGTAGAAGGAGGCATGGGCAGGTCAGCGAAGGGGCTGCTGCAGGCTCCCAAGCAAAAAGATGGCTGTGTGACCCAGTGTGATGGCCCTGAAGCCAGAGAAAAGAGAATCATGCAAGAGCTATTTACAAGGTAAAGATCAACAGCATTTGGCAAAGGAGTGGCTCCGGACTAAGGGCTGGGAGTTCTAGCCTGGTTTGCAGTAAGGGGAAATGAGCAGAAAGCAGGGCCGTGCAAACTCTGCAGCCCACAAGTACACTTCCCTCAGCACCTGTTTTTCAGAATTTCTAGATAAATTCATCACCCTTCACCTATTTGCTGAAACGGCCATCCATTCCGGACACACGTTTATCAAGCATCTACTGGGGATAAAGAGGTGACCAAGACAGCCCATGCCTCTGCAGCAGCCACGAAGTTCCGGCTGCTGCCCCCAAGCAACCTTGAAATTCTCTTGGCAGTGGACCACAGCTCCTCAGGCTGGAGTCATCCTACCTCCTGGAACTTTCTCAGAGATGACGCCTCATTTCGAAAGATCCCAGGCCCAGAGACATCACAGCACCAAATCGCACCTCCCCAGGCCCTGACACAAACCCCTCCGAGGGTTCCGTCCTTCTCCCACAAAATCTTACTCTTCCGAAATGTACTGAGCTTAGCAACCACTTGTGACCGGTTCTCTTCCATTTGTTTCCCAAATGAGTTGTGCTCGGTTCTGTTCCACAATGGAGACTGGCAGTTTTAAACCCTGGAACTGTACCATCTAACGTAGCCACGTGGAGCTACAGTGGTAACTCAGCTCAGGAACTTAGTCTGTTCCAAGATTTTGGAAAAGATGGCCACATCTGTGTTTGCGGGGGAAAGATGGCCTCAGTCGTGTGTGTCTTTGTCACCCGATGCAGAGTGTGCAAACAAAAACAAAAATTCTGCCAAATGCTTTGGTTTGCAAACAAAACTGTTTTCAAAGAAAAGCATTTGAGAACTAGATACCACTGTATTTAAGTAAAAATGAACTAAAATTAAAATTAGATAAAGTCAAAGCTTCATTTATTAGTGGTGCTATCACTTTTTGGAAGTTTAATAGTCACATGTGGCAAGTGGTTACCACACTAGAGAATCAAAAACAATTCCAAGATTACAGAAAACTGTCGGACAAGGGCCCACAGGCGCGCTGCTACAGGGTTCTCAGCACCAGGCGTGCTCCTACAGGGTTTTCCGCATGTTTGACTTGAATTTCCCCTTTAAAAAAATAAAAACAAAAACAAGGGTTTACTATACCCTCTTTGGTTTTAAAACCATAAGTTATAAAGAAAATTTTAACACATACCCCTAAAATGCTGCTTTTAATCAGTCCCACAGCTTGGACTTTGTGAAAAATTTGTTTGAAAATAACCTGTGACTGGAGTGAGGGCAAAAACTGGAACCATAATTTAGAAACAACTATAGATACAGATTATCTGTAATGTACTTTATACAATGTCTAACATATTTGATATTTAGTAAATCCACTACCTTGAAAATACTCTTAACTTTTTATGCCTACTATTCAAAAGCAGGTCTATAAGGAGTTTCCAAGAAATGCTCATTTCAAATCTGAATTTCAGCTATGTAACACCAGCTCTATAATTATGCCGCATACAAGGCTTTTTCTCTCTCTATAATCATCCACCTTACAATTTTTCAGTCCAAAGATATATCTATACTTTGACAGAAAAATGCACAAAAATGCTTCCAGTGAAACTATCTTGGAACAAGATTAGAAAAATGCTGATAATTATTGAAAATGATTAATAGATACACAGGATCCTTTATATTATTTTTACTTTTGCATATTATTTTTTAATCCAAGTGTAGTGGTACAGGCTTGTAATTCCAGCTACTCAGGAGCCTGAGACAGGAGGATTGCAAATTTGAGGCCAGTCTTGGCAATTTAAGGAGACCCTGTCAAAAAACAACAAAAGAGGGCTGAGGACATAGTTCAGCGGCAGAGTGCTTGTACAAGGCCCTGGATTCGATCCTTCGCATGGAGAAAAGGTAGGCAGGAGTTTTGCTGTTTGTTTGCTCTTGACTTTTTGAGATAGGGTTTCACTATACAATTTAGGCTGTCCTCAAACTCACTTTGTAGCCCAGGCTGGTCTCAAACTTACAGCAATTCTCCTGCTTCAGCCTCCCAAGTGCTGGGATTATAGGCCTGCATCATCATGTCTGGCTGGATGGTTGGTTGGTTTGCTTTTAACTAAGGGCTTTATATACAAATTTGACCAGGTCTAGTACTCTGCAGTGTAATTATAAATCCTAATGGTTTTTTTTGGGGGGGGGTTGGTTTTTTGGGGGAGGTTCCGGTACTGGGAATCGAACTCACGACCTCGTGCTTGCCAGGCAGGTGCTGTGCTACTGAGCTCAATCCCTAGCCCCCCCAATGGTATTTTATTGAACATCCCAAGGCTCTGAATGATCCTGGCATATAGTTCACCAAGCAATGCAAAACCTCAAAAACTGCATCAAATCTTGTCAGAGATTGGACTAAGGCAGGTACTATACACAGCTTGGAGTTGCCCTCTAACTTCTCTTAACAGGAAAAAATGCTAAAAATCTACCAACATCCAAATACTAAAGTAACAGCAGAGGAGCAACGGCTGGCAATCCACCTGGCTCCACGGGGAGCACTGCACTGGCTGTAGAGGCTCCAGCAGCTTGGGCCAGCTCTCTCTAGGAGCAGGTCCGTCAGAGTCAGTGCGAATTGCCTCGGCCTGCCTCAAGGGGACATGCGCATCAGCCGTTCTCCTTCCACCCTCTCCTTCCACCCGCAGTACTCTACGGTACTCTACACTTTGAATGACCAAAAATGGTGACTACAAACAAAAGCTCACCTACTCCGGGCCAAGTTCCCCACACTCCTGAGAGTCAGCAAACTTCTGCACACACCGAGCACTGCTCCGAGGACTCAGTCTTCACGCAGAGGAGGGAAACTGAAGCAAAAGATGCTAAACTTCCCAAGGCCAGTGGAGCAGCGCCTGGTTCCTGCGCCCCTACCCCACCCCCAACACCTGGCTGGCTTTCTCATCTTCCCTTGTGTCGCTCCCGACGGCAGCCTCCCTATCCCCAGGTTGCTCCCGCTCAGTGCTCGGCCTGACCCTCCCAGCTGCGCGCCCCCGCTTCCTTGCCCAGTGCCCTGTTCTTTCCTTCAGAGGAAGAAGTCACACTTGTTATGATGCCACATGTACAGTATGTACGGTGCACCCATGGCTCCTCTACTGTATAGACTAGGTAAGGGACCACGTGCAGGCAGGTACATCTGTTTTGCTCTCCGTCAGATCTCCAGCAACAAGCACAGTGCTTGGCCCCAGCAGATACTCAAATGTTTGGGGAGTGACTGACAACCATGGTTCAGTCAGTCCTTTCAGTAGAAAAAATTTTAAATTCTCTATTCAAAATGATAGATACAACATCTTTAAGAGTCCCGCTTAGTGAGTTGGGCACAGTGGCATATGCTTGTATTTAGAAGGCAGAGGCAGCAGAACTGTTGTGAGTTCAAGCTCAGCCTGAGCTACCTAGTGAGTTCAAACCCAGGCTGAACTGCATAGTAAGACCCTGTCTCCTAAATCAAAAAAAAAAAAAAAAAGAATACTGCTTAAAAGGCAGCATTATATAAAAGAAAGCTGAAAACTGGACAAGAAAACAAGCCAGCTTGTGTCAGCTCTAAATAGCAAAAGAGAAATGAAACTCTTACAAAATGCATATTGTGACTCTGAAACATATGAAGGAACAATCCAAACAGTGAGTTTTGATCTCAAATCCTAAATAAGCTTATGACTGAGGAAGGCTCCTCTTGTCCTTGTTCTCAGCTCTTAGGATAAGCTAGAGGTGCTCAATGCCTTGGTTCCAACAATCTTCTCAGGGGAAGGCCCGTGAAACCAGTATTCCAGGCAAATCCAACACACAAAGGCCACCTGACTGTTTCAAAACCTGCCCAGTTTCCCACCCTGTGAGCTTCCATGAAGAAGGATCAGATTCTCCTCTCAGTAGCCCTGTTTCTGATCAGTGACCCCAGCGATAGGCAATGGCTTTTTTTTTTTTTTTTTTTCAAAGAATAGTCTTTCCTTTCAAGGACTTATGTCTCCCACATTTCTAGTAAGAGTTATCCATTAGGTTTCCTTAACTCAGAATTTATACAGGTGCTAGTACACAATAATAGGCTAGAATATTTTTTTTTCTTTTTGTCTTTTTGAGACAGGGTCTCACCATGTAGTTCAGGCTGGCCTTGAACTCACTTTGTAGCCCAGGTGGGCCTTTAACTCACAGTGAGCCTCCTGCCTCAGCCTCCTGAGTGCTGGAATTACAGGCGTGCACCACCACGCCTGGCCCTTAGACTAGAAATTTGTGACCTTGAATCTGGGGAACCTTACTTTTTAACCTGGACAGCTCCCAGGGTAGAGCTCTTGATTCCAAGATGAGGCAGGATCCACCTAAAGCAACTGTAAAACTCCTACTGGGAAACAACACAAGCCTGAGTTCTAATCCCAGTGATAAGCCCTTGATCTTGCTGCGTGATCTTGGTCAAATCATTTAACCCTTCTGAACTGCAGCTTCCTAAATACGTAAGGCACTGGAATTGATCCCCAGCACTGCAATTAAGGAGGGCGGGGAGTGGTAGGACAGCACCTGGCACAGAGCAACTCTCCATAAATGATAGCTATGCACACTGTCATCACCTGCTTATTGTTTTCTGCTTTACAAAGCTCAATCACAAGCATTCAAATGAGACTCTGAAAGTCTTGAGTTAAGTAATTTCCCTTCAATAATTTCACATCTCAGACCCTTAGATTCATAAACTCAATAATCTGTGAGACTGTTTTGGGGTGAGGGTGACAGGTAGAAGAGACCCCTTACAGACCAGAGAGGCAAGGCAATGTGTCCGGGAACCTGGGGCTAACAGGTAAAACCATCAAGACTATGGACAGAACTCCAGACACCAAGTCCAGGGCTCTGTTTACCCTTACCCCGTGCCAGTCAAGGGCTTCTGTACTTTCAGACCTCCTAACACCGCTCTCGTTAAGTGTCTCACTGACCTGTCACGCAAAGCCATTCCGTACTGAGTCTGAAAAGGAGCAACACAATCTTTCATATAAACTGGAATCACTTTAAAGCTTACATGTAAGAATACTCACATTAGCATAGGCTTCTAGTCTTTTTAGATCAGTATTTATTTTTAACCTGGGATTTTAAGTTGACAAAGACCTTAATGAATACGCAGGACAAAGGGAGCTGTCTGTTCATGGCTCGTTAGTTCCTGAAGTTAATGCCTCTCATGGGGACACGAGTCAGCCAAAGGACAAAGCTCCAGGCAAATGGAAAAGTGCTCCTCCAGCCCACGGATCACGGAGTACTGCCTGGGTCTGAGCGGCAAAGCTTACCGGGTGTTCTGCAGGTTTACCTCAGAGCCACCAGCCAGTTCAACGTCCACTCGGTCATTCCAGAGCGTAGCCTGCCACTGGCTGCTCACTGTACTCCTGAGACATGAGCGACCTCATTTAATCTGCAAAACTACCTACAAAAATGTACTCTATAGTCCACCTAATCTAAGACCACTGGCTACAAGGCACACAGTTGTTTTCTGAACCAGAAGA
>NW_004955478.1:7584144-7587492 GCF_000276665.1 Chinchilla lanigera | reverse complement strand
AAATCTTAGCATTACTGAAATGTGAATACTGTCCCCACTTTATAATGAAGCTGAGGTACAGACAGAAAGTAATTTACCTAAGGTTATAGAGCTGGCAAGTAGTAGGAGGCCTTGTAAGTCCAGTCAGCTTTTTACAGCAGAAAACCGAGCTGCTCCAAGAGCTGCATGGGTTATCCCAAACTGTACCTGTACCATCGGAGAGGCAGGACACTCACTGTTACGGTTTGCGTCTGCATGTCTCCCCAAATCCTCATGCAGTCATGGGGCAGGCTTCTAGATTTCTGATTGAGTCACAGTCCAATGCTGGGATTATGGGTGTGAGTACTACACCTGCCCCTGGGGTGAGTAGTGTGCATATGTAAGGGAGAGAAAGAGGCTGCCTGCTGCCACTCCTCCCTTTTGCTCTTGCTGCTCTGCTGTCTTCCACCCCCCACCCCCCCAACTCCTGCCATGAATGGTTGCCCTCTGTCACGTGCCACTCTGCCTTAGAGCCAGCTGAGTTTGGACTGAAGCCTCCACAACTGTGAGCTGAATAAACCTTTCTTTCCTTAATTTTGGGTGTCGGGTATTTTGTCTCAGCAACAAAAGTAACCAAGACACTGACTACTAAGTGTTTTCTACCATGGCATAGGAACCCATTAACTTGGGCGATTCTATGAGCATCTCTGAACCTGACCTTTGATATGTCCACTCAAGTAGACACTGTGCTAGACTGTCCCTCACAAGGAGAGGAACGCTGTTCCTCTCCCAGAAAAATGTCTTAAAATGGAAAAAAGCACATTTTGGAATCAAAGTCCTAGATTGAAATGCCTACTCCACATCTGTTATGCCTTGTATCTAAATGTCCCCTGAAAGCCTCATTAGGTCAGAGATGGGGCTTTTCAGAGGTGGCTGGATCTAGAGTGTGTGATGCTGGGAATAAGGATGTGTGACTACTACATTAGTCCACTGATTGGTTTGGCATAGTTCTGGGGGTGGGTAATGGGAAGGCCCACCCTGAGTGTGAGCGCTACCCACCTTAAGAGCAGGTAGCCTGGATAAAACATAAGGGGCAGAAAGAAGGCTGCTGTTAGTGCTTGCTGCTGCTGCTTTGCTCCTTGGCTGCTTCTGTTGCCTTCTGCCTGCCATGAACTGTTTCTCCTCTGCAATGTCCCTCTGCCCTTGGAGCCAGCCAACTATCTAAAACCCCTACACACTGTGCTAAATATTCCTTCCCTCCCTTAATCTGTGTGAAGTATTTTGTCTCAGCAACAAGTAAAGTACAACATCTAACCGGCTTGTCACCTTGGACAAGTTATACTGAACCACCCTGAGCCTCAGTTTCCTCTTCAACAAGGAAAAACTAGCACTGTCACTGTCAGAGGCTGCTGCAGGCCTGGAGAGTGTGCAAGGGCAACACATGATACCTGGAAGAGCAGGAACTGAACAAGGCAATCCTCTGCGCTAGTCACCTTTTGCCTTCGCTGTGATCTCAACAATTCCCAAAGGGGACACTCAGGAGATAATAGGGTCAGACAGAAAAGACCGTGAGGGATATCCTGGCAAAGAAAACTGGCACCTGAAGGACCAAGACAGTGCTTTAAAAACTTCCCAGTTTAAATAAACAAATTGATAGGGAAAAAAGAATTGGCACCTACTATCAAAAGATACTGGCCAACAGACATTAGAATGAATACTTTTACACTGAACCTGACAAAACTGGTTTTTAAAGATTTAGTCTGTCATCAACGTAGTATACAAAGAGAATAATTTCTCCATGGCTCTGTTTTGTTTTGTGACACGGGATGGAACCCAGGGCCTTCACACTGAGCCCTTTTCTTTTTTTTATTTTGGTTTTTCTCCGGTACTGGGAACCGAACTCACGACCTTGCGCTTGCCAGGCAGGCGCTTTGCCGCTGAGCTAAATTCCCAGCCCCTGAGTCCTTTTCTTATTTTCAGACAAGGTCTCACTAAATTGCTAGACTGCTTATGTAGGGGTCAAACTTGCAATCCTCCTGTCTCAGCCTTGCACAATGCTGGGATTATAGGCTTGTGCCACTGTAGCTGGCTTGTTTTGTTTTTACATAAAGTAGTATTCTGTGCATTTCTCCCCTTTGTTTCCTCAAGAGCTTCAGAAAATCAGAACACAAGAGCTTCCGACTTGGAGGGAAGGCCAATCATATGGCATCTTGAAACACTCCTTTTTCCTCTATCATATCCATTTCTGGCATAGCAGATTCTCAATAAAAATTATGTGAATAAATAGTTCTTTCTGAGCCTACGCAGTTTCTCCTGTCCAACGCTCTCTAAAGGCCTAATACTTCCCGCTTCTGCTCCCGAAGCGTTCTAACGACATAATCCGTAATAAACCCTATGCATGGCCTACGTTACATCTCCGGTCTATCCTAGGGCATCTCCTCACTCTTTAGACCTCCAACGCTCAAACCTAACTCAACCTTTCCTTCCGCCTCCTGTCCTAGCCCTTGGGCTACCTGTGAGAGGAGCAGTGCCACCACCTTCTGATCTGAGTTCGTGTGTTACCAGCCTTCCTCCCAGACTTGAGCCCTTTCCAGGAGATACACACACAAGCAATTGCAGCGCACCGGAGCCCTCCACACCCCGCCTCCAAGTCTTCACTGACCCTCCCAGAGGGGCTCCCGCAATAGGTCAGACACTAGCAAAAGCCTCATTCCATTCTCCTCCCCGCCGGAGGCTCGGGGTCCATTTCCGGAAGGATCTGGGAGTTCTGTAATAGTTCTATGGGTTGGGTAAGCGCTAACTGAAACGGCTGTTTCACTCCACCAAGAAGAGATAAGCTTCCTCCCCTGACTCAACGAGCTCCAGAACTCACAAACCCAGACTGCTCACACTCACACTACCCCGGAGTTCAAGGACCCCGAGCCCCCCCGCCTGTCTCCTCGTTGTCTTCCGTACATTCACTGTTTCCTTTCCGGATCACCCCGGGCTCCTGAAGTGACTGTTCTAAACCCCTAGGTGACAATCCCCAGAGCCTGTAACAGGCTCTTCCCGTTCAGGATGCAGACGGCGGTGTCAAGACGCCGCGACCACAAACGTGAATGAACAGGGCCCAGCCCCTGACCCCGGGGAGCCCACGCAATCCTTCTACTCTAAAAAAGCACCTCGCTCCCGCGAAGCGGCTATAAAAGTAAAACGTAGTGACAAAGTATTCCGCAGCTCTGGAGAAACAGCGAGGGTGGAAGCAGACTTTACCCTCACATCCGATGCCCTGTAACCATAACAACCGATGGTTTAAAGTAATCATCAACCCACTGTGGAGCTAAGTTTTCCCAAACCCGCTTTCGGCGGGGCAAACTCCCCTGCAGCAACCCCCGCGCCGGCGCGCTCCGG
>NW_004955478.1:7575652-7583254 GCF_000276665.1 Chinchilla lanigera | reverse complement strand
CAAAGCGCGCGCCAGGCCCGACCAATCCAGCCCCTAGCGAGAGCCGAGCAGACGCCGCGGAAGTGGGAGGGCGATTCGTCAGGGCTTTTAAAGGGGCCGCCGCCCTGGTTATTGGGCGAGTGCGGGGATAAGGTGTTACGGTGGGAAAGGTAAGAGCGTCTCTCAGCGAGGCTACCGCGCTTTCCCAAGCTCTTCACATTTCTTCATTTTCTCTTCCTGCTGCTTAGCAATAAGTGCTTCTGACAGAGAGGGAAACTGAGGCTAGGGCCAGGGATATAGCTCAGAGGCACGGCGCCTGCCTGGCCAGTGTGAGGTCCTGAGTTCAATTCCCGTTTCCAAAATTAAAAAAAAAAAAAAAAAAGCTCCTGCCTGGAAACTGAAGCTTCGAGAATCGGTGATGTGTCGTTGGCAGATTCAAACTCCAATTTGGGTTTTAGCCGTCAGACACGTCTGTTGCCGTCTAATTGCAGAAGTTGGTTTAAAAGGCAAATCCCATCCCCCACCCCATCAGCATATCCAATCCTGAACTGTTCGTGTTGCTAATTTTTAAAAATTTAGAGCTCGTGAAAGTACCCATTTGAGCCGGGCGTGGTGGCGCGTGCCTGTAATCCCAGCACCTGGGAAACTGAGGCAGAAGGATCACCATGAGTTCGAGGCCAGCCTGGGCTACAAAGTGAGCTCAAGGCCGGCCTGAACTACACAGCCAGAGCTTGTCTCAAAAAAAAGGGCTCCAGTCATAGGTACTTGGCAATGTAGAGCAAAGGTAGCCGTCAGTGCAAACACAGTGTAATGATTGATACATTGTGTCAACTTGAGAGGTTTAGAAGGTTAACTAGCCCTCAGCAGGGAGTCAGGGTCCTCATTTTGTGAACATCCTCGTCCTGTGCAAGAGATCCCCCTGGAGAAGGTGTAAGTGCTGCGTACACCCGCCATAAGGGGTGGTATCCTGCTTACAGTATCAGAAAGGAAAAGCGGCTTGCTCCCCACGCTTTTGCTCTTGCTGCATTTGCTGTCTTGTGCTGTCTTGAAGCATTGTCCCGGGGCCATGCCACCCTGCCTCGGAGCAGGCTGATTAGGGACTGAAACCTCCACAAACTGTGAGGTAAAGAAGCCTGTCTTTAATTCTGGGCGAGGGGTATTTTGTCTCAGCAACGAGAGAAAGTAACCAAGACACACAGCCTGAGCTTGAAGCTTTTCTCAGCCACATTCGCTGACTCCCCACCTCAGGAGACCGGGGAACTCCTGGGGTGTATCCCTCCAAGGATCCTTGGAAGCTGGCAGTATGTCTCTCCAAGTGCCCACCATCCTCCTAGCCCTACATAAATACTAATCAAGATCCAGGCGTGGCGGCACAAGCCTTTAATCCCAGCACTCGGGAGGCTGAGGTAGGAGGATTGTTTTGAGTTCGAGACCAGCCTGGGCTACAAAGTGAGCTCAAGGCCAGCCTGAGCTGCATAGCGAGACCCTGTCTCAAAAAATATATATATTAATCAATATGCCAGGCATGGTGGCACATGCCTGAAATCCCAACGGTCAGGAGGATCACTGTAAATTCAAGGCCAGCCTAGATTACGTAGTGAGTTCTAGACCAGCTTGAATGACACGGAGAGACCCTGTCTTAAAAAGAAAAAAAAAAAAAAATCAATACATCATCAATAGGACCTCAAACTAGGGACAGTAAGATTCAGCATGAACACTTAAAGGAGCCCTTCTTTTTTGCAAAGTGAGGAATTTTGGACTCTTTGAAAAATAAATGAACATATAGTAACATAATATTAATGCTTCCTAATGAGGTATCACTGCACTATAGGTCCGATGCACACAGTGATATGAAATCTACTACTGCGTCAAGTCCTTTGCACATATTAATTCATTGAAATCGTACAATGACCTTGTGTAGCAGGTGTGACTGGTATTTTCTCATTTTTACAGATGCAGAAGTTGAAGTTCACAGAGGATTGCTGATACATTGAAGGCAGCAGGGCTAAAGAAGAGCCAGACTTCATGACACTGAGAACCAAGCTCCTCCTAATTGCTCTGCTCCAGTGCGTGCCAAAACAACCATCTAGCTGCCAGAAATAGGACAGATAACTTCAAAAGGTAAAAGAGACAAATATTACTAATCTACATCCAAAGGAAATATAATATGGAAGTACAGCCTTAAAGTTTAAGTGTCACTGTTCTAATTTACCTTCTGCTTGAGCTTGGTTTGCACAAGTTATGTAATTAAATCTCTCAATCTCAGATGACTTGTCTATAAAATGGAAAAAATAACAAAACCTCTCTCCCTAGACTGGCATGAAAATCAAATTAACTGGAGAAGCTGTGTGTCTGAACAGAGAGCCCCCAACTTACAACAGTTCAGTTAATGTTTTTTCAGTTTATCATGGTACAAATGCCACAGGGGTTTGGTAGAAACTATACTTTGAGAGCCGGGTGTGGTGGCGCATGCCTGTAACCCCAGCACTCGTGAGGCTGAGGCAGGAGGATTGCTGTGAGTTCGAGGCCAACCTGGGCTACAAAATGAATACAAAACCAGCCTGAATTGCATAGTGAGAGATTCCCGGTTCCGGAAAAAAAAAAAGAAAGAAAGAAAGAAAGAATTGCATAGTGAGACCCTGTCTCAAAAAAGACAAAAAATAAACAAAGCAGGACGATACTCTCTCAGTGGTAACAGTGACCATGAGCCGCGGTTCTCAGCTACATGATCACGGGGGATGCAATCAGTACACAACAATGCACTTCTGGAGCCAAACTGTGATAGTCAAGAGGCGAAGTGTATTAAATGCATTTTTAGCTTACAGTATCTCCCACTGACAAAGGGTTTATCATAACCCCCTCATAGGTCAAGAGGCATATGTCTGTGTACTTTGAACTCATGAATGAAAGAATGATTTTAGAGCTTGGAAATCTGTGATTTATTGTCACCTACAACAAAGATCAAGGGCCATGATACTAAATTCAGATGTTAAGTGAGATTCTTTACTTTGTACTCCAAATAGCTATTCTGTGTGCATAGCATGGACAACGTGAACTAATAGCTTCCACCTACAATAGCATCTTAAATCACAGCAATCCAAGCCAAATTATGTCCCTGGCCTCTCCCCCTATCCTAGCTTCCACCACCACTTCAGGCTCTTTTATAACTCAGGCTTCAGCTGTTCCTTAAGCCTACACTGGTTCTGGTATGCTGGATTACTCCATTATACATTTCCAGATAATCTTCATTATGACTTGAAACAAAAATGCTCTAGGGTTTTTGTTGTTATTGTTGTTTTGAGACAGGGTCTCTCTATGTAGTTCAGGTTGGCCTTGAACTTACTATGTAGCCCAGGTTGACCTTGACCTCATGACAATCCTCCTGCCTCAGCCTCCCGAGTGCTGGGATTACAGGTGTGCGCCACCATGCCCAGCTAAATATAGTTTCTTGTAAGTTAGAAATCAGAAAGTTACTGGGTCATGGGTAGAAGCAATGTAATTGGGGCTGAAAACACACAGCTGGCTTTGAGCCAGGCTAAGAAGACCTAAGAAAAGCAGACTGATGAGGCTGAGCAGATGAGGACGAGAAGGGACGTTCTCCCAGGAGGCCCAGGCAGAAGGGATGTCACTCTGGTGTGGGAAGAGGGTGTGCTCTTCCTCTGAGGTACACAGGGTATGGGAAGGAGGGAAGGAGGGAAGGAGGATGTGGGCACTGACGCACTCATAGATGGAGGGCAGGAAGTGGGGGAAACTCCTGCCTAGCTGGCTTCTGGTCTGTAGTCCATAAATAGGAAGGAGCGGCACCTCTTGGGCGTGGGTGGAGAAGTGATAACCAGGGTGCTTTGTGGGAAGCAGTGAAGGAATGCAAAGGGAGGTGCTGATGGCGAGGGAGAGTTCTGGGGAGCCCCACAGGCCTGTGCTTTTGAGGCAGCTCCAGCATTGCGGATGTGCAGGGATGGTTCTCGGGGATCTGGCCCATGGGCCCAGGCCTGAGCTATTCAGAGTCAGGGGTTGGCAGGGTCAGGAACAGGCAAAATACTAAACCACTAGGAGTCCTCACCAGCAGGCCGCTGAAGCACAGGTCACGGGTTCTGGTGGATGGGGAGGGAAGGAAACCCAAGGAGGGAAGGGTAGATGAGAGGAGAGATGGGAAGAACCATTGTGTTCCTCCGGGCACAGGGAGGCCAGAATGTCCCACGTAAACGATTCTGGGTGGTGACAGTGTGACCGCAGAAGTAAGCTTGACTCCTGTGTTCCCCCTCCCTTGCTCCTCTGCGGAGAATTATCTGAGGCCCAGCTCTTCCTGTCACCCAGCCCCGCACCAGGATGGCTCTCCAAGAGGGAGGGTGGGTGGGAATGAAATTTTTGAAAACCTGTTAATAATCAGATGGTCTCAGGGGCTGGGGATTTAGCTCAGCGGCGCAGCGCGCAGCACCTGCCCGGCAAGCGAAAGGTCGTGAGTTCGATTCCTGGTATCAGAAGAAAAACAAAAACAACAACAACAACAAAAATAATCAGATGGTCTCCAGTGTGAGTAATGAGCATTTATAGGAAGTGCTGTGTGAAAGACATCGCTCCAGGCGTGGTGGCATGTGCCTGTAATCCCAGCACTCAGGAGGCTGAGGCAGGAGGATTGTTTTGAGTTCAAGACCAGCCTGGACTGCAAAGTGAGCTCAAGGCCAGCCGGAACTGCACAGTGAGACCCTGTCTCAAAAAGACAAAAAAAAAAAAGAAAGACATCAATGCCCCACGTAGTGGGTGGATGTTCATGCAAATAATTCCTGCTGTGTCAGGGCAGTGAATAGGGGTGATGTTGATGATTTACTTTGCTGGGTCGCTTGTGAGACCTGAGGTCATTAAATATGAATGTCTCAAAATTCTGTCATTCTGACATCCACTGGGGAATAGTGGCTTCTAAGAGATGTGGAGCAGGGCCAGAAGGGAATTTCTAGAGAGAAAGACTGACATTTTCTTCCCTTGCCCTTGTAATTCTACGCCTTCCTTCCCAGGGGCCTTCTCAGTGCTCTGAAGAGAGAGTGAATATGTCCTTCAGCCAAACCCCCTGTGCCTCCCCTGTGAACTCCATGCTGCTGTGGTTTTGCTTCCAGTGCCGAGGGTCAAATCCAGGGCCTTGCCATGCTGAGCAAGCGCTGTGCCACGGGGCCCATGCCCCGTCTCTCCTGCTGTAGTTTGGGCCTTAAGGGGCCTCCAAAGGCCTGTAGATTAAAGGCTTAACCCCTAAGTGGGCACTTTGGGGAGATGTCAGAAGCTTTAAGAGATGGGAAGACTGTCTATTGGAAGACAGAAGAAAGTTCAAGAGCTGGGGGGTAATCTCCTGACCTCAAAGTGAGCTGTCTCGCCGCGCCCTATGCTCCCACCAGGATGTGCTGTTGAGCAGGATTTAATATTAACCAGTTGGCTTTCTGTGTTTACTTGTGAGTTGTCCGAAGGCCACAGCTGAGGATGTCTGGCTCCAACCCCAGTTAACTTAAAGGAGGCTGCAGCTTCAGGCACCTCACTCCTGCTGTGAAGGTCTTCCTGGAGATAACATAGTTCTCCTAAATTAACATAATGTAGCTGGGTGTGGTGGCACACACCTGTAATCCCAGCATTCGGGAGGCTGAGGCAGGAGGATCTTTGGGAGTTCAAGACCAGCCTGGGCTACAAAGTGAGCTCAAGGCCAGCCTGAACTGCATAAGGAGACCCTGTCTCAAAAAAGACCAAAAAAACTCCACAAAAAACCATAATGTATTACCGGAAAAGTTCTGCCCAGATTCCCGCATTTTCTTGAGTATCCTCCTCCTTTGTTTGTAAACCAAATAAATAGGGCCATCCAGAGAAGTCTTTGGCTAAACTCCAAGAATACTGAAGCTGTAAGAGAGTTAGTCCCTCCTGGAGCCCTAAAATCATTGCCGTTGTCTCATTTATTTAAGCCTTTGCCATCCACTTGCTTGGGAGATTATGGGCCTGATCAACCTGCAGCAATTTAGGGTTATTTAACCCAGTTTTCGATAATGTGCTGCCTTGCCAAGGCCTGTGGCCTCAGAGCCAATTGCCTGTGGGTTAAAACCTCCAGAGCTGTGAGTCAAAAGAAGCATTCATCTTAGTAAATTGATTTATCTCACTTGTTTGTGACAGGCAAGGCAAGGTGAGCCACATACCCACCGCCTTTCTGCCTTCCAGCCACAAGGTGCTCTGCTCACAGCCTCTGTGCCCCTGCCTCTACTCTGCCGTGGCAAGTCCAGCCTCGGGCTTTCCCAAATCACCCCGGAGCACAGGTCTGACTCCAGGGATGGGAGGTCAGGAGCACAGCCTGGGGCTGCGGGCTCTGCCCCTGCATCTCTGAATCCCACGAAGGCACAGTGGCCCTTAACAAGCAGAAGTGGAAGCCGGGGTGGTGGCACACACCTGTAATCCCAGCACTCGGGAGGCTGAGGCAGGAGGATTGTTGGGAGTTCGAGGTCAGCCTGGGCTACAAAGTGAGCTCAAGGCCAGTCCGAACTGCATAGGGAGGTCCTGTCTCAAAAAAAAAAAAAGACCAAGAAAGAAGTGGGAAGTGCAGGCGTAAAGGGATGGCATTTATCTACCAGTTCGTGCCCCATAGGTGGGAAGCTGTGCTGGCGGTGGGGAGGGGTCACTGAACCCTGCTTCCAGGGTACACCAGCTTGGTGTGGAGCAGCTTTCCCTGTGTTCTAAGTCACACTGTCAACAGAGGGCCAAGGGCGGATGCAAGACACCTCCAGCTCGCACCTGCCGGAAGTCGGGAGGAGCGTCCACTGGCCTGGCCACTCCCTCAGTGACTGGGAGGACTTGTCTGGCATGGAGACTATTTTCAGAAACAGGGACCTCCAGCAGGTGTATCCAGAGGTCCTGAGGATCTGTCTCTTGTTTCAACAGAGTGTTGTCAGAACAGACCCGGGAGCTCTCTCTCTTTCATCCTTCCAGTCACAGACTCTGGGAACATCTTCTCACCATCTTCCGCTTCCAGACCCGACCACAAGCAATAAGGGCAGCTCGTTATTGCTGAGCACCCTTAACCTCTTGGATTCGTGGGAATCATCCCACTGAGGTGGAGGCTGCCGTCAACCGCCTGGTCAGTCTGCGCCTGCGCCGCCTGGTCAGTCTACACCTACCTTTCTCTGGGCTACTCCTTCCGTGGAGATAGTGTGGCTCTGGTGAGCATGGGGCATTTCTCTGGCAAGCTAAGCTGGCCCACAAGAAGCACAAAGGCTCCAAGCAACTCCTGAAGATGCAAAACCAACATGGCAGCTGTGATTTCTTTCAGGATGGGCAGAAACCTTCTAAAGATGACTGGGGTAAAAAAGCTGCCCTGACCCTGGAGAAGAACTGGAACCAAGTTCTTTTGAATCTTCATGCTTGGGTCCTGCCAGGACAGATCCCCATCTCTGTGATTTCTGGGTTTTTTTTGTTTGTTTGTTTGTTTGTTTTCCGGTACCAGGAATCGAACTCACGACCTTGCACTTGCCAGGCAGGTGCTGTGCCACTGAGCCAAGTCCCCAGCCCCTTCTCTGTGATTTCTGGAGAACCACTTTCTAGATGAGGAGGTGAAGCTCATCAAGAAAACAGGTGAGGGGGCTGGGGATTTAGCTCAGTGGCATAGCA